>NC_065528.1:6892135-6915099 GCF_006386435.1 Epinephelus moara
ATTACAGGTCTCTGATTGAGGGTCAAAATTACCTGAGCTCCGGATGGGTCGGGCAAATTTTACACCCCCTTTTAGATGACCATCACATCATATTGAAGGCGATCAATATTGATCGCCTTCAATATGATGTGATGGTCACGTAGCCTGTCCATAACGATTAAATGTCATGCTGCTAGCTTGCTAACGTCAGCACATGTAACGTATGCTAACGTTATATTACACAGTGTTTAATGATACAGTCTATTATCTCCCTATTGCTCTAATCTTTCCTGCTTATCGCTCAAACAAATGATTAATCTCTATATTAATATCGGTACTCATTTAAGATACCTTCATCAGTTACCGGAGGCCACTGTCTAACATCATAAATCCAGCTATTCATGATGCTGTCATATGGTTCACACTGACAGCATAATGAATTGATGACTGACACATGTCACCGCAGCAATGGCGGCATACACAAATCGCTCACCGAATTCGTCTATATAAAGACGGACAAAGCATCTCCACTTACTCCCACTGTACAGAAATGAAGCCAAAATATCCTAGATACTGCCGCTGCCATCTTGTGCTGGTGACATTATTTGGAGAGTCTGCTCAGTTGCCAACTCCACTGGTATTGAGTTCCCGCCCATACACCTGTCCAACCAACTGCAAGCAGCGCCATTATAGCGAGCATACCGAGTGGCACACGTCACTGCCAATCATGATCTCAATCCCCCTTTTTTAAATCAAAATGAACACATAGGAACTACCTAAAATGATAGAAAACATTGTTGGTCAAAAATTTGTTTGACATGTACTTGAATTTTAATTTGGCCCATGTCTCGTCCCGCACTCCTTCTGCAGCCAGCTACCAGGGAGCAATCAAGATATTTAGGCTTCTCTTTTGGGGAACTGTCATGTTGCCAAGTCTGGCCCAGATCTCCTCCCTTTTCAGACGCTAAGTCCAGAGCTGTCTTTGAGCATGTTTGCTCTTTACACATGTAAATCTGAAAAAAATCCCATCTTTATTGCTTCCCGGCACCCCAAAGCACAACAGGATTAAACTATTTTCTCTTGATATCTCAGCTGCTCCTTGCCCCCATTTGCTTGACATAGGGGTAAACACCTTTTGGTCTTTGGTAATACACCAGTCAAAAAATTATTTTTTACACTTGGTACAGATCAAACAAACAAGACATTGTGGTTTTTTTTTGTTGTTTTTGTTTTGTTTTAGAGTTTGTACTGGTTAGGGGAATTTTTTAACTTTTGGACATAGTAAGGCTAGCAGTTTAGCTTTATGCTAAGCTACCCGAACTGCCTACTGGCTCTAGTTTTAGAGAGGGGTATCTTCTCTAACACTTTGAAAGAAAGTGAGTAATAATTGCCAAAACAGTTCTTTAACTTGTAGCTGCAATATATTGTCAGCCTATTATGTGTAGCGTCTTAAGTTAAATAGGACACACCAATTATGTACAACAGCATTGCCACATCCAAGCTCTTTGAAGTACTACAACAAAATACAAAATGGCAGTACTTTAAAACAATATAAAAATGTCAAAACATCATCTGCTTTTATTCTGAAGTTCAATGGACTATACTAAACATAAAAGTCCAACGCACTTTTCACTCTCTGCCACAGCCATTAAATATCTCTCACCATGGATATGCCTTGCCATTCTTGCTGTTTAGTTATATATGCCATATTAGTGTATAAATGGTTATAAATTAATCTTAAGAAGATCTAAAAAAGTTTAACATTTGACTGTCAGACACCTGCAGATAACCCCTTCCTAAAATCTTAGATAGAAACACACCACCTCTCCACACACCACTGTACACCACCTCTATCTGCTGAGTTACTCTGCTGTCTTCACTTCAGCCTGACTGTTTCTGCCCCACAGGAGCCCATTTATAGAGGCAGCGATGAAAAGCTAGACATCTCAGTAAATAAAGACAAAGGAGGATTTATCCAGGCCACCGTTTCCCTCAGTTTATCAAGGAGAAGTGCTGAAGAGGCAGCTGACCTTTTCCCTAGCATTCCCAATCTGCAGCATTCTCCCTCTTGCTTCTCCCGGTTTCTTTCTTCGTCCTCTGCTCCCATTTCCTCCTCTTTTTTTTCTCTCCTGGCCCTTATCTCTTCATTCTCCCACCTCTCTCCTCTCTGGTTTGTCTTCTCTCATCCATTAGCAGTATGCAGAGATGTTAACAAGGACATTTTTTCAGCCTTTAAATATGAGTAGATTAAATATGAGCAATGAACACAAATTATTAAGTCGATGACTTACACAATCTGCTCATCAGCCAACTCTTCACCACTGTCTGAGCGTGATGGTGCCCACAATTTTCCTCTATTAGTTGGTGAACTAGCAGCTGAAGCTTATCCTACTACACTTGTCACAGAGGATGAAAGCATCTGCTAAACGCCTTTAATATAAATGTAAAATGATGTTAATCTTCAGGTCTGTGGGGAGAAGGCGCAGCTCCGCCCAAACTCTACCTCGGCAGCTCATTTGCAGCCTAACAATCGTCTCCCAAGGTTAGATCCTTCATTACAGCAGCCTCCCTCTTTGCAGGGGTCTGCTGTGCAGCTGCCTCTCTTCCCCTCACCATCACAGACAGAACACTGCCATCTGTTGATGGGTGGGGCTATTACACGTCTGGGGGTACTCTGCAGGTAGGTTTAGGCTGATGTTGACAAGGCTTTCATGAGGTTCTGAGCTGTGCTTAAAGGGTCAGTTGTCCTAAATTTTTAAAACACATTTCTCATGTACTCCTTTTAAACTGTGGAGTTTTATTTGCGCTGCTTTTATAACAAACAATGTCCCATTTACATGATATATTCCACAGATCTTATTGTGAACATTATTTAAAACGATTATATTTGTGAAAGGTACTTTAGATTTTCTCTACATTTACTTTAAATCTTTTCCAATGCCTTATATTCTGTTTTCCCCTTAAATAGCTTTAAGTAAGAAATAATCACCTTATTCCACAGTACTTTTAGGTCTGCCCCCCTAAAAGTCAGTTATTTAATTAATAGCAGAAAGCATGTGTTCAGAACTGGGGCTACAAGGACACTATTAAGTTACATTATACGAAATCTAAAATTGAATGTTTGGACGAAAAGTCATCATATCTCAGCCTCTGCTTCAACAATTTTTACCATTCTTTTAATAATCTGTCTCTTGAGTTCCTCATTTTTGTGTAAAACACAAAATGCTGAAATGCAGCTTCAAAAGACCAATTTGCACAAAAAAAAGAAAAATGGGCTATCAGGGAAAGCTATCAATTCTACAAAATTGTTCCAATTTTCAACAGTAGATTAGATTTGGAAAAGCGTATGTGTTAAATTGCTTCTTAACAACAAAGCACTGTTATGTGAGTAATACTCTGAGTCACAGCACCATGCTGTGAAACAGGCTCCTACTGTAGTACTGTAGCATTATTGTAGCCAGTGGACAGTGTAGTATCTTGAATCCTTGGACAATGGCTTCGGTAGAGTTTAATACAGTAGCAGCCATCGTTCTGTATCTATACCCTACTTTTAATGGTGTTTGCAGCATTTATTTTTATGTAAATCTTGTATAAATCCAGCAAGTAATTCTTACTCAAGTGCTACTATATTGGGTGTTTATTAGTACACCTTGGAAAACAAAAAGAAGGAGTCACCAAACCACTCTATGTAACTATGGACAAGTAAGGAATGCAAATTAAATTGCAATGCTCTATTGTGGGCTTAAAAATCATCTCTTGAAGTGATTCACAGCTGGATAATGCTAGAAAAGAGAGTGCATACGACGTGGTTCCCCTGGAGACTGTTGTTGTAAACTGGAAATGTGACAGGAGTAGTTGTGTAACAAATGAAAAAAGAACTAAAGAGAGAGATGCTGTGCTTGTTGTTTTGTCTGTTTCATAAAATTACAAAAATAATTGGACACAGCTTCCCCAGTTCCTGTCAGAAAAGCGTGGAGTGAGGGGCCGGTTGACAGTTCGACAGGCACTTCTGATGAGACACCTTTAGCGTCATTCTTTCCCCCGTTGGCTCAATCCATTTCTCGTCCTTCTTATAATCAGTCCTTTTCTCTAAAATCATACATTACTGTCTGCTCCTCTGTGTTGCATATGTTTTCAGGCGGTGCGATTCATAACTCCTACTCCCCTTAGTCTAACTTTTCATGGTTCGTCTACTCCAAGATTCTTTGCAAGTTGCTGCGAATAAGCTCGTCAGCGAAATCCTTTCATGTAAAACATGAGCTGTTGATATTAAAAGGCTTTGGCAGGAGACAAATGTTCTAATTCCAGGCCGATAATGGGCTGCGAGCAGCTTTGGCAGGACCGCGGCCTCCGTTTGATGGTCCCTGGTGGTTTGTCCTGGGTGCTGCTCAGGCCACACAGAGGTTGGGCGTATCAGTTTGTGCCAGTGCCGAGCCAATCAGTCAGACACCTCGTTAAAGACCCGGCTTCCGAACCCACACGCCGTCCCCCGCTGAGCTGCTGCTTCAGCTCCTGATCCGGTTTCACTCAGCCTCCACCGCAGCACAAGCATTCAGGGTATTTTTCATGCCACGGCTGGAGGAATAATGCTCCAGAGACGCTTCACTCACAAGTTTTATTATTCTACTCAAGTTTTTAAATCTGCGAGCTCTAGAGCGATGCCAGCAGTGGCGTACAATCCAGGCTTTTATTCAGTGGCCCTGACCTCCCTGCTTGTCGGTTTGTGTGCTGACGTATGAAAGTGTGCGTGCGTATTTCAGCCTTTACTTCAGTTAAGTGTTGTATGTTCACACAGACGGAAGATTTGTTTCCCTGTCTGCCTTTGACCTACACTTATTCTGCTCTGGTTCACTTCACCCTCTCTGGACATGGCTCCCAGTCATGCTTCCTCTGTCTCCCTGCCTTCTCTATTCATTTCTATCTCGCTCTACAACCCTGCACTCACTGCTCTTCTGTTTTCCCTCACATGGAGCCCTGATCCGTCTCTCTTCCCCTCAATGTGGCCTCTTGTGGTCTCTCACTGGTTACCTCCCTACCTCTCCTGCCCCTCCGGCCCTGACGGTGGCCCTGGCTATGTTCAGGGTCGAGTTAGGGTCATCCACAATATAGGCCGGCACTTTGCCAAGTCCGTGATTAACTGCACTATACCTCTGAGCGGCAGAAAAACCAACATCATCTCTGAAATACTTTTCTGTCTGGTCCTTTTCGTATGAGCTGGCAGTTAGTTGAAGGCTTTGCAAATTGCCAAGTGCATATCTCTGTTTTTAAGTCTCAGTAAAAGCACAGTATGTGAGAACATCATGTTGATTTGGTCAGTTTTAAGACATTTGGGAGCCACTTTATTTCCTCCAGCCTTCCTTGTGTTTTCCATCTGGGTAGATGGGGAAAATGTGGATTTTAATTTCTGTCACAATAAAAAAAATAGCGAAACATTTATGTTAAATTTTTCTGACGGTTGGACGGAAACATAGCTTCTGTCTTAGTTTCACTCCGTCTTTGTTCCTCCCTGCCTCTCCTCCTCACGCTTTGTTCTCTGTTATCCTGTCACTCTTCACACAGAACAAAACGCATGCTTGATAATACTCCAGCCTTCCCTCTGTACATTTCTTCCCTTTGTTCTTTCATTTCAGTCTGCAGCATTATTTTATTTCGGGGTTACCCTGGCTGAGAACTGCAGTATTACAAAGAGGGCAGAGGGGCTTTCGTAATCTTTGGTCATCGGAGAACCCGAGTCATCGCAGTGCTCTTTGATCCCAACAGTTACGACCTTGATGTAATTAGCGGTGATGCATTTGTCATGCAGCGAGCGTCGCATCTCAAACACCTGAGACGGGCGTTCTTTGCTGTCATTTCTCACCTTCACAGATAATTGCTACTTTCTTTTGTGCTGCCTTGATTATTTGACAAGTTTTAATGCTCATTTTTGATTAATTAACCTTAAAAATAGCAGATCTTACACCTGGTGACCTATAATTGATTTTTTGTGGTTTCAGTTTCTAGTATTATCTCAGGAACACATTTTTGAGAAGTCTTGGGGCCAAAGTTAGTCTGATGCATCAGAAGCAAGATTTGGTGCTATGAAACATAGAGAATATCAATTATAAGTGTGATGGTTGATAGGCATGCCATGCACAGGTTCAATATATAATTTAAAAGTTTCTCAGGTAGCTGCTGTGACTAAATCTTTGTGAAACTGGAGTCTGCGTCTTATGCATTTTCACATGGGGCTGGAAAAGATTTTAAGTCCCTGCTTTAGGGAGCCCCTAGGCTGCACTCAGGTACACAGGTTATTGAGGCTTGTCAGCAAACAGCAGTCTAGCTTAATGTTTACCTCCAGCATTGAGGTCAAATGCAGGTCTGGAAAAACCTCTTTGCTCTGTTTGAGATTAATTGTTGGATTAATGGGCCCGTGGCTCAGACAGTTAGAGCGCAGCCATTTTCCACCTGTCTGGGAGTGTTTGGAGAACAGTGAGCATGGGTGACAAGGGACATGGCCACAGGTTGGAGGAGTGACAACCTAAGAATTGACTGCAGTGTTATCACAGTTACCCCGGATCTTTTCACTCTTTGACAGTATGATTTCAAAAACCTTGCTGGGCACATGAATCAGAGGACAAGAGGGAGAAATGTCCCCAAATCCACAATTCTTGTCACTCTTCCAAGGAGCTGGCATTTCGTAACCATTGGTAACAGCTCCACAATCAGTACTAGATAGGCCTAAATCGGCTGCTTGCCATCTGAGAGAGAGGTACATCCCAGTGGACCCAAACCTGTCGGAAAGAATCTGTCCACAGATCGCAACAAAATGAAAAACAGCAGCTCTCCTAGAAACGTATCCTGACAGGTATTCCCAGAATGGGAGAAATGTCCAAGAAAGCTTCATTCATAAAGTAATAGCACTTTTACAAGTCCCCCTTCATGCATTTTTCTTGCTTATACCTTACTTTAATACTATTGACATTTTAATGCTTTCCATTAGAACAAAATTGTATATCAGACAGAATTGCTGATTTTAAAAAAATTAATAGAACAAGAGTTCCCTTAGTGTTTGATTGTTGCTCATAAAAAAGACTGAAAAATAAGACCACTACAAAATGCAGAACATAACCATGGGGTTCATTGACTTGGTTCAAAAAGAAGAGGAATCACAAGTCTGCGGTTCTTTGTAGTTTAAACATGGCAGCATAGTCAGAAGTAAGGGCCTTTGTCCCCACTGGTATCACCCATGCAGCTCTCTTGCTCAAAGAGGATTTGGATAGCATTCATGCTTGGACATTAATTTGAGCCTGAAGCAAAAATGCCCCCAAACTTCATTTAATGTGACTCATTAGACATGCCAATTTTTTTTTGGTTTCTTCTCTGATTTACATTGAGTTGTCAAACATTCATGACTTCAGGCCACTGTAGGTCTCCCAGTGTGTTCTATACAGATTAAATGTGTAGTGGGACTGCACGGTGGTGCAACTGTATTGTAGACTATAGGCCCGTTTCCACTGAAGAAGTTCCTGGTACTATTTGGGGGGCAGGAACTACTACAGGAACATCCTCTCACTCGGCGCTCTCAACCTCTCACTTGGCGCTCTCAACCGCTGTGTCTCCACTGAGAGAGCGGAGTAGGAGGAAGGTTCCTGTAAAGTTACCAGGCTCTGGATGTGATGTAATCATTGCGTGACCATTTTGACCGGGGCGTCGTAGTGGCGTAGGGACGCTGTTAGCTGTTAGCCGATAGCAGTGTCTGTAATAACTCACTAAACTCACAAAGTGGCCTGTGAAATGTTTGTTTTTTCAGCGGATGTCTTAGTTACAACATGATTGAGCTAACTGGAGTAGTTTCATGTCGTTTCCGACAACGGGAGGCTTTTAACAGATGACGTCCTGATGTTAGCTTTGCTGCTGCTGTTAGCTGTCCCTGTCAGCTGATGCTTTCTAGACATCGTGATTTTTCACGGACCGGTTATTGAGTTTGTTTACATGGCGGTGGAAGCTATGAACGAGCTAACCCTCGTCTGCTGAGTTTTAAAAATGCCGGCTATTTTGTTGCTTTCTGTTGACGTCACATTCCGCCTTGAGTATATCCAATCAGCACCAAGTAATCCCCAAGCTCCAGCCAGGAGTCTCTCGGGGCCGTTCTGAGTACCTTGTTTAGCCCCTGTAAAAGTTCCGGAACTCTGTCCTTCGGGGGTGGTTCCTGCGGTGGAGACAAGCACCAACGGCCCCGGCCCCGTAAATTTACCCCGAAGTTCCTGCGGTGGAAACGGGCCTTATGCATACTTGTTTTATTCCAAACCTATTACCATCCCAAACCATCAGTAATGGACAAATCAGGACCCCTGTTTGGTTACCTTTTGTTAAAATTCCTACTTACAGCAATAACTACTCACGGAAACAGTATGGTTGCGGTTATGGAAAGATTGTGGTTATGGTTTATAGAATACTGTTTAAGCTACAGTTGGTAACTTTTATGAAAATAACTTTTTGTCATATTTGCCAAAACTGTCATTATATCAATAAAGTATTACATGAGACGTATAGCCTGCAGAAAAATATTGGCGTACCTGCTCCTTTGTGACTTGGCTTCTGTGTTGGAAACAGTTCAGCAAAGCACCAAGCTACACCCACTGGCTGGAGCAACTTTCTCATTTTACAGCTAAACAGTACACTAAAATATGCCTCTCATGTTTTAAGGCAAGAAATAGGCAATGCAGTAACAGAATCTTTATGCATATTTGATCAGCGGTGCCTGTTTTGACAGTTTGACCGCAGCTCATGAGCAGTGATTGACAGCTGCATCAGAGACTCCTTACCTCTGATTGGTTGTTTTCATTCATGCTCTGTGAGGCCATGAAAAGCAATACGAGAAGGCAGAGGAACATGATTTTTTCACATAATCATCTCCCATGTACTGCTGTGTAGACTTAGACATTTTCAGCAAATATGACAAAAAATTATTTTTAGAAAAGTTATGAAGTGTAGCTGAAGTAATACAGGGTACCTCCCTTATATTCCATCTTGGTACATATAGGGTACATTAATTTCTGCAGTGGCAGAAATGTGTTGTGTTAAAGCACAAAATTTGAAAGTGTTCTGCTGCAAGCATCAGCCATAATTTGCATGCAAGCCCGCAATTGGAAGAACTAACTAGTGTTCATAAGTGGGTGACCACTATTCACAACTAAAGTAGTTATAGATGAAACCCTGCAGACCACAGGATAAAAAAAAAAAAAAAGTAAAACCCAAGATCCACAGGGCAAAAGGCTAATTTCTTAAGCCTGTTAGCACTTAGCATGAGGCTAACAGCTTCTAGGAAGGTGACAGCACAGTGCATCAGGTGCTATCTGTGCATCTCCATTCATGTGTTTTTTTTTTCCCCACTGCATTTCTTTCACTTGAACGCCGTGTTCTCAGCAGGAACACATGTCAGACCCTCGGGGTGTTCCCTGTCTACACAAGTTACCCTGCCTGCTGCTATTGGATGGTGTCAACAAAACCCTAAAGGCAAACACAGCCCCTGCTGTTTTTCTTCATTCTCACTTTCATTGCCCCTATAAGACCCCCTTCCCCTCATCCCAACCCCTTGTCCTTCAGTCCTCACCCATGTTCCTCGCTATCTGCTCATTTATGATCTCATCTCAACTAAATGCACACATTCAGGTGTGTGAAAGACTCTTTGTTCACAGTCTATGGAGCCATTGTCCTCCATTAAACCAACTCAGTTTGCTCTTCTCTCTCTCAGCTCCGTCTTCAATCTGTATTCCAATCTCAGAGCTGCTCAGAGGAAGGGGGACCTGAGACTCACCTCTCACAAATCTCCACAAATCTTCCACTCATTTTACCAGCAGATGGTTTGGCTCTTATTCCGTTCGACTTCTCTCCGTCCTCGCATGCTGGGAATCTTCACGCTTGCAGCTCAGGAGGAAATCCTGTCTTGACTTTTGTCTCACAGTAGGAGTCCACCCATCAATTATGCTGCTGTAAATCCAATCGGCACTGAACTATGCCAGACACGGACGTTATTAATCACAGGGGCTTGGAAAGAAGGCCATGCGCTTCTGTTTTTTCTCGCATAATTACTGCCTTTTTGGAATTGGAGGCAAGGTCAATCTGTGGTATTGCTGAACACATATATTAGACAAATGAAACGTAGCATTAGAGGGCAGGAGCTTCTCATGTGATGACACTTTTATTTGCCTTCAGGTGAATAACAAAGAAAATTGATGGTGTGTTTTACGAGTTGTTTGTTTTCTTGTATTGACAGTGACTCACTGACATTTTCATTTCAAGGTGCCCTCTGTCAAAAGTCGCTGCCTCAGGGTCTGTGTAGCTGTGTATGTGTTTGCACTGCTGCTACTCGTGTGCATGCGGTCCATGCGGTCAGATTGGGGAGGACCAACATGCCACCAGTGTGCTGATTTTTATCAGCCTTATGTTGAAATGAGACACAGTGCTGTGTTCAGCCTGTTTGAACTGATGAGATAACACACAGGCTATGCTGCAAACACACGCCTCCCAGTACTCCCCTCCGGTGAGGTTTGTGAGCTCTGATCTCCATCTGATCTGGTCGGAGTGAGCAGAGTGAAAAATGATGAGCTCGGTTTTATCAAGAGCTTGTTTGTTTTCCATCAAAATCAAATTAGTAATTCTTTTAGCAGCATTTATCAGCATTCACTGCTCGAACTTTCAGTTAGTTAATTGGATTGGAAGCAGGACAAAAAGACAGAGATGCATGGGAGAGCGCAGAACAAAAAGCAAAGATAGGTGGGAAATTAAATTGGAGATTCGGGTTTATTATCTCCAGTGGGATGGGATGAGCCTTGAACTGTAAGCTAATTCAGTGAGGTGTGCCAGAATGAAGTCGCTGGGAGATAAACCTCCCATAACTATTTACACACTGTACGTGTGTGTGGATGCCTGGCACATGTCACAGCCCTTTCCCCATTAGATTTTCTCCCCTCTCACCACATGCACACCACCCAGCGAGCAGCGATCCATGTCCCGAACACTGTTGACCTGTCAGGTACCCTGGAGAATGGCGGATTATCTCCTCACCGAGACTTGTTACTGATATTGAAGATGTAAGCTGGGGGAAATGCAAGATCTGATTTTGATTTAGAATGGGTCTTTATAGCATAATCCACATGATCCTGGATTGAGCCTGTTGACAAAATGAGGAGAGTGAAGTAGAATTTCCGTCCAGACTTTAGGTTTGATGAGCATGCTGATATCTTGGATGTGAAATCATCAAAAATACATCTTGTGATATTTTTATTTCAGAAGTCCTTCTTCATACTTCGTTCTACCATGTCAATATTGGATGTTTACAAACAGGTGCTTCTCTGCAGCGCATGAGGACACACTGAATGGTTTGACGAGTATAAAATGTATACCCAATGGCCAGAAAAAAAAATTGGCATTGTATGTTTCTGCAAACCATACATACATTACATTGGAACTTTGGCAATGCTGTGGTTAACGTGTGGTTCATTTTGCGGACAAAAAACACTCGGTTATTGGTTGGAAAAGATCAGGTTTTGGCCTAATATACCTGGCACTGGGGTCACAATCCCTGATGGAAAAACAATGACCCATGTTCAGAGGTTAAAAAGCTGCAGAGAACACAGTGACAGGTCCCTAAAAAACACCCACGTTTGGTGGCTGAGAAATTGCAGGAATCACAATGATGTGTCCTTAAAAAAAACTAACATTTGGGGGTTGTAAGGTTGCAGGAAACACAGTGACAGATCCTAAAAATCAGTGATCAGTTTAGGGGCTAAAAAGTCTCAGGAAATTCGGCGACAGGTCCCTAAAAAAAACGCCAGCATTTGGGGGCTGAAGAGCTGCAGGAAACATAATGATGGGACCCTTGAAAACGTCTATGTTTGGAGGCTAAAAAGCCACCAAAAAATTTAGGGCCATAAAAAGCACCCACATTTGGGGGCTGAAAAGCAGCAGGAAACACAGCAAGAGGTCCCTGAAAAATATTTATGTATTTACGCTGCAGGAAACACAATGATGGGTCCCTAAAAAAAAAACATGTTTGGGAGCTGGGAATGTGCTGGAAACACAGTGACAAGTTCCTACAAAACATCCACATTTGGGGGCAGAAAATCTGCAAGTAACACAGTGATGGGCCGCTTAATACACCCACGTTTGAGGGCTGAAAAGCCACAGGAAACAAAATGATGGGTCCCTAAAAACACCCACGTTTGGGGGCTGAAAAGTCCCAGGAAAAACAATAATGGGTCCCTTAAAAAACAGATGTTTGGGGGCTAAAAACCTGCAGGAAACATTTTGGGGCCATAAAAAACACCCACATTTGGTGGCTGAGAAGCCACAGGAAACACAGTGATGGGTCCCTTAAAAACACCCATGCTTGGTGCTACTGAAAGCACAGCAATGGCTTGTTTGCAGTGGACTGCAGCTTGACAGACGTCTTGCCTGGGTAACACACCATCCACCATCCCCTCCACCTCCCATTGACAGAGTCGGTTAATATATTACGTCACTTTAGAAATCAAATGTATCGTATTTGTTGTTTGCAGAAATGTACAGTGCCAACATGGCTGGTATATTAATGTTAGAAAAAGAATATTCTTTGTTTGATACTGCCCAACGTTATCTTGCAAAACAAGCCACAGTGCAGCAGTAGCTCACCAGCCTTACCTGATGGAAATTGGACCAACAACTGCTACACTGGTACAAAATCACAGCCAAGAGCCTGAGCTATAACATTTTCTTCTCTCCTGTCTTAAGTTTAAGGTCAAACTTTGAGTCTGCTCCTCATATCTTCTATTATCTCGCCTTTAAGCTTTGGGGTGCAACATTAATTCTGTTTTGACACTTCCTCTTCACCTGCCTCAAGTTAATTTCCCCGACCGTTCCTCTCTGTCGAACAAATATTCTCCCCCTGCACTTCTGGCTGCTTTTTCTTATTTCTTCTTCTTCTTCTTTTTTTATTTGGTCTCTACTATCTGGCTGTGGAAGAAGAAGCTGAGCTGGAGCGGGCCAGCAGCCTAGAAGCTATTTTCTCAGGAACAGAGCTCCCTAAGCCCTGTAATCTTCTTTTTTTTTTCTTTTTCTACAATAGTGTTTGCTGCTGGTTTTCATACGTCTTATCAGAAGTGTGTACAGATAGTGGTAGCTGTTCACCTCTTTACTTAAATTCTTCATGGGTGGTACATATACTTATTTCTTAAATATAAGCAAAAAGATCAAATCTTGGTAGTTTTTGAAACAACATTATTCAAACTATATGAAATCTTATCTGACATTTTCCATTTCCCAGCAGCTAAAATCACCCAAATGTGATGTGACCGAGACTGAAACACTAGAAAAAGATTACATGACGCATGACAAGTGACTCGCAGTAGCTTGAGTGTGTGTGTAGCTCCATTTGGATTAAACATGTCACAACCCTCTCAGGAGCCAAGAGACCACACTATACGGCAGGTCATGGATCACTTTAATAATTCAGGTTATAGCGTGGAGGAGGGAAGCTTATCTCCAGCCAGCACGCACTGCTAACCTGACCTCAAACATCATGTAACCACAAGAGGGGGGTGTAGAGAGGGGGCAGTGGTCAGTCTGGGTGGGAGACAGACAATCATACTGTGTGCGTATAGATCAGAGGGATTAGTGTTGTTTGACGGATGCTGTGATTCCAGTTAACCTTCTGGCATGAGCTATTAGCAGCAGCAGGATTAGAGCACAGTATATCTCCGCATTCTTTGTTCGTCTTTTGGGTGGGTTTTGAAATGGCCAGCATGTAGGAGGACAGAGGTACAGTCTTGAAAAATATGGAGAGGCTTTGTTTGTTTTCTGTGAGTGAAAATATGAAATAATCCTCTGGGCGCTCCATTCATGCTGGTTAAAATGCATAAAGAGAAAGATTTTTCCATGCATAAAAAAATTGTGTTTATTTTTAATTTCTCAAAAACTAACAGCCATTGGTGAATACTCTAATAGTAACATTCCTGAAGATAAAACCCATCTGTGTATTTGGAGCGATGACAGAATCGGTTTCATTGTTTACACAAAACGGTTGAATTCTGGACCAGAATTCTTCATCTGACACCATCGAGACTCATTCCAAAAATATGGAAACAAATCAAAGGCTTTGAAATCTAAAAAATATGGGTCAAGATCTAAATGAGTTACAGGCCTTTTTCATTTGGATCACATGTGACAAAAGTCACAGCTGCGTTTCTGGAGACACGTTCCAAAGAAGAGAGGCGATAAATTTTCTATTAGGCCAGTGGTTGAAGTGCTGAAATTAGGATCACTCTTTGGTTTTGTTTCATGTTATTAAACTGATACTGTTGAACAAGTAGGAATAAAATGTCTACTTTTTAGTTTGCACATTGATTAAAGAATGGTATTAAAAGAGTTACTGCATTTTAATCAGCCTCAAATGCTAAGTATACGTGTTCCCATTTTCCTCTAAACATTGATAAAACACATAAGCAAAATTAATGTTATGTGACAGGATTAAAAGCTGTAAAACAAAGGAACCGCTCATTTTTTCACGCTTTTGGAACCTAATTTCATATACAGTAGTGGAAGATTTACTTAATCATTCAAATCTGGCTGGGTGGTTAAAATATAACATTTTCCTGTGGTATGACAAACTCATTACACATTTTGCTTTACCTGGACTTTAAGCTTCTATTCATTTGTTCATACTGCATTAATACAGTGTACGCATGGGCGGATTATGGGACAGTGGGCCCCTGGGCACGGGAGCGTATCTGTTTCCAGGGTTCTATGTTTCCCAGGTTCTATGTTCCCCACTTAACCATGCAAAAAAGGTTCTATGTTCCCCGCTTACACAAAAAAGGTTCTATGTTTCCCCGGTTTTATGTTTTATGCTCAACCAAGCGGGAAACATAGAACCCTTTATGTCTAAGCGGGGAACATAGAAGCTTTGTTTTTTTTTCAGGGTTAAGTGGGGAACATAGAACCCAGGAAACATAGAACCCTGGTAACATAGGGATGACCCCGCATGTCTTTGTAGTAGTTTGTGGCTCTTTGAGGTAGTTGAGTGTCTTTTCTGGTTGTTTTATGCCTCTTTGTGGTCATTTTGAGTCTCTTCCTGGTCAGTTCACGTTAATTAAGTGACATTTTGCAGGTGAAGACCAGGGGAGGTCCCTGATATGTGGGGCCCTGTGCCTGTGCCCGATAGGCCCATTCAGTAATCCATCCATGAGTATATATGAACACCATATAATATACAGTAGGAGCAAGCCTGTTATCTCTGATAGCTTGACAGAGAGCAACTATAGATGTTACCAGAAAGTTTCTCTACACTTTCTCAGCTGGTTTTGTGGCTTTACTCATTGATATCATGAAATGAACTTAAGCTAAAACAAATAGGTGAATAACTGATTCTTTGAAAAACAGCAAATTTCCTCTTCAAAGCTTCTAAATTCATGGGGATTTGCTGACTTTCTTTGTTTCGTAAACTGAAAGTCTTTAGGTTTTGGGGTGTTGGTCAAACAAAACAAGCAATGTTATGACATCATCTTGCAGTTAAAGAGATTGTTATGATCACTTTCCACAAGTTTCTGACATTTTAGTGATCAAGCTAAAAACTATAAAACTAGTTGGCAACAAATTTCATCATTGATTAGTTGGGTCTATGTTATGATCCAAAGCATAGGCTGTGGCAGTGGGGCAGTAAGCCAGCCAGTACCATGCCTTGTGTAGCTCGTGGGATGAATCACAGGAAATGATGCCGCCTCCTTTGTCTCTGTAGCAAGACGTTCGATCAATGTAACCCCCGGGCTGCTGTTAAAGCCATTTTAGAGATAATGCTTGATAAAGCTAACGCCTGGCCACATTGATCCATCTCAAAACGGAGAGAAAGCAGACAGAAGGTATTTTTTAAACCTGCCAGAGACTGCAGATTTAGTTGATGCTAATTAGCTGAAATTAGGTGGGAGAGAAACTCGAGTATGACATAATTTTATCGAGTTTTTGAGATATTTCATGCCCCTAGTCAGAGACAGTCTTGAGTAAATCCTATATTTCCTTACATCAGAAACTCGAGTAATAGCTGATCAAATATACTTTAGATATATTTGATCTGTTTTATTATCAGTGCATAGCTGCATCCCAAATGTCAGTTTATTTAATTTCATGTTAGTGTAGTGGCCTTGCCTGTACTTACATTTGATGTACTGCAGCATAAATTTGCTTTTTCTATTTGCAGGTTGTTGCAGTGTAAATACTAAAATATACCTTTTTTATTCAATTAATAATCTTATTCTTAGTTGTAGCCCTTGATTAAAAAAAAAAAAAGATCAGTTTATAGAAAGAAATAATGTGAAAATTACAGCAATCAATAATGGAAATAATCACCAGATGCAGCCGTTAATTAAACTCCTCACCAAGTTTGTTTTTGTAGTTCCCCACACATGTGGAAGAGCTTATTTGGTTATTTGACCCTTAAAAGTCATGTTTCCGAACTTTTTCTTGAAGCTGCAGAAAAAGGGTGACAATTTGTAAAATTGTGGTCTCCAATCGAAATCATAGCACGTCTTTCTCTAGATCTTCATGTGACACATCAGGACCAGCCTCTCCTATGGCCCTACATAAAGCAGCTTTAGGTTTCCTATTTGAACGTTCACAGCTAAAAACACGCAGTATGGGAGGTGTTGTGAAACTATTCATGGCCAGAGATAAATTACACCAAGTGTGTGTTCTATGTGACAGGTGCAGTGTCTTTATGAGGTTCACATATGAGTGTTTCAGTAAGGCATGGAGATACTTTTTATGAATGAGACGAGCAAGACTGCTGCAGTGTGAGTTGATTTGGAGCTTCACAGTTTGCTGCTGGCCATGACGAACAAAGAGTGGCCAGTGCAGTATGTAGGTCAGGTCGAGTGTGTGCAAGTGTGTGTGTGGCTGCAGTGTGTGAGAGGGAGAGACTTTGACTCCCGAAGTTCTTTAATGAAATGTAACAAAACCAAAAGGGATGGTAACTAAAAATACCCTTAAAACTCTCCCAAGTCCAAATCAGAGTCAGACCACAATCTCCTGCTGCAGGTACAGTACTGCAGCCTGAAGCTTTGTTATCTTCTGAGAAGAAATAGGCACTGCACCATAATGCTATTGATATGACAGAGTTAGTTTCCACCTTGTTAAAAGTTTGACTTTGATAGCTTGAGTTGAATAATAGAACAGCCATGACAGATGCAACTAGGGCAGCCTTCCTCATGTATTTCTGTGAAGTGGCTATAAACAACATTTGTATACTGAGAATTACTCAAAAAGAATTATCACCACACTCTGCTGTTGCTTTCGAACATCTAGCAACTCATTGTTTAGTTTGGTTGTTTGCAGCCGTCTAGCACTATATTTAATCCCTTACTGACTTTGAATACTGGGAATGGGTAAGCCTCAAAGCAGCCATTTCTTTCAACATCGTTTAATTAAACGGGCACTGTGTAGGAATTTCTCCCATCTAGTGTTGAGATCATATATTGCATTCAAACAGATAGCGCACTCTAGCGCCCATATATTGCATTCAAACAGATAGCGCACTCTAGCGCCTCACTGTTTCAAACGCGTATTGCAACAATGGTAGTTGCTGTGTACAAAAAACCTATGATAGCATTGATGAAACCATGTCATCCGATACTTCATGGAGTATTCATTCAGGCTCCTACACAGACACACGCGACGCGAGTTGACAAACCCCCTCCTCACCATGCTGGCTGTGTTTACAATGTAGGACTGTTGGGGCGGATGTAAATCGAAACAAACCAATCACGTCTTGTCTTTTGACAACTGACAAGTGGCTCAACCTCACACACCTCATCCCTCTCCTCGCAACACTGCGTCACTAACAGCTGTTAGTGACCAGCGCCGCTAACAGCACTAACAGCGGCTAACAGCTGTTAGCCGCTGTAAGCTGTGACTCTCCTTCAAGCAGCTCTCTCCACCTGGGAAAGGCTACCCCGATGTTGACCCTCGTTTTTTGAAATTGCCGGTCACGTTGCCTTTTTGCTTTTTTTCAAATGCACCGGCACTTGTGACTAGCATGCTTGCTGCTGCTTTTCGTCACTCTACCTGCAGGCGGAAACCGGAAACCGACAAGTGAAAACACGAAAGGCGATTCTGTATTTCTCAAGTATGTCCCTGTACGTGCCTGTATTTTCAAGATGGCGCACGTACATGATGAGACACCGGTCGCAATGTATATGTAAATGAGAATTTCAGAGCTTACGGACATAGATATGCTGATGGAGGTAAATACACATGTGCTAGGACACACTGGACTACAAAATTTGTTTGTCTCAAAGAACAATGGAAATTGTTACACATAGTGCCTTTAAGGTATACTACTGCTACATTCAAATGTTGTGCAGCTTTTTTTCCTTTTGCATGTCTTTTTATTCTGTTTAAACACGGTATGTCGGCGCAGTTGCAGACACAGGTTAGGCCACACTAATATTATAAGCATTGTACTGTTAGTAGACTTTGATTCCAGTGGTGGCTGCATAGGATTGTTTTCAACTCGTGTGTTCGAACATTTCCAATAACGCTGAAGCGCCAAAGTTCATAAGTCAACATTTATTGAAAAGATAGATGTAATCATTTCCAAAATTCACGATGTACATACCACAGAATTTTCTGCGTCAATCCATATTTGTCGGCCTTTCAAACACATTTTCACTGGGACAAAAAAAGTGTTTGCTCTTCAGCTTGCCACACAAATGGAGAAGTCCTCTCTCCTTCCGATGACATTTGTATACAACTAATTCTAAACAGCAATGTTTTCTAATAACATAAAGAGGAAATGTTGCCAAAAAACTGCTTTGGCAGGTCACAAAAATGATGACACTAGAAGTTTTGGCAAAATGTTCACTGAAAACATATTTTACTTATCAATAAAGTGTTCACTGACAATGTTTTTCAGTTATTTTCTGCCAAAATAGGCAATCTTGCAATACAACATCTACTTGTAATGACCACAACACTGTGTTTTTATTACTTTTTTTGTATTAACATTTTACCTAAATCACAATCTTTTTGTTACCTTAACCTAAGTGCTGTTGTTACCTAAACCTAAGACAGGAGTCTGAGTACCAACCCAGGGCTCTAGTGTCAAGGACCTTGACACTTGAGCCTTGAAGGTCCTTTAAGGTCCTGCAGTTTGTACGCCCATGATCCTCCCCAGCCATCTCCTTCTTAAGCGTACATGGTACATGAATGTTTCATTACCTAATAGAAACAGTGTCTCTGAATATAATCCAGGCAGCAATTACGGTGCCACAGCAGTGTAATTAAGAATTAAGAAAGTTAAGTTACATACAGACAAAATTTCTTGGAGGCAGGGTTGAAGAGAGGCGCACACCTGTAAGCTGATTTAATTTTTAATGTAAATAATTTAAGGCTAATTTATTAGGGTGAAAATGTCATAAAAATGCCGATAAACATTCAAAGCTTCATCCAAAAGAAGCTGGGTCCGCAATTTCTCTTGGATGCTTGCTGCTTATGTTCTGTCACCTGGTTGCTACCTTTTTTTTATAAAGTCCTGACTTCACCTGCATGCTATGTCCAAAGATGTCTCAAACACAGTAAAATCAGAAGAAATTAAGAAAAAGAGTGGGTCATAAGTGATGGTTGAGAGAGATTACTTTTATACAAGTCTTTACATTGTTTCTAGGAAAACCCTTTATGGTATACCTTAAAGAGTTGTATGATAATAGGGCAGGCTTTCCTTCTTTTTATTGAAGCCAGGGCTGCAGGGCCAAAAGCCACTCGCTGCATATTACTCTTTCATCTCTGACCAGTCACTAGGTGACTGTCAGGTCTGGATGAGATCAGTTCAAAGGGCCTTGGCTATCAATAAATAGACATTTGGACCTTGATGCCAACTCATTTTATAATGCTGGAGACCTCAGGGCAGCTGTAGGCTGGTGGGGGGCTTCACATCTCCCCCTTCTCCCCCCTCAGGGCTGGCTGCCATTGTTTCCCTGGAAGCATGTGGCAGTCTGGATCTGGCTCCCTTACAGCAGGCTCAGTGCAAACAACTGGTTGAGCCCTGAATGTAAAACAGCCTGGTGTGTGTATGTGCGTGTATGAGAGAGAAAAACAAAGAGAGAGGCAGTGACAGGGCTGGGTTGCATAACTTTATTTACCTGTCTTTGCCGGTAATTTTGTTTTTCTTTTTTTGTTCGCGTATCTGCCTGTCTGGGTGCAGACAATGTCAAACTCTTGTTTATTTTGTAAGGTACCTGTTAGTGAGTGTACTGTATATCTGTGTGCATAGTCTCTGCCCCTAAACAAACACCTTGTTCCTTTGATTTGTTTTTGAGACTGAGGCAGCTCGGGGCGATAGCCAGTTGCCCTGAGCGATGATGTGCCAAGGATCTCCTCACTACTTTGCATGTACAATCACACGTACACACTCATACACAAACCTAAAACCTCTGCATCCTAAGACAGGCCTTGGAGTCTTGAAAATTGCAAAAAGACAAGTTAGATGCCAGTGTAGGCTAAATAATGTCAGTGTAATAAATTGTGAATAATTACCTCTAAAACTTCGTCCAAGAAAGCCATAGCCATAATCAAGCAGTAATACTTTGAAGTGCACTGCCAAAGCTCTGAACCATGTTTTTTTCTTTTTTAAATCAGTGATCATCCACCTGCAGCAGTTTGTTTGCTCTGCTCTCCTTCATCAAACAGCCTGTTCAGACAGCTCTCACTTCTCCCTCACATCCCTGATCCCGTTAATCTGCCAGTTTTTCTCCCTGAGCTCAGGAGCAAACAAGAATCACAGGCTCCTCCTGCGTTGGTCTGAGTAATGCTGCTGCCTAATGATGGTACCACAGAGAACGTCAGAGGAAATGACAACAGTGAGCATCTTAGTGTCAACAGGCTAACCACAGAGTCTGGAAGATGACAGTTCAAGAGTGTCGCTCCCACCCTGCATCCATCTTGCAACTGTCCTCTCCTTCACGTGCAGAGGACATGCTGACAGCTCTAATTAGACTTGAGTGGGGTTCTAGATAGACACACACTGTAGTTTGAACTTGAGATCCAAGAACAAGGGTACATTTAATTGTCAACAGCAAGCTCATGTTGACCAACCCTGTAGATCTGTGGTGCATTAAACCAAATTAGCTTAAGTGTTCCCTCCACAGTTTTTGACCTCTTGTAGCACTATGGAGCTGTTTTCTCAATGGGACCTTGTTTTGTTCTGCCGCCAAGATGGCAAAAGCCGTGGCTGGAGGCATTTTTTTGCTTGTCCATCCGTCCATTCCATTCTTGTGAATGCAATTTCTCAAGAATGCCTTCAAATTTCTTCAAATTCGGCACAAACATCAAACATCCACTTGGACTCAAGAATGACTGATTAGATTTCAGTGGTCAAAGGTCAAGGTCACTGTAACCATGCATCTGTCATTCTTGTGAACATGCTATCTCAAAAACTCCGTGAAGGAATTTCCTCAAATTTGGCACAACTGTCCACCTTGACTCAAGAATGAACTGATTAGAATTTTATGGTCAAAGGTTATTGTGACATCACAAAACATGTTTTTGGCTATAACCCAAGAATTCATTCACTAATTATGACAAAAGCCCACACAAATGTCTAATAGGATAAAATCAGAGGTGGAAAGAGTACTGAAAATTTGTACTCAAGTACAAGTACTGTTACATTGCTTAAATTGTACTCAATTGCAAGTAAAAGTACTGGTGTTTAAAAAATACTTAAGTAAAAGTACAAAGTACTCTTATCAAAAACTACTCAGAGTATTAATTACTTTTAACCGATAGATGTTTTATTGCATCGTCAATAGCAGGCATTCGATTCGTTTTACCTGTATAAAATATCAAAAACAGCTCACCTTATACATTGAAATTACTGCAATGATATGCCTATTGTGAGGCAAGAGTGTAAACACATGGCACACACATGAATACAAGGGGCTCGCTGACTCCACAAGAGTCACAGCTTTCCGGTCAGCCCCAAATTATCCAACTGTAATACTGTTTAAGGACCCCAATATGCAGGAATAATAAAATAGAATAAGCGAAATTACATAAATACCGCACGCAAAATAACTGCGTGGGTTTTGCACAAAACTGCAAGGGATTAGAGTGAAGTGGATGTGTCTGTAAAGGGGTAACGCTTATCATACGAAAACATTTTCATTCAGGTATCTTGAAGTAAGAGAACAAGGGAACCCTTGCTCGTGCCCTGTTTTCCATGCTAAACGTTAGCCTAAATTTGGAGCACTATTTACCCCCCTTACCAACAAGCTAACATGACATGGTTAATTTTCATGGTTAATGTTTCATATGACATAGCGTCACTCTAGCACAAAATATAGGTCTGCTGAATGTAGGCCTGTGAGTATTAAATGACTACAGATTTAATTTATTGTAATGATGGTGGTTGTCCAAATATTAAGCTAAAACATTTCTAAGAATTGTAGCTCAATTATGCATGCACGCACACGCACATGTTAGCTAGCTCCGTCTTATTTTAATGTCAGGCAAACCAATGACAATATCTTTGCAGACTTATCTTAGCCAAACTAATAACCAGTGCTTAATTTGTAACATTAGAAGTAGGGGAACACTTTATGCCTCTGAGAGAGCAGTGTTCCCCCACTCCCAAAAGTGGGGGAACACTTTTTTAAGCGGCACCCGAGCCACCTCACTGCGCGACTCCGAATGGAATGGTTGTGACATCTAGTGTTGTCACGGTACCAAAATTGTGACCCACTGTACGATACCAGTGAAAGTATCATGGTTCTGAGTATTATCACGATACCACAGCGAAATTGAGGCAGATGTGCCTTTTGTCATTTATAAAAAGATAAATCACTTTTCTATAATACATCAGTGATATTTCAATGGAATAAATTACTTATTGACTTATTCATACTTCAAAAACAGCATCAATAAGTGATTAACATAGGGGGCATCAAAATAAAATAAATAAATAAAAATCAACCAGCCCAGCCACC
>NC_065528.1:6915187-6944342 GCF_006386435.1 Epinephelus moara
GGACAGCCTTATTGGCTACAAAGATGCAGATGAAAGGTTTGAATATTAATTCAAATTGTGGCCGTACTCAGTAGCGACTTATGATTTTAAAAGTAGCGAAGTAGATTACATGGTGTAAATTGTACTCAAGTAGGAGTAAAATTACACATTTGAAAAAAATACTCATAAAAGTACAAGTACCCAGAAAATCTACTTAATTACAGTAACGTGAGACTGAAAGTAAAGGAAAACCAAGACATTGAGCTGGAAGATACTGAAGCATTCTGTGAACTAAGGGGAACTGCAGGCATGGTTATAAATTTCTGCAGGCTTGTCACTACAACCAGCTACTTTCACAGTAAATTCCAATGTTAACATAAAAGCACCAATTAGAGCAACTTTAACTGTTAAAATTGGAAAATTGACAACATATTGTTACTTAATGCAGCCTTTCATGGTGATTTAATATT
Source organism: Epinephelus moara (assembly GCF_006386435.1). NCBI lineage: Eukaryota > Metazoa > Chordata > Actinopteri > Perciformes > Serranidae > Epinephelus > Epinephelus moara. The sequence goes on from NC_065528.1 coordinate 6,915,637, forward strand.
GCAGTTAAAGATTAAAACTGCTGTATTTTCTGTATTTTCACTACATTCATTGGATGTAAATCATTTTTGAAAAGATTCCACTGAATGCTAAAAAGATTAGTTTCCCTTGAACACATGTATTTGATTTGGAATAGGGAAAAAAATAGAAGTGGCAACACTAATGTGAAATTAGAAAGAAAGAATATGCTCCATTCTCTCGTTACTCCTTTCACCGCCCACTCTCTTAATAACCTCTTCCACGAAATGTCTTTGGTTTTTCTAATAACACAGTCTGGCTTTGTTGCCAAATAGGCCTTTGTAATTGTAATTGATTTAATGATGAGCTTAGCTTGTTAGTACATATATTTAACTTAATTACTCAGTAGCATTATTGTTACAGAACTGTGGCTCCCAGAGAGGACTGCAGGTAGACAGGTAGTGACACGTTTTAAAAACAGGGCAGTTACACAGTTTTCCCTGAATAGCCAGCATTTGAACATAATTCCCACGCCTGTAAAAGTTTATAGGGATTGTTCTGAGCTCTGGGTCTAAAAGTGCCCAGGAGAGCAATGAAAAGGCATCTTTCTTGAACTCAAAGAAAACTAAAAACGAAAATAACTCATTTTATTTGTTTTCTCACAACACAGTGCTGTTGCACAACCATCCTCAATCAGAAGGACTCTGGTCAGTGTTTAGTTGACGTTTTCACGGCTTCATTAAGACCAAAGGCAGTTGAGTCCAAATGGCACATAAGCAGTCTGGTGACATACAGCCACAAAATGAGCCAGTAATAATCTGTCCTCTGTGAAGCACTGAAGAAAGAAGCAGAGGCAGGGGAAGAAGGCTGATGTAAGTTGTTCTTCATCAGACAGAGACTCTCATACGTGTGTCAAACCACCAGTGGCTCCTAGAGAACTATAAACATTTAGGCTCCCGGATGGCTTTTCCATCTTTGTTTGTGTGTTGCTGAGGAAGTGTTTTGGTGTGTGGGTTCAGAATTTTTGAGGAAATGAGTGTGTGTGTGGGATTTTTGGCAAAAAAAAGCCCAGCCATGAAAATGGCACCTCATGGTCACAGTCCTCTCTCCCTTTCCGCCAATACTCCCATTAAACATCACCATAAAAGCAAAAAGGAGCTGTGGATGCTAAAACACATGGGCAACGTGACAGATGAGTGAGTGAAACAGAACAAGAGTAAATATGGAGAGAAAGAAACTGTTGAATCTCGAAAAGGAGCATGACTAAAGCCCCATTTGGAAGGACTTAACGTTACTGGGTGAGTTAGAGGGAGATAAAGGCAAAGATACTGTGTCAAGTGAATTCAACTTAAAAGCAGTTCTTCCTCCTTGAGTCATACTTGTCTCAAATCTGTGCATACAAACATGATGCTCATATCTTTAGATTTAGTGTGACTTACACTAATACAGATCTGTCAATAAATAAATACGTATAAATACATGAATGCCCATAAATCATAGGAAAAAATTGCTTCAGAACTTTCCTGAGAATCCACTACACACACCAGTAAAGTTTCTTTCACAGTTTACATCCATTACTGTGAAAACATTGATGCTTCACATGTCTTCCCCCCAGCAGCACAGAAGATCCAAACAATGAGCACTACTTCAATGTGGACAACCAAGGTTAGAGTCACTAATTCAGTATCTGACCAAATGTCTCCCCTTCTGGTCCTCAGATATGACATTGAATAATGGCCAGAAACGTTTTTTTTAATTTTTTTTATGCAGAATATTATGATGTCACAGTGAAGTTGACCTTTTGCCTTTTTGGATATGAAATTCATCACTTCATCACTTCATCATTTTATCCTGTTAGACATTTGTGTGAAGTTATGTCACTTAGCTTAACAATTCGTGAATTATGGCCAAAAAAAAGTTTTGTGAAGTTGCACTGACCTTGACCTTTGACCTCTGAACAGCAAATTCCAATCAGTTTAGTGTTCAGCCCAAGTTGACCTTTGCACCAAATTTGATGAAATTCCCTCAAGGTGTTCTTGAAATATTGTGTTCACGAGACTGAGACGGCTGCAAGGTCACAGTGACCTTGACCACTGACCAAAATCTAATCAGTTCATCCTTGAGTCTAAGTAGACATTTTTGCAGAATTTGAAGACATTCCCTCAAGGTGTTTTTGATATATCACGTATACAAGAATGAGACAGACAAGGTCACAGTGACCTTGACTTTTGACCTTTGATCACCAAAATTGAATAAGTTCATCCATTAGTCCAAGTAGACCTTTTTTTGCCAAATTTGAAGAAATTCCTTCAAGGTGTTCTTTAGATATTGTGTTCACAAGAATGAGACAGATGCAAGGTCACATTGATCTTGACCTTTGACCACCAAAATCCAAATAGTGCTCAAAGGAGACAAACAGACTATTGCTGTGTCCATAAAGTGCAGTGAATAACAGTCAAAATCAAAAAGATGTAGGACAAAGTTATACAGTGATCCCAAACACTCTAGTTTGACCCTTACATGTGAGAGAGTCTCCTGGTCGGCCTGCTCTCACATTTCAGGTGCTCCCTGCAAATAGAACATCATCAGTAAAGTGCTTGTTATTCCCCTTCTCCTGCTGCACAGCCCAATAAGATGAATGTTTGTCCTGGTACTTTGCAGGTACCGGCTGTAGCTACTGAATTATTGAACTTATTTACTGGAGTTATTAGAAAACGAGACAGAGAGAAGAGGAGGGTGGTAAGCTGCCTCTCAGGTAGGCAGAGGCAGTTTGGGTTTTTTCAAAAAACTGCTCACGTGTAGTGTTTTTAAGACTGGATATGATCTATAGGCTTGTGAAATAGCATTCGGTCCCTCCTAGAAATTGTGCCTTATAGCATGGATGTCAGTGGTTACTTGGCATTCAAGGAAAATCCACTCCCTGGCACTGCTAACAAAATTTAACACAGTCACAGAACTCTCTCCATGCCCAGGATGAAGTGTCCACTACATCAGTGGGAGATTAACTTTCATTGAAGCAAATTGATTTGTGGTTGTCAGCTAATCCATACGTTATGTGTCAGAGTGTATCATACAGTGGTCAGTCACATAGTCAGTGTAGATCAGTGTAGATCAGTGATTACTCCTGGCTTAAGCTCAGTGATACAGCACTAGTCCTTCATCCATTAATACCTAAACACAGTCACATCAGATTTGATGAAATGAGAGAAGGCTTACATAAGCAGACTGCATGCTGTGGACATGAATCATGTGACCCCTTATGAAAGGATTTTTTACATCACTGTGATTTAACAAGCATTGAAAACACTGGTGTGATAGAAAAAGTTGAAAAAAGATATTGACTGTAACTTCCCAACATGTTGCCTAACCCTAGTACAAACAACGTAACCCTTACCCCACCCAACCCTGACCCAAACATACATTTCACCCTATCAGCTGGGATTTATCTAATTTTCAGCGCTTGGTTGTGCAGTGTCTTCCTGCTGAATGAGCTGGCAACAGGTACCAAAAAGAGACAAAGCTTTGCTTAAAGTTCTAGTGTCCAGGATTTAGTGGCATCTAGAGGTGAGGTTACAACATTACAACCAACTGAAACTTCTCCCATGTGCCATAAAAGAGCTATGGTGGCCAACACAAAAATATGAACGGCCCTGTCCAAAGCCGGTGTTTGTTTTGTCCGTTCTGGGTTGAAAAACATGGCGGGCACCGTAGAGGAGGACCCTCTCTGTATGTAGATATAAATGATTCATATTAAAGAAACAAAAACAGGACTATTCTTAGTTTCAGGTATTAAATTTGATTTCCACTATTGAAAGTCAACACATACACCCTGTTAATCCATAATCACAATTTCTTCAAGAGAATACTTCACCTGCACCTTCATTTTTTATATCCGTGACTCAAGCCATGATACCTTGAATTTGAGAACAAAACTTAATGCATACTTCCAAGGTGAATGAAGAGTCCAAAAAGGAAGGTCAAGGGTGGGTGAGTGACAGCGGAATTCCAGACCAGTGACTGAGCTGGACAGCAGGATTTTGATGGAATATAAGAGCGGAGTTCAAACGCTTGCTATTGCCTAAGTTCGCCACTCACATATAGTGTTTTATATAATGAGGCTTTAGCAAAAAATGTATGTGTGTTGGAAGTACTGAGCATATGACTGGATAAATGAGACTGGGATGATACTGCATGAGTTATGTGAGAATTTTTAAGAAATGTTTTGATGTAGTTTTGGAATTTTCTCCGTTTTTGGATTCTTCGTTGACCATGGAGGCATGCGAGAGATGCTTCTAAAGGAATTCATGGTAACACCCTGTGAGTGGTTGATATACAAATGATCTTTTTGTGGGTTAAGTATTCCTTTTATTTCCACAGCCTTCCTAAAGTCATGTTTTTCTCTTTCTTCTTTATTGTACAGAGCACACACCATATTTACATCTCCCCGAGGTCATTCAGGATGCTTTGAGTAAGACATAATTTCTTGAGTGTTACCATGGATTGGTGTGAAGAGTAACTCTTGGCTACCCACTACTGTTTTCCTGTCGCTCTTGCAAGCTGCAAGGTCTCTGTAAGGAAACTAACCTAGCATGTAGCCTGCAGAATCATAGTGACACAAGATAACAACAACAGCTCAGCCGAGTGCAGCATTAGCATGTCATTCTGGGAGGGAACGGTCTGTGGTATCCCATTTTAAGCAGGGATCAGGGAACGAGAGCTGCTCCCACTTGGGGATAGGATTTGCTGCTGCAGGCCTGTTGTTCCCCTAATGCAGCATGAGGATGGAGGCAGCAGCGTGCCGGGATTCAGCTCTGCTTTCCAGCTCTCGGCTTCGCCTGCTGCTCTGCCAAACCAGAGCCTTTTCACGTCGTGCCCTGTCTTAACAAGAGGAGGTGGTGGTAGTAGCTTTCCCAGTGAGGCTGTGAGCTTCTTTCAACTGCCAAACAAGATTGTTCGGCAAATTACTAAAGCCTAACTTTTATATGACGCAGCAAATTCTTTGGTCGCACATAATTGCTAGAACTTACTTGTTATGGCATGTACTAATGTATTTTACACACTAGTTATTCTCAACCAAACAATCTGGTCACAGATTAGTTCCAACTGTGTCAGTAATTCCCACGAAGCCCAATTAGTCATGCTTTTTTACTGCTTTTGTTCTCATGTATGCACACTACTTAGAAAAAAACATTACGCAGTTGTAATTGTTACAAAAAAGGCTTAGCTTTAGTGAGGATGTTCTCTCCAATGCTTAATGGTGTGAATGTGCTGCTTTGTACTGTCGACCTTTCAAAATACCACCATACCAATAATAGCAAAGAACATGCGTATTTGTCATATTTTGAATGGCATTTAGTACATTTCAGTCTCTGTTCTTTATTAATATCATGATTCCTCTTCTGCAATTTAACTGGCTCCAGAGATGCAAAATGTTTTAGGTCTCAGCTGGTGGTCAAACTTACAGCCTTCAGGTTAAAAGCAGACCGTCTAACCACAAATAAGTAAACTAAAGTCAGTTATGCCTCCTATTAAATGTAAAACCGTAATGACATGCTGAAAATATTTCTATTATTCCAACACAAACTTTCCTGTTACAGTTGGCTAAAACATGAAATGCAAACCACCTCTATGGGTCTTGCTTTGTGGTGATCCTGACCTTTCACCTCAGAGTGGAGGAATCAGAAAAGCCAATAATTGCCCATGGACAGGCGCCCAGAGCGGTTGGGGGGTTCGGTGCCTTGCTCAAGGGCACTTCGGCAGTGCCCAGGAGGTGAACTGGCACCTCTCCTGCTACCAGTCTACGCTTCATATTTTGGTCCAAGCAGGGACTTGGACTTGCGACCCTCCGGTTCCCAAGCCAAGTCCCTATGTCGCCCCAGGTAAAGTTACGTAGGTGAGATTTAGAAAAGTAAAGTTAGGTAGGTAAGGTTTCGGAAAAGAGACACGGTTGGGCATAATCACATTACGCTAAAACAAAAATCATAAAAAACAATGGTCAAATGACTGGCAGCAACATTTAAATTAAAGTAAAATATCCTAATTCAAAGAAATTGCAAAAACAATATATTTAAGTTTTCATTGAAGTTTTTGTGGACAAACACTGCTATTTTACATTTTTTTCCCTGAATATTACAAATACACACTTAGGTGATGGCACTAAAAGTTTGTCAGAAAAACAGTTAAAACAGTACAATTTTGTCCTGAATTATTACAATTAAATACCTTTAATACAGTGGAAGAATGGTCCAATGACTGGCAGCAGCAGCTGCCAAACAAAAACTGTACAATTACAGTAAAATATCCTACTTTAAATAAAGTGCAAAAACAATAAATTTCAAGGTTTTGCAAAAAAATACGGTTATGTTACAGTTTTTTCTTACATTGTATGCACTTAACGTTAAGTTGTGTCAGCTAGGCTTGGTAAAGGAAACATGGTTGGGTGTTGTCAAATTACATAGGTAATGTAAAGTAAGCACTAAACATAAAGTTACGTAGGTCAGGTTTAAGCATGGAATGTTTCGTAGGTTTGGTTTGGTTTAGGCAATATAAATTGAGGAGATTATTTACGTTAGATTACATATGTTAGTTTTAGCAAAATAAACATGGTGACAGTGTACCACAAAATAACTCTGGTCTCCTATGGGAAAGTCCTGTGTTTGTTTGACCCATCCATCACCCCGACCTACTTCCTTACACAAGCTCATGTCTTTATACTACTTCTCTGTTTAGTGCATTGGTCATGTGATCGCAGCCTTCTCAGTTACATCGGTGATATACGTATTTCTGGCTCATGATTACATGGATTATATACAAATTCTGGTGCTTTACTTTTTGTAGGTTAACCTACGAATGGAGTACGAGAACAGCCTGAAAAAGCTGGTAGCAGCTTCATCACCACATCTTAGACACAGCAGAAGAAAGAGTATTGAAGGCCAGTGCATATTGTGTGAGGAGATGACTGCTGACGGTGAAAAACGCAGATTGACCACATGTTTCCTGTGAACGTCTTCATCGTGACATGATGGATGGTGCTCGCCTGTTTCCCAGACCTGACCCTGCGAAATGGTGCTTTAATGCCATTCCAATCAGCAGCCCTAAACTATAGTGTTGAGCTGGTGGCTCCAGCCCACAGCTGGGAAGCTTCCACAGCAGTTTTGCTGTGATACCAAAATCCTGAGTTTGACCTCAGCGCTGCACTCAGCATCTAAAATTTGATACAATCTCAATACAAATAAGAAAAACCACCAAGCAGTGTCACAAAACAACAGATGCTTGCCTTAGTTACCACATTTGGGAAGCTTTTAGTAACTTTAGCACAGTGGTTTTAATGTAAGTTGTTGGTTTTTGTCAAGTCGGTGACCTCACGACACCAATCTGTCAATTAGCTGAAGCAGACTGGGATCAGCTTCAAGACATGGCCGACTATTGCTGTGTTCTCAGTTATTTGACCCTGATTGCCTTAGTCTCCAAAGAGCCAAACTTTAGTTCTGTCTGTTCCACCCCTTCTCTCCCTATCTAACCTTACTGTTGAACAGATTTATAAAGAAACTGTCTTTTGTAATCATATTGATCCCTCGTACAGGATGGGTAACATCATGCCACAGCCTTCCAGTTCTTCTGATAAGCCAAACCCACATCTCCAAGAGAATATTTCATGTGCTGTAATTCTTTGGACTTGCTCATTCCGTGATATCTGTCTGACACGTTGGAGCTTTCAAAAGCCAAAAGACTTTAGTCTAGTTTGCGTGTTTTCCTTCTTTCCAGAACTGCAGATACGGCAGATATAATGATGGTGTCCAGTTTCCTCTGTTGGAAGAATTCTGCGTTCTACGTTCCCGTGGATTAGCCCCGTCGATAGTTGTCCTCTAGTTGCCTTGGAGCACCGTCGACTTTCCATCTGAGTGTGTTTCTGTACAGCCAGCAGATTTTGTTTACCCAGATTATTATTATGATTTTTTTTTCCCCTCTTGTTTTCTATCCCAGCACTGAGTGCGGTCTTTTTATGGTTCTTATAAAAGGTTGGAGTTTGCTTTGAGGCTGCCTTGGTACTCTCTAGCCAAAGCCACAGCAGATGTGCCGCTTTTGTTCTTCATTACCGATTGGCAGCTGCCCGGTGCTCAGAGCTGCCCGAACGTTTCAGAGACACAATGCGTGAGTGAAAGCTCACCCCTCTAATTAAGTAAATGGTGAGGATTTTGTTCCTCATGTCAGCAGGGGAAACAGAAAAATGATGTTTGGAATAAAAATAATATATTTCTGCTGTTCTGGTGATATCAACAGTTGCAAAAACCTCAATGTTCAGTCCAGGAACAATGGCTTGATTAAGTCTTGATGCACTCACACACAAATCAAAAGGACGCACACACACATACCAAAGAGTCACATCCAAACAAAATGCATGCGCTGACTCAGACACTCTCTCATTCGCTCACATTCCTGCCGTGTGTGGAGCTCAGTCTGAGGTTTTGGGTGCTGGGATGGGACCTTTGCCGCTTGTTTGTCCCACAAAGTCACCAGAGCCACTTAAAAACTCATTCACTCCTGTGGACGCCTGCTTTACCTCAAAGGAAAACAGCAACACACAAAGGAAGTCAACTCAGGACCACACATGCTTGTGTATGAGGCTATATTGGTGTCTGTTTGTGTCCGTGCCATGGGAAAACCATTATGGCTGCCAGTATGAGACCTGTGTGCCTTTGTGGTATGATGTTACAGAAGAGGGACCGTGTGATCAAAGATTACTGGTAAAGCCCTCAGGATGGCAGGGACGAAAGGTTGAGAATGTCCCTCAGTCTTGGGATAGTTGGGGATTTAGGCAACTAACCTTAAATTGGTTGTCTGCGGCTGCTTGGTGGACCTCAACAGTGACCAGAGCTAAAAGTAAAAGGCCACACGTCCAACTTCAAATGTTGAAATGGCGTATTAGTAGTTTATGGGTTAAAGAGATGGGTCACACCCTTCTGGGGTGGCTGACAAATTTTTTTTGGAAAGGGCTTTTGAACGAGGCACTTCACTTCAAAACATTCAGGTGGACTCCCCGTTGTCCATGTTATATGCTGGCGTGGAGGGGGTCATTTATGGTGAGACACTGACTTTGGTTTGCATTTTTGCACCATTTTTGACACTTTCAAGAGCAATAGAACATTACAGTTAGATTGCATTTTGGCAACAAAAAAAAAAAAAACAACCACAAATCATTGGTATGAATTTATCATAAATAATATGCAACAGGAAAAGGAAAATGGTTCTGTTTTCCTCCCTCTGTCTGCAACGATTTATCTTCCACCCATCTGCTATTGACAAATTTTGTTTTCGACACTGGTTTCTTCACTTTTTGGTAATGCCGTGGCTTTTTTTTTTATTCTTTTGGTGGCTTCTTGCTGTATATTTATCTTTATCTGGTCAAAAAAAAACCCACACCGTTTTCTCACCCACAACACAATGGAAATATCCTTAGGTCATATGTTTCCAGCAAATAACGTCTGGTGGTTTGTGGGTGACAAGAGTTTTATTCATGTGTGAATAAACAGGGCATTGCTGAAAAGCGCATGTCAACATCAAAACAAATTGCACCTTTTCGTAGGAACCAATCAGACAAGGACGCAGAGGCTTCTGGAACAAACAGGAGGGCGAAGAGACAAGCTGAACAATAATTGAATTGTCAGGCTGCACTATGATTAATTAGATTGTAATGCACGGTGGAGGGATAGGTTGTCTAATCCCTGTGCTGTACTATATGGAAAAACTAGTCAAGCATGACCTAGTCAGCACTGAGACACTCTATTCTACCAGAACAAGTTTATATGCAAAGTGCTAAACAATAGATGAGGAGTACACATGGGATGATATGAAAATTTTCATGTCATGATTATCCTGGCTAAAATAATTGCAATTCATAATATTATCCCGACAATCATCAAAATATTCTTAAAACTCTTATAATGGCACTAAAACATACTGGAATCACTTTATCTTACATTTTGATAAGAAACAAACATTTGTATTGCATCACAGATAGGACACACATCTTTTTTTAGTGAATGTCCTTTTTAGTGAAAAGCAACAAAACTTTAAAAGCCATACTTTAAACTATTTAAAATGTACGTCTGGGTATCTGTATTCAATACCTCTGAGGTATTGACCGAAATAAGCCAGTGCCAAATAGTATCGAAATGTCTCTGGTCAAACAATGCATGCATTTGATCCTTTTTGCACCAGGGGTTTGGTGATGTCAAGCATTGTGTATTTGACGGAGTTAGCGGTTCGGCGTGCCAAGATGCCATCAAAACAGGTGTGGCAACACGTCTGACAAAGATACGCAGATCTCAATTAGACACTAGGTCTGGTTGCCATTGATGCTACAAAGCAATTCATTTTTACCATCAGCCAACATTACCTGCTTGAGCTGATGTTAGTTAGCTGCTTAAATTGCACATACAAGTGTTTAAACTTTTGTCAGTGCAAAAATGCTACACATCGTTAGCTTAGTTAGATTCTCCACAATTCAATCCTTAAGTTAATTTTACTGAAACCATGAGCACGAAAGCATAATTCGTTTAGCTTTGCAGGCATGGTCAACAAGAGAGATGATAAAGGGTGGTGACTACTTACCTCTGCATTAGTCGTACAGTCTGAATATGTCCATTCCTATTTATATTAATTTAGTCTGTAAGGATAAAGAGGTGTTGTGTTAATATGCAGGGTACATATGCCATAAAACGTGATGTGCCATCTGTTGGAGCTAGATCAAATGAATGATTTGGAATTCATATGTTTTTAAGATTTGTCTCATATACACCAGTTGAGTTCAGTGATTAAAGCAAATTAAAGCCTGGGCTATTAATTAAAGTTTTATAGTATACTTCACGTGACTCCATTCACATTATGGAAATCAAATCAAGTACTCTATTGGGTATCAGAATTGCTTTAAGGGTACTGGTATTAAAATGGCATCATATCTTTTTATATTTATTGTGCCAATTCTTTATTAAGATCCTTTGCATGTTTGAGGTTGGTGTGTATGCAGCCTGTTTTTGCAGAGTTTCTGTCATCGTTGGTTTCCCAGCAGTCTCTTTTGGTGCTGCTGCAAGCAATATTGACATTAATCCCAATAATGGAAAATCACCAAAGTCAACTTACTGTGAGTAATTTTTTTACTGCTATTGATAGAATTGCATATCACCTCATTCTTAATGAGGAGTGATGTAGACAGTATTGACTATGATGATACTTACACAGTTACCACAGAGACTAAAAGCATGGCTCAAGGAAACATTGGTAACAAGAAAAACCTTTGAGAAACAAAAGGAAAAATGAGATGACAGCCAGAGACATGACTAATTGTATGCCAAAATTCAAATGAAAGAAGAGCTTACTTGGTGGATAATGGAAGAGTAAAACCATTGTGGAAATTGACTGTGTGCTGATGCAGACAATGGAGGGGATAGAGACAATTTGCATATTCCATTTTTGAGGCAAACTCTAAATTTGCTCTTTGCATTCAGGTCAAACCTCAGCCTTTTCTCTTTAACCTGATCCTCAAAGAAGTCAGAGGTCAAGGTCAACCACAGAAGCACTCTTGATACTAGTATAGTGCTTCAGTTGGGTAAATGCTTGCCAATGAGGCTATGAATCTGAACTTTTGAACCTGAAACTCGATTAGTTTCCCACTCTTATCATATTTCAATCCTGGCGGAAGCAGGTTCATGTTTGTTGTGACAGTCAGATACCAGATGAATTTCGCAATGCATTTTTTTTGGATAATTTCCGCAGTGCGACGAGCAGGCAAACCTGTTTGACGAGATGTTGCCTTCACAATCAGACACAATTTACTGTCAAGGCTTTGCGGGTGTTAGAAAGACACATGGCGCCCATCCAAGTTGGCAGTGAAACAATGCAGTAGTGTTGTTCATCTTCTGTTTTGACAAAACATCTCTTTCTGTTGCCACTCACCGAGTCGCCTACAGCTCCAACTGAAAGTCACATGCCTACTCCTGTGTGTGTGATAATTCTGGCATGTCTGCTTCATGTATTGTAGGCTTTTGAATCCACTGCCAGCACACACCTAGAGAACAAAACGTACAGTGTCAGCCATTTCGGAGGCATGCTTGTAAGGCCTGTTGTCCTCCGATGTACCTCGTGACCTCCTCTCTCGCCTCCCTTTCCCTATCGTGTCATAAACCAGACATCTGGTTGCCAAAATGCCAGGCAGCATTTCTACCCTGTAATGCCCACTTATTATCTTTTTTTAAACACACACATATTAAAGAGCTCGTGTTTACTAGAGATTTTATTTTTGGCAGAAACTTCCCAGCCTCATTCTAGGGAAAAGTAGGGATAAATTATTCAGGCAGCGTGGGGAGTCGTTACCCAAAATCTATTCTGGGACTGCGTTGTGCTCAGCAGCCACTTAAGGAGATGAAAGAAATCTGTCTTTTTTTTTTTGTATTTTCGTAACTTCTGTGTATTCAGGGAATGTTGACCAAGTATGTAGAAATCAGGCAAGGCACTTCTAATGTTTCACAGCCCTGTACAACCACAGTGTTTTGCTGGTTTAACTGGCAACCTGCTGGCAACAAGCCTGTTTATCTAACCTTCAGGTTGTACTGATCCCAAAGGTGTATTGCTGTATGAATATTATATAATGAACGATAGGCTTCACTGAATTTTATATCCAGGTTTATGGAGATTTTGAGGCACATCACTGGAGGTCACATTTCCGTCTGTCCTCAAAGTCCCCCTCTCTCTCTCTCCCCTCCCTGGGAATAACTTTCCCTTCTACATTCCTTTCTTTTCACTTCTCTCATTTTCTGTCTTTGGACTCAGTGCAGGACTTTTATTTAGCCCCTCTCATCAAGTTCAAAGACAGAAGAAAGATTTACTGTTGGATAAAGTTGGGGAATCATTGGACCTGTCCGACTGGAACCTTTTTCCACAAATGCTAGATTTCCTGTCTGTGACAATCACAACTAAAACCCTCAGTTCTTTTCCCCTTTGATTGACACAATCCCCCATGTGAGGAGAAACCGCTGATTCGGGCTGTTTTCACTGGGGGGTCTCAAAGCGCTGTGGTGCTGTTCTGACTGAGCCAGAATCTGTGCGTTACAAAGTAAAAGAGGGGATGTGAAGGGGGTCCTTTCCCTCATATCTAAAAAAAAAAAAAAGCGGCTCTGCTTTCGCTTGTGTGTCAATTAATGCCAAAACTCTGGAGATGAAACTCAGCTAATCCCCCCTCTGTTTCCTCCCCGTCATGAGCATTTTGCTCAGTAATTGTTTACATCTGCCTCATTCCAAAAAAGCTGTTGCTGGGAAAAAAGAGGCCCTCCAAAAACGTCTCAAGTCCCCGCTGGCCCCTGGATCCTTTGGCAGAGGATAAGAGGGGCCGTCCATAACTACAGCCAAGCTGCGCTGCACTGCAGCAACACCAGTCCTCTGGCTCAGAATGAAGTCCTCTCATCAAGGTCACTACTTTAAAGTTCTTCCACTTCACTGTATCAATATGCATGTGTAGTTAAACAGTGGCCTGTTCTGACCCTGCTGTATGTCATCCTCCAATCAGTTTCACCTGTGCTGCCATACTTTCAGCCTGTCACGCTGCTCTGTAAGCCCAGGGTTGTTTATCGCTCCATCTCAGCCATGCTTATATGGAGGGCGTGTCTGTTGGAACATGTGGAAGATACGAGCAGTTGCATTTTACTTCAGGTGACATGGGTGATTTATCACCCATTGAAGAAACTTGGGAATGAGTTCCGTTAGACTGAGATGCTGTTTACCCTCGCAATGCAAACTATAGTTCACAGGTGATGAATGTCTCTCTGAAAACAGACAGACACAAGATAAGAGTCAGCTGCAGTGAGAAACAGCACAAACAACATCCAACCTTTCTTTTTCTGTGTTTGTTTCTGTTTTTATAATGAAGCATACTTTTCAAAGATAACAAAGCATTGTATCGGCATGCTTCTTTTCCTTAAGCATAATGTCAACAGAGATAGAAAAAACACCCTTTAAAAAAAGGAAAAGAATATATAAATAAATAAATAAATAAGGGAATAATACAACAATGTATTCGTGCCATTGTAAGTCACACAACTGAACTGTCTGGTCTGAACTTGCCTCAGGTCTGCTCATGGTGTCGAATACTGGTCAAATAGTTGGCAGCTGGGTGTAGAACATAAAGCACGTCCCCTCTTTCAACAGCCAATGGGCTTGTAGTGAAATCAGCTGGTCAAGTCAAAATGGCCGCAGACGACGTGTTTGCTCGTTGCGGCAGGTGCTCCCTCCTTACTCCTTCCTCTGTTTCCGTCCTCAGGGTGTGCCAGTGTGTTGGCAATGGGTTACTGTTGCTGCTTGCGCTTATGCCCCCACGTACACACACACATTCTCAGTGACCGATTAATTGGGTTTTTCATATTATTGTGGCGTATTTATTATGAATACAGTCCATCTGATGCTCATTTTTGTATACTTATCGCCATTGCAACACTACTACAAATGCATCTGTAGCCAGTATCTCACTATCACCAACCTCATTCATATTCTAAGAAGCTACAAATCATATTCAGCCACAAAATACACCTGAAAAGCTGGAAGTCAAAATGGTGGTTAAGAGAGTTGTTGCATAGAGATGATACACCATCTCATCTAGTTGCATTGGTGTGAACTGGCAGGTTTTTAGAATGCTGCAGAGTGGCGCATAGCAAATACTTGCCTGTTTCAGCTCATCTCGTTGTGAATCTTTGGTCTGAACTGAGCTTTAAACTGCAAACAAAGTAAATTATGAATCTTTCTATGATGAATTTTTGATCAGTGGAGGTTTTATATTTCACAAACTTTCCGAGAGCCAAGGAAATGGGTTTGAAAATCAGTGACATCATCACAATGTAAAGGTATGAGCTGGGCAGGAACTCAAGGCCAGGGCCAATGGGAGAAATACGACTATGTTTATTCAGTGGGCCGCATACCCAGAGGCTAGAATTCTTTTGGCCGTATGCGCTAGGCGAACAACTCCATTGAAATGAGTAGGCACCATCTTGGCATCTGGTATCTGGTAGTTATTATTATACATCTATGGCAGACACTTGTGCAGGTCACATCTGTTTAGTTAGCATGAGTCTGACTTTATACTCAATTAACAAATATTTTGGTACTATTGAGTCATAAATCATTGCGCATTATAGTGATGGTGATGATAATAATAATGATAACAACTTCATGTTTGTGATTATGCAGTCTAACTTTAGCCTGCTCAGAGTTCATAATGTCATGGAATCATCATGATTAGAGTCACCACACCAGATTACAGTGAGAGTGAAAACAGCCTCGACAAAGGAAACAACAAGTACGGAGACCTCACAGAAGGGAAACTGGGCATTGATACAGACTAACAGCTCTCGGTGTCCCCTGCACCCTCTGGGATTTCCTGACTTTGTTCTTTTTGCTTCTTCTCAGCTCCTTAGTGTAACAGTGTGGCTGCATTGCACCCTCACAGGTACAAATGCCAACAGTCTGTATGGGACACATTTCTCTGTCATCTGAGAGGAACTTAGCTCCAAGTCTTGATATTGTCTTTAGATTTTTTTGGAAAGATATTTGTGCTGGGCAGAGGCACAGGGCATTTCGTCATTAGAAGCTCTAAAGCATACCACCAGATCTGCAGTGTGGATGGTAGTTTCTGTCAATTCTGCATAATCAGGGTTGTTGAGCAATGAAGATTTCTTGCGCATTAAATTCACTTCTGTTTCATATTAGCAAAGTTTTGGATTGGCCAAAGGAATTTGAACTCCAGTTGTAGCAAGGGATGTGGTGCAAAGGTGACAACGGTCCCCATATGCAGCGCTGCTGTGTCTGAGGGTGGAGTTCAGAGTGTTGTCCCGCCTGCTTTGGAAAAGCCCTTTCTGTCTTCAGGGAATTAGTTTTAATGCCTCTCTCACGCCGAGACATTTACAGCCCTCTTGATTTTCTCCCGGGCCGCTTGGAGCTGGATGAAAGCAGCCGTCTCCGCTGGGGCATTTCAGCACGGAGTGAGCGCTGAAAACGTGGGAGGGATGTGGGAGCGGGACGGAATGTGGAGGAGTTCCAAAGCTCGCCGTTCAAACATTCGTAACTCCGCCCTTTCTCCCTCCCTCCTCCTCCTCCTTTGCATCTTTTGCTCTCAGTTTCAGTTACATTAGCTTTATTGGCCTGACATGAAAGGACGTTATTGCCAAAACATCAAGATAAAAGATGATTTTTTTAAAAACCTACTCATGTTGTGAGTTTCTGTCCCTGTACTGTACCTCAGTATCCTTCCCCTTCCATCCTCCTCCTCACCCCTGGTGTCGCAGGGAGTGTGGTTTACATTGAAGCTTAATGTTTATAAATTTGGGCCCTCTGTTCTGTCATACGGCTCTTTGTGGTGGCTGATAAAGTGTTTTGTAAAAGATGAAATGCAGTTCTCAGTCTGTTGTAGTGAGCTGCAGGCTGCGCTTTTTTGAGAGCTAAAGCTCCTTTGATATTGGAGGCATATACAATCACCTCTTAAAATAAGTCAGAGTACCACTTTGATTTAAGTTTGGAGTTGCAGCAACCCTGCGGAGCCGTTCTAACTAGTGACTCTGTCAAGGACATCATTGTCAGGAGGGACATGTCCCTTCACTTTTCTAAATCCTGTATTTGCGGCCCCCCACTTACTCACTAAAATCTCTCTAAACGTGTCCTCTTAATGTCCAGCTATCATAATCCAGATAAGAGAAGCTCTCAGTTGATATAAAATGTTTCATATAGGTCACCTTGCAGTGCGCTTCCTACACTAAGCTTTAGAAAATGGCATAGGACGCCCTGGGTTTTGTCTTTCAGGCTACACATAGGCTGTTTTAAAGCCTTGTTTATACTTGTGCGGGCCTTCACAAATGGCATGCACACCACGAGCATACACAAAGGCATTAATGCTCAACAAATTGTTTGTTGCAGTGTCCTCCAAAAGGCCAGGGGGCATACCAACAAAATATTCTGTGAGGAAGCAAGTAGTCAGCAACCGTAATTGGAACAACACATGTATTTTAATGGAACAAAGTCTGGATGCTTGAGAATTCTCCGAACAATTTGATTCAACTGGCAAAATGTTTACTCAAATGCAAGTTTTTAAGGTCCCCTGTTTTTAAACTAATTTGTAAAACCCTGAGATAATTTATTGTAAGCAATAAATGATTATTTTACTTCTTCTTTAAGTTCTTTGCTTTCACCAACCTTTGTGATAGTCATGCCTGAAAAGTGTAGCTACTTACAGAAAAATGGGGGGGTGCACGACAATGTGCCACGACAAGTTGCAGAGTTCTCGGGCTATACTCAAAAAAACGTGTTGACCTCATTTTTAGCTAATGCATCCTTGTGCTGGGGACATTACAGGAAGCATACATCTAGCTTGACCCTGCAGACTCAGGACTGAAACAATACATCTTCTGCATGTTTTTAATGTGTAATGTGAGTTTCACGTAAAAAAAAAAAAATCTGTGTTTTTCAGATGCCCTCGTTGTGGACGGTCTGCTAACTACAGTGGTCAACACAAAAACTGTATGGCTCTACCTGGAGCCCGTGTTTGGTTCTTTGCTACTGTAGAAACATGGTGGTGCAACACTGCAATCTCTGTTGACAGGATCTGCTCCTTATGTAGATATAAACAGCTCATTTTAAGGTCCATTTCTGCCAATATATCCCCCAAATCCTACACACTGGACCTTTAAAGATGGTAATGCAACATCATCTAACAATCAGTACTGTGTCAGGTCTTACCTTTATCTTCTTGCCCTGGGTTTTGCCTGACAGGCTGCATACAGGATGCTTAAAAGCTGCATATGCTACACAGGGATTCAAACACTGTGACACTGTCCCTGCATGTTAATTTAGGAATATGCATCTGCGTCACTGTATATTCTGATTTACAATTGCCACTGTACACATAAACCATGTATAAAGTCTATCAGTAAAACTAAATGTGATTCTAAGTGGGGTTAGTGCATCAATAATAAGGTGATTTATATGGTATTTCTTTTTCTTTTGTTAGACATTGTTATGCAGAGCATCATAACCAATTGCATCAATATATTTTATTTGCTATTGTTTTATGCAGTTTTAAAGAACCAGTAACTAATTTTATGAATGTGCAACATGTGTGCATTTTAGTCTTCATTATTAAAATATCTTCATTCACAAACCACAACTGACACAACTTTTATTCCCCATCCGACCGCCCACCAAAACAGGCACATCACTTGTTGTGTTTCACTCTGCCTCTGGCTGTATTTATGTCAGAGCCATTGTTGGGTTTTGCTTCATCTGAGGTTTAATTGTATCCTTCCCACTGTAATATTGAAGCCATTACAGCGACAGGGAAGTTTCATTACGAATCAAGGCATGAAAGCAGAGAGCATTGCAGATGAGGCTGTACCCTGGCTCAGTGACATGTTTTGCATGATTCAGTGTTTGTTACTGGAAACGTCTCGCAGTCGGAGATTAGACAGAGTTGATGTCTCCCCAAAGGCACAGTTCCTTGTTTGGAGATAGACACATGCACACACGCTCTTATGCACACACATAGAGATGCATATACACACACTCAGTCATGATTCACCAGTCATCAGAAGTAGGCTATGCTTGTCACTTCAGATCTCTGTATCCTCTTCGATGTCTTAATTCTCCCTCCTCTCTCAGAAACCTCGCTTTTGTGTTGGTCAATCGCAGCATTCCTGTCTCAGTGCAGCCGCACCGTGCCATGTGCAATGCCACACTGAGACGGCGGATTAAGAGATGAATTAAGTGGAAGCTTCGGCCATATCCTCACCAGTATGACACAGACACCAGCAGAGACGGACTCCTGGCCTCCACATATGGCCATGTCCCTCCCAGCCAGGGCGTCAGGCCGAGCTGGACACACACTAACACACAGCCACACACTTTCCCCCTCTATGTTTCGTCTGGAGGGTGTCTTCCAGCCAGCATAACACCGTCCAGCCCCATGTAAAGCCTGCGGGGGGATTATCCTCTTTCTAAATGTACAACACTGTGACATTTGTTACTATGCCCTGCTATTCTGATCTGTAGGATTGTCACTTCAAAAACATGAAGCGCTGTCTTGTGGGATCAGAGTGGTTTTCATATAGGCCCAGTCATACAGACTTAAAGAATTGCGTGGTTAACTCCAAGCAATCGCTCAAACATGCATTCCATTTGTTCTGATTATTCCCATTGCTTCCTATACCAAATCTTATGTAAACCAGAGAGCATTTTTTCTCCTCTCTCCCTGTTTCTATTCTTTTACATATGTGCTCCTTGGCAGGAGTTCCTCTTATTCTGTACACATGCATTTGTAAGTGCTGTATAAAACCCTGGATATCTGTAAGAACATTTTTCACCATTATTGTGGTTACTTTGATGAAGCCACATCACTGAGGCAGCCAAACCCAGCATCACGAGAAGCCCCCCTCTGGTGTTATTGCTACAATAGGACAAATAAGAGTCATATTCCCAGAGGCTTGCCTGTGTAAGGCCTGAAATGCAGCTAGTTCACTTTTACTGTATCGATGCTGATCTTCTGCCTGTGGCATTTTGGCAGTATTAAGCAGAATTATTTTTTTAAAGGTGTAAGGTAATGGTATTATTTGGAGGCTGCAGTTTGACCATAGAGACATTATGGTGCAGTGTTTGATGAGTAACGTAGCTTGTGCTTTGCTAGCACATGTACAAGGATGCACAAGTACTTGAACAAGCACTAAAGGGAAAAACTCGTTAATGTTACAGTGACACAACAAAAGGCTGGGCAGACCAAAACTACAGAGAGTACCTTGTAAGTTTCATTGAACTTTTTCAGTCCATGGAATCCATAAGTGGTGGTTTGGAAACATCCTATACACTAGTTTTTGGAATTCAAAATGTATTTATATCCCTCGATTTTTTTTGTAGAAAGTGTTGTTGGGGAAGAAGTTTAAAATGTTTGGGTAACTTTTTTTTAAATTTTTATCCAAGTGAATATTTAAGCCAATATGTGTAGAATTTCTAGCTTTGTGGTGGCTCATCAAGTGCTTTCATAGAAAATAAAACATTGCTATATATAAATCAAACAGTACATTTAACATTCTGTTTTTCTTCTTCTCATTTTTTTGTTGATGATTTTTGAGAGGTTTTTCAGATTAACTCGTTAGGATTTTTACCCAACTGAAAATTAAAGACACTGTCAACAATTTGAACGTTTCTCACTAAAGCCCTTACACATGAAGGTTGTTTTTTCCCGCAATTAATTTGCACGTCAGTATATTTTTTTTAACAGTTGTCTGTGTCATAAGCACTTTCACACAGAGCGCGAATATTATGCGGTTAAAAAAAAACTTTTTTCAGACGATGTTAATTTTTCTGACCTTTTGCACCATAAAGGGAAATTTTGGTTTATTTCAACCCGTCTCCTATCGTCCTAAATTTGTTTCAAGTGACTAGTGACATAGAAATAATAGTTAGCATAATAGTTAGACAGGTTGAAATAAACCGAAATTTCCCTTGAAGTAAATGCATCAACCAGTCGTGTTGCCCCTGTGCTTATTAGCTAACCTAACTGGAACCTGCTGTTTTAAGCACTAATCCTGAATGAAAATCTGTGGATGTGCTTGTAATGCAATAACGTCACACTATTTAAGAGAACTTTGTTGTTCCTGCGGAAACTCTGCAGAGGTGTTGTTGGAGTTCTGCAAGCATAGATTCTGTGTGGGCTGACTTATGAGGATTATAAATCAACAACATGGAAGTTTCGTAGTCCAAACCAAGACGGCAAACTTTATTACTCCTTTCAATCTTGACGAAAGCAGGGCATACCAGATCTACTCCTTTCGTTCTTACCTTTCACAATAAAGGATACATAAAAACTGCGTAACTTTTCAGCAGAGGGAACTCAAATTCACTCAGAACATTTTGCTAGAACTCAATAAAATAGCTCAGAGTAGCTTTGGCCACACAACAGGTTACCTCACACAGACTGCCAGATGCTGCTGTGGGCCATTGTGATCCCAGTAGTTGTCGCACATTTGAATCTATTTGTATCAAACACTTGTCCTGAACAAGTGTTGCAACTGTTGCAGATTTGCATCACTGCCAGACACTGTATGAGGCGAGTGTCTTGCATTTTTGTGTCATTTATTTGTCATGTCCCCTGTGCCTAAAGGCCTTTAGTATTAAAAAAGACACTGTGGGAGACACCAATGCACTCTGCTAATGGAAAATGGTATTTCTCAGTAGAAGAGAGTGACCTTTCTGAAGTAGTATATGCCTGCAAAAACCAACAGTCAGCAGTGACATTACATTTGAATCAGCATCATCAATCAGAGATCAGACCATATATCCATTCCTCCCACCCATGTATAAATCTGCTGTACCGTACATCCACATGCATGCATCCGACCAGCCAATCATCCCACCATATATAAATCAGCAGACGTCCACATACAGCCATGTAAATCCTCCCATCCAACTATAAATTGATCAGCAGTAACCATCAATCCATCCATCTGTCCATCACTCATTCCATCACAGACACATGTACAACTCAACCTGCATGTGAAGCACTAATGATGGACTAATGCCAGCCATCCATCTCTACTGTGTCTGATGACCATGGGACACAGCCGGAGGGATGTGTGTGTGTGTGTGTGTGTGTGTGTGTTGGTAGGGGACAAGAATGCAAGTTAGGGCTGAAGTAATGTGGCCGGAGAGCAGCGGGGAGTGGGGAAAGTGACAGATGGTGACGGGGGAAGGATTGTGTGTCACTAGGGTAGTGGGTGGGTGGGGGTAGTGTGTATCCATGTGCGTGCATGTTTGTAGGATTAGTGTGTGTTTGTATGCTTGTATAAACTGTAAGAGTGTGCACGCTTGGATCTGTGTCAATGTCTGACGGTGTGTATGTGTGTAAATGTGTGTGTGTTCGAGGGATTAGTGGGACTGAATGGACTGTGTGAGGCAGTAGCAGACCTGTCACACCCCTCGTCCAAGCCAAGTGATGCTTCATAGACAGAAACCTACCAGTGAACAAAAACCCTGGGTGTAGTTTCCACACGGTTCTCTCCATCCACCTCCAGGTTCTGTTTGACTCGTGTTCCCCTCTGGACACTTTTTCTGGGGCACGCCAGGGTGAAATTCCCCCACCTCACCGTCATGAAGTGGCTGGCATCTGTGCGCGCGATGTTGGCCGGGGGCAGCCGTAGTGCCCCCGTGACCCCTGCTGCCAGCCCTAACATGCCCTCCAAGGCAGATCTGCGTGCCAAGCAGGTAAGCTGCAGGATGCTCGACCTCTAAAGCAGAATGTCAATCGTGATGTTTAAAAACTGATGAGATCTGTGTTGATTTTGGCTATTTCCAGTTGTATGAATTTTGTTTTTCTTAGGTTGTCTGCTTGCTTGAGGGTTTCCCAAACAATTCTGTCAGCTAAATGCTGTTTTTATGCATCTTACACAGTGTTTAGTCTTCACCCGGAATGCCTGTTTTATTGATTTTTACGATCCATGTAATTGCACTTTGATTTTAATCAGATGAAAATGAGTTATGTGGTGTATAGATGAGACGCTCGTGTGTGTGCAACCTGCACAAAATCACTGTCCAGGAATGCACACAAGAAGCCATGAATGAGATTAAGTTTATTTTGCTTGGATGTCTTGCTTCCCTTTGCTTACAGTGAGTCTGAATCAGTGCCTCACTGTGCTATTGTATGGAAATAGCTATACCCTCCCTCCTGTACCAAATCTCCCATTATGTCCAAGCATAACAAAAAGTACAATCAGCTACATGTTCTCAAGGTCTACTCATAAATCCGCGGATATATTGCTGGAAAGGAAGTGCGCAGCAACTTAGGAGAATAATGGGTCATGTGTGTTTGTGTTTGTGTGTGGAGCCACAGCGGTAGTATTAATCCCTCACCCTGACCCCATGCTGCACTGATCCTTCAACTATCCTGCAATATCACTGCAAGCCCCCGCTGCCTGATCCCTGTCTAACGCTGAGACTCAAATTGAATGTTGTTGAGTGATGAAAATCATGTACTTCAAGTTGGAAAAATCTAAATTTTACCAACAGCTCCTCTCAGAGGTGGAGCAGTAGTTCAGCAGAGGTGCAGCAGGAAATAATTGCTACTTGTGTGGGTTCGTTTAGCCGTCTCTGTCAAGCACAGACACACAGTCAGGGTGCGACCAGCCAGGATTTGTCATAAATATTAATGAATGAGGATTGCTCCATTCCGAAAGCACTGGGGGGGCTGCAAACTCATTACACACCGATGAATGACCCCTAAACACATCTTCTTCGGTGTTTGCGTGGTTGCCGTGGGCTAGATCATGTTGCACAAGTCCTCTTCCAACGTCAAGTGTAATGCAAGTTATTCCTACTGCAGCGCCACCCAAATACAGCTGTGTTGTTTTCTTTCTGTCTTCTATCTCACAGCTGCTTCTGTCACTGTTCAGTCCATTTAATATGCGTATATCCTAACATCACAAATCACAAATGGGCAGCAGCATTATATTTTATATGGTTACATCCCTAGGTTAACAAAGTTTTGCTCAAGAAAATATACAGAAAAACAATCCTGCAGTCAATATGTGAGAGACTAACCAGTCACCATATTGATTTATGATCTTTAAAGGAAAACTTTACCAATTTTCAACCAGCCCTGTGTTACCACAGTGTGCAAAGTTTGTGCAGAACTCTGTTTGGCTTCCCTTTCTGCTGCCCAGAGTGGAATGTGAGTGAGGAGCTCCAGGCACTGGCATCCAGGAGATTCAGGGTTATTCATATGCGTTTACATTACTGCCCACATTGCATTGACACAGAGCTGGTTGAAAATCAATTAGGCGTAATTATCGGACACTCTTTAAGAGCCTTCGTCTGTCTAGTTGCTTGGGTTTTCAATTGACACACTGTACAGTGTTTTCGCTTAGTTTCAGTTTGAAACGATCCTAAACTTTGGAGACTTGACGTTATTTCTCTAGCCTGTCTCTTCTCTTTGCTCCTCACTGTTTTCTCTCTCTTCCTCCATTCTGCAACCTGTGGCATCAAATCACGTCTTCTGTTTTGAGGCACCATCATCACATCACCCATCCACAGCGTCAGTGCTTTGTACCACAGTAGTAATCATCCATGCAAAACATAGTGCACTGTAGTTATATGGATTAAACAAGGCTTTGATAATTTCCATTGATGATGTTTTGTAAGCGAGTAACTCAAGTGTCTAGAGGTATCATTTCAGCTCCAAACTACAGGCAAAAGAACCCAAAGTACAAGTGTTTATGTGTTTAAAGATGTGTGCATGATAGCCAGCAGATTCTTGGAAAGTTGAGCGAATCAAAGGAAACTGAGGGCAAACTGCAGAGTAAATCAATGCTGGTACAAAAGTAGATATATGAAATGTGGAGGAGTGTGTCGACTCATCAGTAATGATTCCAGTGCCGTTGGATGGTGCAAAGGCATGAGAACAGCTGAAAGCAACTATCAAACTCAAATGACTTTGCCCATTAATTGCTCCTTTTCATTCTGGTGCGGCTTTGGTGGTGAGCTGCCCTCTCTTGTACTGAAAATGTTCAGACGATGTAGCGGAGTGATTACTTCCTCATCTAGGGCCCAGACAGGATTTGGGGGCCACAGAGTCAGAATTTGTGTGTTCCTTCCCAGCCTAATAGCAGATAATGAGGGCAGCGTAATATTGAATCACCTAATATTTACAGCAGGAATGTCTCTGACCGAGGTTTGGTGATTGATGAGCGGGTTGCTCCCCAATCATCCAGTCTTACAAAATCACACAGAGCCAGTGAGTCGGGTTGCAATGTTGTGTCTTTTCTCAAACAACCGCAGACGGTGACAGATGGAGGAAGCTGAGGAGATGAAGAGAGTATGCCAGGTAGAAACACTTTCTCTCCAGATTAGTTTATGAGTGCAGCAGGGCAGTGCACAATCATTTACATAAGTCGTTAGCAGGCAAATAGTCAGCACCTTAAAAAAATATATGACAGCTTAGTTATGAAATATAAACAAAAAGTAGGAGTGAATAGAAAAGAGAGGAAGAAAACTACATGAAAACTGAAATCAAGAGGTGAAAAGCAGATTATAGAGAGTGCAGGACTTTAGTTGGCTCAAAGAGAGGAATGTGATTTTTGGGGGATCTTTGTAATTTCAATGAAAGCCACATAAAACAGATGGAAACAAATGAAAACCACCCACTAGGCAAAAGGGTAAAGCTATCTAGAAGTTGAGAATTAAACCCCAGTGAAACATCTCGTGGAAGGACAGAGGGGAAATGAGAAACAGGTTTTAGGTGAGGGAGTGAGGAGAGGAAACAATAGTTTGACCTTGAGTTGCCCCTTTGATTTCTTTATCAGGCCACTGACAGATAAGAGGGGAAGTCCCCAACAGCTATATGCTGGTTAGAGAGAGTGGCTTTTGTTTTATCAGTGGATACATGTACCATGAATCACTTACAGCTATCAGCATTTTCCAGTCGTACACCTACCTCTGTTTAAACCTCTCAGGTTTCTCCTTAGGCCTTTCAGATCAATATACCAACATCTGAATATGGTTGTAATCTGTAAGGTTCTTTTAGTATTCTGGTCTGTAAGGTGTTTCTGAGTGGCATATGGAACCTTTGTCTTTGTCTATTCAGCTAAAATTGAATACAGTAATTGGGTCTGTCCCAATACTCACACTTCCCCTCAAAATTGGCCCTAGACCTTGTTTTTGCACTTTCCTGCAAAGGGCTAGGGTGTCCCAAACAGCCCTTAAAATTCTCACTTAATTTGAAGGGCCGTGCAATGCACACTTACAAACCTATCTCAACTGAGGGGAAGGTTAAACTTCCCAGGATGCATTGCGAAACTGTCCAGTCAGACGAGTTTTCCAGGAAGATGGCAGCCTCCATGAGAAAACCATTGCACAGTTATAAGTACTATTTTCACAAATAAGCATGCCAAAATTCCAAAATATGTCAGAATGTGTTATGTTTCTGCATATGCATTGTTATCTGAAAGTGTTGAGTTAGAATATGAATGCTTGAAAATCGCTAATTCACAATGTAGCCAACATGAATATCTACAGTTTTCAGTGCAAGAAGCCTACGTCAACGATACGTGTGACGTAGGTGAACACGTTTGTTATGCTAATTTGCATGAAGTGGCGTCCCAATTCGTAAGTACAGTTCCCTACCCCTCAACACTACCCCTTTGTCATTGAGGGGAATCTATCTGGCAAGTGCGCTTGAAACCAAGTGGGAAGGTTAACGCAAGAGAAATGGGATTGGCCCATTATTTCATCCCATAGACATCTGGCAATTCAACAAAGCTAGGCCACTGGACTACTACTCTGACATGTTACTTTAACTGCAGAGACATACAAAGAGTAAGCATGTTTGGCTTACTGTGCAAACTGCTGTTATTAAAATACCACCATAACACTTGTGAAGGTCACTAGCATAAGATGGACATGTGTAGCCAACCCGTGGAAGGGCGACTTGTTCCTGTGTGCAGTGGCACGTCCTGTCACTCTTACAATAATTGCTCAAATCACCCTGAACTAATGTTTCCACTTTCCCTGTTCAGAGAGACCCAGGGTGTACGACCTGCATTGCTCTTGCACTCACTCTGTCTCTCCCCCTTTGTCTTTTTCACTTCAGTGAGTGGAGCTGCTTCTGCACCCCATCGCTCCATCTGCTCTCTCAATTCCTCTCTTCTCCATTCCCTCTTTTGCTTCCTTTTCCTTCCCTCCAGTAACGTAATAGTGAATGTAAAAATGGATTAAGTTAAAGACTGAATCATGTACCATTTAGAATTGTTTCCCTAGCAAAGTAGAGATAGGAGGCTCATGTAGCTGTGTTTATCCTCGATATATCCTGGCTCACTCTCTCTGAATGTGACTGGCCTCTCGCTGGCTTCCACAAGTGCTATAATGCAAACAGCTCATTGACTGTCTGACTTTCTATCTCAATCTCTCTCTCAGCTTTTCTCACTCTGCCTCAAGTGTTACGCTGATAAATCCCCACTGACTCTCTGTCTCTCTCTCTCTGTGTCTCTAAAGTGACTGTGCTGGCACTGTAAAGCCCCATTGACTTGCCCATTGACCTCTCTCTTTCTCTCTCTTTATTTCCATCATCACTTTCCTCTTTAATTTCCTCATCTTTTTCTTTTTCAACCCTCCATCTCTTTGTCACAAGATCAGCGACTCTCTCTCCTAAAATAACACAAGCTCACAAGAATACACACGTACTGACCCAAACTCTCTCCCTCTTTTCTCTTTGACTCTGAAGACACTGTAGAAGCATTTCTTGACACCGCATTATTAGCATGACCATAACTGAGTACAGCACTATCAAAGCAGGTTCTTCAAGGACTAAATGTAAGGTTAATCATTTAAAGTGTAAGGGGAAAAATGCCTCACTACATATGCACTATGTAAATGTATGTACAATATACAACATGACTATGTATAGAGTGAAAGGAGTCACTCGCATTGATGAGCCCACAGGCTGTATGCTAAAATTAGCAGAGGTGGGAGTAAGTCACACATGTGCAAGTCAAAAAACAAGTCTCAAGTCTTACCCTTCAAGTCTCAAGCCAGTCCCAAAGTTACTGTGGTGAGGATCAAGCAAGTTGAGTCCCTGCTACAAGTCAAGCAAGACAATTTAAGTCATTGCTCAGGTCAAGCAAGTCACAGGTCATATGAAATTCCGATCTTGTGTTCACTAATGATTGACCAGTCAATAAGCTAATAAAGTAGCTTAAAAGACACATTTACATACCAGCACCTTTCTTTGAGAGTTATGTGGTGATGGATAAAGTTGACCATTGTGGTGGTTTCACTGCTTTTTGAGCTGCAGACCTTGCATACTGCTGTTCTGTCTCTCTCCCTAATTTTGAAAACGTGTTTTGTGTGAACCCACATGTCTTTTTACTAGCCATTTACAGTATACCCACGTGCCAGCCAAAAAGCTGTTGAAATATAGGATAGTGTACCCACTTCCTCCTCAGTGACCTATCCATCTACCTAGTAGGACACCCACCTCATCAACTACCCACTTAACCACTGAGCCTGCTCCATGACAGCTGCCTTGTGTATTGGCCTCTGCTGGTATGCCATATCCCATTGTTAGGTTTGCATGCATTACTCTAGAAATCACCTAATCATGTTAAAAAACAAAATGCAACTTTCCAATATCTAGAAAAATGCAGATATTTAATTAAAGATGTACTATGCAGGATTTTCATGTTTAGACCCATACAGACATAGTCCCATTCAGTCATATCTTATGACTCACTAGAAGTGTGCAGCTATGTCTAAACCCTCACCTATGGTCATGAGCTATGTAGGTAGCTAGGGTACTGACACAAAGAATGAGGTCGTGGACACAAACAGTCGCAATAAGTTTCCTCAGGAGGGGACTGGGCTCAGCCTTAGAGATAGGGTAAGGAGCTCGAACATCCAGAGGGAGCTCAGAGTGGAGCCACTGTTCCTTTGCGCAGAAAGGGGTCAGTTGAGGTGGTTCGGGTAGGGATGTCCCAGTCCAGCTTTTTCCACTTCCGATCCGATACCGATATTACAGCCTTGAGTTTTGGCCGATACCGATACCGATCCGATCCAAGCGCGTATTATACATATTCACTTATTTTATTGTCAGTCATGTTAGAAAAGGTTTGATCAAGCGATATCACTCTAACAAGAACAACTACTTAATCAGGTTAGTTAGAATGATCCACAACAGTTGGTATGAGAA
>NC_065528.1:6944508-7104303 GCF_006386435.1 Epinephelus moara
TAAACAGTAAGAGTGTAAACCAAATAAAAATATCACTCTCAAAAAACCAGAGCAGAAAACAAATAGTCAGTTAACTAAATTGGCCGCTACTCTTCCTACCCTCCGTGTGTGTCTGCCGTCTGCATGCTGGCCTGGTGGATTGATAGTAAGAGCTGGAGCGGATCACTGGAATAGACTGCTTGAATCGCGGAGCGCTGGGCTGGTCGGAAAACCTGGAGCGGATCGATTACATATCTCATCTGGCCTGTGAACACTTTGGGGTCCCCCAGGAGGAGCTGAAAAGCGTTGCTGGGGAGAGGGACATCTGGAATACTGTGCTCAGTGTGCTTGGATAAGGGGTTGAAAATGGATAGATGGATGGATGGATATGTGCAGTGGTGTATTTTTCTGCAGAGACTCTGCCCTCTGCCTGTGTTTTCTTATTTTCTGTGTTTGGGACATTTAGGGACATGTGCCCCCACAGCACTTAACCAAGGTAAATCTAGGGTTGGCTTTTACTTTCACTATTGCTGGCAAGCTTGTTTTCAAACAGTAACAGACAATCCTCCATAGTATACCTACTTTCGTCAACTGCCAAGTCATGAATACCAAGTCAAAGTAAAGTTGAGTATTTTATCAGTGTTAGTCAAGCAAATCTTAAGTCCTCAAATTTGTGACTCGAGTCTGACTCAGGTCAAATCAAGTGAGTCGAGTCTTCCACCTCTGATAATTAGTCTGAGTCTTACTCTGATAATAGTTCTACAATATCAAAAGGGGATGATAGGTCAGTGTTATGTGAACAACTTGTTTTTCTTGCTGTCCCTCAAGTAGCAAAAAAACCTATTAGTGCATGTTTAAAAAGAGAAATATTAGATATGAAATCCATAAGATTTAACATTTAACTGTAATAGTAGTTTAAAGTAAGTAAGACAGGAAAAGAGAGGGTTTTTTGGGTTGTTTTTTAAAGGAAGTCAGTACATTTTCATGTGTTTCTCAGTCATATTTTTTCTACTATCATCAGACTTTTCCTCAAGGACATGTTTAATTTTGTTTTCTATGAAAGTATGTGGAATTCTTGCCATCTGAGTTTTGTTTCAGTAAAGGACTTAGCTCTTCTGGCTGCAGTGAAGCAGGAAGTGTTGCTCAGTCTCCACCTCTTGTTGTTGGCAGAGCTGATGCAGCCTGTCTTATCAAGATTGCCAGGTTGTAGTAAATCAGTTTGCATTTAGTTCAGGTCTAGTCCCTGAGCTCAGATAATACTCAGGATTGTCTTTTCAGTGCTAATAACCATTAGCAAGTTTAGTGTTTGTAGTAGACATTCACTGGTCTCTCTTTCTCCAAGTCTCATCCACTTCATTACAACGAGTCCAGCCAACATTCTGCTCTCAATTACCTGTCCTCTTCAGCTTGGCTGAACGCAAAAAAAGCAGCACTTCCAAATTTCATCAAGAGCCAGGACACAGCATTTCCTACCTAAAGTCTCTGCATGTCAGGTAAATGCATAAAAAGAGAGAGCAAGGGAGACTGAGAGAAAAGGAGCAGGATGGAGAGAAAGTGTTATGCAATGTGTTATTTTTGGGATTGCAGGAAAAGAAATCGCCCCACTCATGTGTTAATAGGATGCTGGAAGCCTGCGAGAGAGCCGTATGTGTGCGCTATCTCTCATCCCTGCTTGATTGGTAGACCAGCGTCTGTGTGTGTGAGAGTTTATGTGAGAGAACGGCTGAAAACTTTATGCAGTTCCTCACATCACCCTCTCACTGCTGAATCATATCTCTCCCCTCCATATTCTCCTCCTGTGTTGGCCTTGGTGTGCTCCTTACCTTGAAAAACCTTCTACCTTTCTGTTAACTCTCTTTCCCCCCACATTGGTCTTCAAGGGCTAAAGATATTTTACTTTTCTACTTGGCTTGCCCACTTTAACTTTCATAGTTTTGGCCATCATCTGTCAGTAATAGCAGCAGCTTTCCTCTTTATTTCTTCCTTTAGTTCTACTTTTAACAAGTTTGTGCTGCAGTATTTTATTGCCTCTTTTATAGATAATATTGTGCTCTAATAAATATTAAATACCTATAGCATGGAAGGGGCTACAACTACATATCACTTTGCAATCCTGTGTTGTATAATGACCACAACAAATTCTTGAATCCTTGAAATAATTTATGTTAAAATATTTTATTCATTAACTATTTGCCTAGCACCCTAGAGATGGCCAGAACAACCTTTAAGTTTTTGGCAATATTTACACATATTGTGATACAGAAACCGAAGGAATTTGGATGTATTTACCATTAACCGACCTCAATGTATGCTAGTAAAAGCTTAAAAATTTGCAAAAAATGTTTTGAATACTTCGAAAACTGTATTGTTTGAATACATCATGTACACACAGGATCCCTGCAGATCCTTAAGGAAAAGATCTGACTACTTCTTTCACCACTGTTTACTGTAAATGAAGCGAAGCATGCAGATAATTCCAGCAGTCAGTTTGAGTCCTCAGCTGAATACTCTTCTTACTGAAACATATACTAATGCACGATTTTGATTATGGCAGTGAACTTAAACCATCCCCATCACTCTTCTGTCTCATGCTTGCTGTCACACCGCTCACCTGAAAGTTATGCTGTCACTTGTTGCTACTGCAACCAACTGCTGTTGTGTATGTAGGAATTCAAAAGCCCCACCTCCACCCCAGTGCCCACCTGTAGGCTCTGAGTCCCCTTGGGGGGAAATTAAGCAGACCAAAAAAAATGGCTTCACTGGAAGGCATAGGTGGCTTCTCACGCCAACATTAAATAGGATATAACAGTCATTTATTCATTTATTTTTTCATCATCACAATTGCAAAGGAAACAGTAGAAACATTGTTAATTAATGTTACTAAGTAAACCACCAGGAATGTGCTTTTGATTGGCCCACAGAGACTTGCCCAGGGTCATTTGTTTGACCATTCCCTGCTGTCCTAACTTTGGTATTACCTTGTGGGGCATGACAAGGTCAGAGCCTAGACACCAATTTACCTATCTGAAGTCCCACTCTCTTAAGTTACTATTGCTAAGTAGGACAAGCTTGACAAAAAGAAACATGCTAATGTCAGTTCTGCTTAGCCAGGTGCTGTGTGTATTAGATATTTTCTGGATATTCTCTCTCTTCTTCCTTCTGCGGGTCAGTAAAGTACACTGTGTATTAATTAATGACTACAGACCATGTTGCGGACCTATAGTTAGTTTCTTTTTACAGTAGAAAGTTACATTATTTACCTCAGGGCGGCACACAGCCTTACGGAGGCAATATAAACAAAGGAACGTTAGCTTAATCTTTGGCGGCTAACAATTACTCATGTCATCTTAAAAATAGATAACAAAAAGCAAACAACCTACCTGTCTTTTTCCAAATCTCTTTAATGAGACCACAGAAATAAGGAAGAAGTGAACCTCGCTGACCTTGGTGATCTGAATTAAGCTAGCTGCTCTTGATGAAGCCATACATTAGCCAGCTAGTTGGCTAGCCTTTTGCTAAAAGTAGCTCTAACTTAAGGTGTGACTATATACAATGTAATGTGTCCATAAAGACTGTGACAGTCTCTCAGTCACATCTTTTAACCATCTTCTAAATTTGGTTTGGCTTGACAACATAGACGAGCCTAGCACGTAGCATATCTAAGTATAACAGGAAAGTCAACTGAGGTTTTGTTTCAAGCTTGCTCAACTGTTTGGAGCCCAGAGCAAAAAGGGGCGGGACATAGGGAAGGCTAATTATCAACGCTGTAAGTACTCCACATTCACATATAAACTACTCCATGCGGCCAGCTGACTAAACTCACTGAAATGGTTGACAAAACTACAAAAATAAGACTCAAGCTGTAATAAACCGTAATCCTTCTTTAATTTAGCAGTTTCTAATTATTGCGAAGCGCTCGGCGAAGGCCTGTCAGCTGAACACTCAAAATGTAAAAATGTACATTTGAGAACGTCAGAGAGGGGAGAAAAAGAGCGGCAGGAGACACATCAGTCATAGGCGGGCTGAAATGTCGAACTTTCTCATGCTGTGTTATTCAACCAGGGTGGACATTATTTGAGCTGGCACACACAGGTTTGGCCGGGATAAACAGCAAAACACAGAGCGGCGTCCAAGCACCATAATCAGAATCATATACAAGTTGGCCAACTGGTCATTATAAGATACTCAGAGCAGAGCGTCCTGGGCAGAGACACAGAACAAGAAAATCACTTAAAGCTTTGTCTCCTGCTCTGACAGATTTGCTGAGAAGCAAAAGTGAACCGTCTATCATTTAAAGGCATTTGCCAGTTTATTTTTGTCAACATCTGATCTGTACCCTGCTCATGACCTTTGACCTTAGATTTTGGGACAGAGCTTTTGGAGAATGGATAATTGTTAGAGTAGGAAATATAGTCTTTTTGTACTGTAAGGGTAAAAAAAAAAAGATCCCTTCTATTATATGCATGCAGAGCCGATGATTTGACTTGGAGCTGGATGTCATCTGGCTTGTCATACATGTTTATTGGCCCTTTGGGAATGACAGAATCAATTCACCACTGATGCACGGTAGATCTGAATTTCTAAATTATTTCCATCATTTAACTCTAGTGACCAGGCTGATAATTTTCCTGTCAAAGAGCATATTCCAATCTTTTGGAAGAATCCAGAGTCAGGGGCCAAAACCACACACTTACAATATCCACACACACACACACACACACACACACACACTGTCCTCATGCATTCAGTAATGAGTTTTATGGCTGAGTGATTTATGCATTTAAAATGTGGCCACGTTGTCCTTTAACCGTCCACAATGAGATAACAGAAAACACATCAGCTGCATGACAGACAGAGACGGTGAAATGCAGCCCCACTCTGTACCGCTGCAGAAAGGTCATTCGCCTCATCCCCTCCCAGTCAACGGTAATTACTTTGCTTGGAGAGCGAAAAAAAAAAACAACAACATATTTTTGTTTGTATGTGATAGAAATGTAAATGAAGGCGGAAGGAGGAGAATGCAGCAAGGCGTCAAAATTACTTCCTAATTTGTTTTTGGCTCATTACTGTAGATCCGTGCAGGCACACACACAGTCCCATGACTAGATTAGAAAAAAAGTTATGCAACCAGTGAACCACAATATAGGCTATAATCACCGTTGGACATGCTGTAGGATAAATGACATATATGATGTCTTTTTTTCCCTCCATGAGAATAGCTTCCAATTCTATGCTGATCCAAAAGCACCCAGTTGAGACTAATCCATTTACTCCCTCCTCATCACTAAAGCTGTGTCTGTCTGCAACACATGCCCCCTTCTGGGACAGGATGGGAAACATCAGCAAGTACAGTTGTTGAGATTTTTTTTCTTATTAATATTTAACTTTTACAAAATACCTCAGGCTTTTTCAGCTCAAGAATTGCGATGTAGAGCAAAAGTAGACTGGCATACAGGTTGGCATTTTGCTATTCTGTGTGTTATCTAATACTGTTAATTTTAATTTACAAAGTTTGCGACATATCTGGGGTTCAACACCTACTGAAACAAATATCTTTAAAGGATGTCAGACTTCAGATGCCCTGACCATATATTAAAAAAAATACTGTTTGTGTATAATGAACACAAGACAAGTGATGAGTGAAAGCATATTTTGACTTTAACCTCCCCTTCTGGCTAATTCATTCATGTAGTTACTATTCCTGGTGGTGCTGTGTCTGTGCTGTGTCTGTTGTGGTGCTCAAGGGAACATATACGTTTATTTGAATGGCATTAAATTCTCCTCCATATTATGCAAGAAGAGTTACATATGAGCTAAAGTTTTAGGATCTGTTAGGACCATGTCAAATGTGGTACACTATCAGTATGGAGGAGGTCCTGACCAAAGGGTTAAAGGAATACTTCACCCACAAAATGATAATTTGTATATAAATTACTCACCCCTTGTTACATTGAATTTGGGAAGAAAATTTAGTTTTTCTCACATGCCTCCACGGTGAACGAAGAATCCAAAAACTGAGAAAAGTCCTGAGTAACTGGAGTAAATGGGGGCCGCATTTAACAACAGCAAAACTATATCAAAACATCTAGTAACAAAGTCAGACACAACTCATGCAGTATAATCCAAGTCTCATTTAGCAAGTCATGTACTTATTACATCCTAAACACGTGTTTTTTCTGAAAATGTACTATTCAAAACACTGACGCATAAAGAGTGTCATGAAAAGTCGAAGAGCGTGCCTAACAAGTGTGTGCATTTGAGCTCTGCTTAATGGAATGCACAATATTTTGTATTTATCATTGGAGGTATTTAAGTAAAACAAAGTTTTCTTCACAAATTCAACATCACACATGATGAGTAATTGATACACAAATGGTCATTTTATGGAAAATGAAGTATTTCTTTAAGAAAAAAAAAATTCAAATCTCATTTGAGAACTTGCCATACAAGGACTTTGTCTTAACAAAATACAGTCTAAAATGGTAAGAATCATAATTTTACATATGATTTCAAATTGGAAACTGTCTGAACAAAGAATCAGTAACGAAGAGAATAAGGAAACATGAGTAAATCTTGTAATTAACCTAATCTTTCACACTGTGTAAATCGTGTTCTCTTATGTCAATTGTTTCCTTAAAAACGTATTTCACCACTGGAGAGATGGTCTTTTTATAAAACTAGGTTGTCTATGTAGTGGAAAGACACAAATATGTTTGAAATTGATGCTTTATGACCAGAGAAAAAAGGCTGTGGCATTCAAGAGGTAAAAAACCTACAACTACCAGAATGCATTGCACCGATTAGACAAATCAACACTCCTGCTGGTGGGTGATGTAATGCAAACATGTGTGTTTGACAGAGTGGCGGCCGGCAAGTAACAAACAACCTCATATTAATGGTAAACAGTTAGCTAAAACATGTTTATCTAGGTTTATATTTGATCAGCAAAGCCTAGTTTCAACATTTTATAGGATATTGGTCTTAGTTTGAGAGAGAGAGAGAGAGAGAGAGAGAGGCGGGTCTGATCTGGGTCTGTGTCCATGGTGGCAGCATGGGTGGCAGGCAATACAAAAAAGCAGAAATACAATCTGTAGTTTGAGCAGCACCCCAAGAGCCAGTGAAATTCCACCAGATGATGTAAAATGTGTCATCTGGTGGAGTTTCCCTAGCAGGGGAGCAGGGAGATCTGGGCGCTGGTCAGATTGAGGGAGGTTTACCACATTTCATTTACACAAACTATCCACATTGTTATGATATAAAGCTGATTGAAGTTGGTTGAGTATCTCTTTAAGTTCTACGTGGCAGTCTAATCATTTTTCTGCTAGTGACTAAAGCTGGTGACCTTGAAAGAATTCACTTGGTCTGGTTTGAATGAGTTGTCCAAAGATGGTCTGAATGTTTCAAAAGCTTTCCCAAGATGTCAGGGAAACTTGTGTTTTCTTTTTTGGCATTATGGATATGGGATGTTTTAAAGGAATCCAAGCAAGCTGTCATCAGAACACCCCAAAAGGCCTATGAGCATATTAAGACTTAAGATGGACACATAAACAGATGTTTGTCCTTTGGGACTGCCTTTTTCTCTTTTGTTGTAGTGTCATTGATCTGCTGCTGTGCCCTCCTGAAGCCTCTTTTTCTTACCTTATGTTCTCCTTCTCTTTCTCTCTTCCTGTTCTTCCTCTTTGGGTCAAATAGAAAGGGAGAGTAACGAAGTGAGAGAGGAAGAAAGGCAGTGTTGAAGAACAAAAACCACACAGTCCATGGAGCAGAGGGACAGTCTATGCAGACACTGACTTTAAAAAAGCAGCTTACGGCAGCACTGCTTTGATGTGTGGACTTCACTGCAGGTCCCACCGGGCAGCCCTTGGCTTCGAGCCCCAAAGCAGCAGCTCTCACTTTTCTGCGACACCTCAGTGGGCCACTGAGAGCCGCTAACACGGACCCGAGAGATTTGTGTTTTTCCATGCAGGCTGCACAAGCTCGGAGTGCTGCAGCGCTGACACTTATTTCAAGTGTGCTGAGCTTGTGCCTGACTTGTAACTTCAGGGAGAGTTCCAGATGGTGTAGATTTTCAACTTCTGTGAGAGAATTTCTGCTTTTGCCCCCAGTTGTCACATATAGTAGTGCCACATGAATGACTTCATTTCAGTTACTTTAATATATGAGATCACAGTTTAAATGGTTGGGAGCCTTTGTTAGCCTTCCTGCTACTTTAACTTTGTTTTGTTTTTTGTTCTTCTGTGAATTATATACATTTGGGAAAAGGTCGTTTCAGCCACACAGTCCAACTGATTTAAGATACGTTGGTGTGATACTAGTGTGAAACAATTACTAATAAGCAACTGACAATAAAGTAATTATTGACAAATTGAATAACTAATTAATCATAAGTCTAAAGCTGAAAAAAATACCGCAGATTACCTCCTAAAATGCAAAATATTTGAAATGTCCAGGCTATTATATCAATCTTATATTAATACTATAGTATGACACTTAGATTTTGGACTCTGAGAGTTTGGATGATACGCATTGTCTTTTCCTGGTTTTAAAGGCTGGATAACAGTCAAATGATGTCATTTTCTGGACTTACCAGACTGTTCTAGCAGTTTCATTATTTGCCCCTACCCAATTAGTCATTATGTCCAAATTATTGTTGATTATTTATCAAAAATCTCTGTATAAATATTTTGTGAAAGCACCAGTCAACCCTACAATATTGTCCCAATATCAATACCAAGGTATTTGATAATACATATTTTGATATTTGATTTTCTCCAAATCGCCTTGCCCTAGACAAATCAAGACGTTTGATGATATTTTTCATTGTTTGCCTATGTTTTATGTGCCAAGCTATTATTTGATTAAATGCGTAAATTTTCAGAATTATTCAATTAGGAAAAAAGTTAGTAGTTGCAGCCTCATTTAAGAGATTTGAATTATATCAACAATCTAATCTTCAAAAGAAAATGTTGGCACTGTACGTTTCTGCAGTCCATGTTATTATTCAGCAACATTGAGATTAACATGTGGTAAAGTTTAGGCACAAAAACATCTTGGTTATGGTTTGAAAAAGATCAGCTTTGGGCTTACAGTACCTGGTTTTGGGGGCACAACCCCAACAGGAAAGCTAGCCATGTCTCGGTTAACAATTGCTTTTTGTGGCACTGTTCCCGCTGGTGACGGGTCATGCAAAACACCCACATTAGGAGCATAAGACGCTGCTGAAAACATAGCACTGACTCGCTAAAACACAACCAGTTGTGTTATTTGTTGGTCTCAAACTATGGTCTGCAGCTTGGCATGCATCTCACCTAGGTTACCCACCATCCACCATTCCCTCCACCTCCAGATGACAAGGTTATCTTATGTACTACGTCACTTTATAAAAATGAAGATGTATGAAATGCACAAATATTATGTATTTGTGGTTTTCAGAAATATACAATGCCAACATTTTCTTCTAGCGACTCGGCTGATATTAAAAATGCCCAAAAATCTCTGGCTCCAAGTCTTTAAATGTGAGAATTCACTGTGTTTCTCAGCTTTCTATCATTAGAATAATTTGGGGTTTTAGACCGTCACTCTGGCAAAACAAGGGATTTGACAACGTCACTTTGGGCTCTGGGAAGTGGTGATTATGGTTTTTAACAATTTTCTGACATTGTATTAACAGACAGACTGATGAATTGTAGCGCTCTTGAGACAAGTCGTAACACTAACATGCGCATTCTTAACTGTGATTTTGAAGATGTGGGTACTCAGCTGTGCTTTAGATTTAACCTCACTATCGTCATAACCATTATATTTATAAAGATCACCCTCTTTGGTCCTGCTGCAATGATGAGAAAGATGGAAGAAGGGAGAGAAAGGGGGGTGATTAAATCCTTATTCATGACTGTAGACATGTTGCCAGACTCAACCCACTCAGGTAAACAAAATTAGTGGAAACGTAATCCTTGTAAACTAGGTGATTTGCAAAATTGTTCTATGGGACAAAATAAAATAGAAGGAATCAGGGGGAAACCAAAATGACTGCTATGGAATAAAGAGGTCAAATCAGGACATGCGGAAGATTCCCTGATCCTGCGGACGCACTCTGTGACCTCCGCCAGTCCCGGTGCTGTTTCACCACAGTGATTTGTCCATACGTCAGCCTTTAAGAGCTGGCTATTAACATAATGAGTATGTGTGCTCCAGAACCATTTTTACAAATATTCGGAAGCCTATCGCCTGCTGCTTCAGGCCAATAGCATTCACCCTTCTTATCCACATGCCCCCCAACCCCCCAACTCCCATCTGGGCTATCAGGCCCATTTCACAGTGGCTGTGCACAGTGGCTCCAGTGGGTATTAGCCATGAGGAGAGAGATGGTTTCCCCTCGTCCCCACAGTGAACACTCAGCCAAACCTGGCCTCTCTCACCGCCTGACCTCACGCTCAAGTGGGCGTGCAAAGAATATGTCTTGGAGCACGAAGGAAAAACAACAAGGTTAAAAACCCCCAAAAGAGGGAATAAAAATCCTTATGTGCATTTAATTACAGCTGGTGTGTCAGTTTTCAGCTCGCAGTTGTCCACAGTTTATTCCACAAAGCTCCGCTTAATGACAAACTGCATTATCAAGCTTGTTATTTATTCATCGCCTTCTGTTTTTTGTTTTTTTTTGTTTTTAAGTCTGATTGACAGCACCTGACTCTGCCAGATATTTCCTCACACCTTCCCACCTCACTTCTCTGCCTCTGGCATCTCCATCAGGCTCGAGTTGTGTTTTCTAATTGGCCTCCCCGACTCATTTTTCAAGAGCAGGGAGTTTATTTGTTTTCTGTCCCTGTGCAGAAACCACAGAAAGGCTAATGCCCCAATCTCTGCACTGCAGAATCTGGAGGGGAGTTTGTTTGTGAAATTAACATTCCTGGCCCTCAATATAGAGGCAGTGAAATATGTGTTTTCGTTTTTTTCTTGTCGTGTTTGTGGTAATTTCACAGTCCAGTAGTCGTGGGAGCGCTCTCAAGCTGGGCGGGCGGGATGCTAATGCCTCTGTTCACTCCCATAGTGGGATGTTACCCCATCCTTCTGTGCTTTTTTAGCCAATCATGTACCTTACTGGAGTCTGAGCTCATTATATCGCTTATATCTAATGAGAGAAGGGACAAAATAAATAGTTTTGCTCCACCTACTGAGGCTTAACTCAGCCAATGAGGTTATTTCTGTTACTACAGCAGCTCTGCCTCTGAGAAATATGTGCTGAGGTAAAACTCCAATCCACTCTTCATGCTGAAGGTATTACACTGTATTAAATTTGACAAAGGTCTGGTGATGAATGTTTATCCTGCGTCTCAAAGTGGGTAATACAACAAATGTTTCTTTATGAATTATGGGGAGGATGTGACTCCATCCCTCCACCGCTGCTTGGATTCAACTCCAGTTTTCCTTCCCCTGGCAGAGCACAGAGTCATTACAAAGCCATCGAAGGTTATGAACTGTTAAGTGCCCCCACAAGACAAAAAAAGTCCTTACACATGCACAAATATGGACAGAAATGCATGCAAACATCCACACAAACACACTTTCTTTACAAGTCATTGAGCAGTCACTCAGGCCTAACCATGACTCAGCACCGAAATTGTTCAGTTTCATAAACTACCATGTGAAGCACTTTATTCCACTCCAGAAAACTCAATAATCTGCAGAGCAGCTCGTCACCAACTCAGACTCTCCTTACCTACATTCGCTCTGGCAGGCTCAATAGCAGCAGCTCCATTAAGTATTTATTTCACATATCAAAAGCTCAGTTTAATAAGTTTCCCACTTACTTGAAGCAGAGGAAAGCTGCTGATTAAATGAAAGATGATATATATTTGTCTAATTCAGTTTTCTTGAACAACAATTCAAAACTGGCTTTGGATTTTACACAATATTGAGTATAAAATCTATCACGATTGTCACAGTAGCTCTATTTTCTAAGTACAGGAAGTATACTGCAGTTGATTAGTCAACAGGTCTCCAACAGGTGTAAGCCTCGAGGGGATGATGCATTTGGTCGTGCATGTGCATGCATGAGAGAGTGTGAGAGTGATTTTGTGCATGTGTGAGTGTATCTGTCTGTCCGCAGCTAATCTCACCACTCACTCACTACTGGACCAATCAGCCTAATTTTTTGTGTGCACATGTATGACTGTACTGTATGCTCAAGGGCCTTGCGTAGTTGTGGTGATTCATAAGTGTTAAAACCCGGTTTTATTTACGGTTTTATATCATTGTTGACTGCTGAATCCTTTCCTCTCAGAGAGCTGGTAGAGGCCGCATGTTTTCTGGAAATCAGCTCAGCTTAAAACAACAAGCCTTTCCGTCTGTTGTAGGCCAAATTTTGGCCTTCGTCGTAAAACTAACAAACTGACATGTATAGAAAAACTTTTTATACTGTAGCATCTGCAGAATAATTTTATACTCAAGATGTTATGATTGACCAAAGTTAGGCACAATAAAAGATGAACAAATTCCCATTTTTTTGTCATCTTGCCGCCATTTTGACTTTGGGGTTGTTGGGCGGGACTTTTCCACGAATTGCAGCTCTCCACAGTCCAGCTGCAGTCCAGTTTTGTCCCATCCTTCACATGCCATCATACCACACCAGGAGCATTGTGGTTCTTTCTTTCTTTCTTTCTTTCTTTCTTTCTTTCTTTCTTTAGATTGTGTTTGTTATCATTTCCTACTTTGTTGTGCTGCAACAGCCAAAGTTAATATCGTTCAAAGTCCAGTCATTAATGAGATGGGTCAAAGATTTGTGGCTGTGTGTTCATTATTAAAAATAAATCATTCTCATAATGCTATTGTCTCCCAATAAAATGCGCTGCAGCGCATCTGCTGAAATCACAAGCATTATCCAGAGTGGCTGCGATCAGCTGAGGAGGGAACGCGTCTGTCTGGCAGAGATCTGCAGTCTGCTGAGTGCACTTCTCTAGTTTATTGGTGCATAGGCTCTTTTCCATAGGAACTTAACAACCCATATGTAGAGATGCAGCCTTAAGATATGCCTGTTATAGGTTCAGTTTTTTCCACTGTTCTCTGGGCCTCAGGCGGTGGCAGTAAATCCAGGTACCAGGAATAAAAAAAGCTTTAATGTGTGTTAAGATAAGCCCTGCAAGGGGGTAATATACAGACAATATTCAGAAGGAAAAAAAAGCTCAGAACTGATTGCACTGTGTCCTGCAGTCTCATCTCCGCCAGGTTTTTCACCTGTGTCTCCCAGTTTCTGATTCAGGTTAGAATCAAGAAGTGAGCTGGGTTGACTTGACAGAGCAGAGGGAGTGTAAAGTACGCTGCACTGGAGAGCTGAGCAGCGGGGAAGGGTGCTGGTCTGTTAGCCTCACCCTCTGATCCAATCGATTGACCTCCTGCTGTGGATCGAGCCCTGCCATTAATTAAGTGATACTGATATTTGAAAGTGATGCCATGTAAACGTGAGATAAAATCAATATTTGTCCCACTTATTGCATTTTTTGGGTTCTACAACAATTCTAGCCCCTTAAACAGCACATGTCAATGATATCCATCTTGCTGCTGCCTTTTTAAAAGTGTATTTCCAAAACCTTGGATATACATGGGAATGAGGGGAGAACTAAAGCCTTACATGTTCTTGAAAGTCCAGGTTTACTGGTTACGCAGGAGATGGTTTGTTACACAGAACCATCTGAGAAGCCGTCATTGGAAGCTGTTTGGAAAAGGGCAGGCACTTTCAAAACATACTTGGCAGGTGATTGGATGAACCATCTGTCTATCACCTTCTATCACAGGCCAGCCAGGAGAACAGAGAAAACATCTTTTCCATTGAGAAGAGCTGTCAGTGCTGTTCTTTGTTCTCCTTTAATGAAGAAACTCTCCAGTTGTGATATAACTGATGCTAATGCAGCATCTGTACTAATCTCTTTAGAAGCCGTCACTGTTGTTTTGAACAAACACCTGTCTCCTCATGTCATCACACACACCTAAGGCTATTGATCCTTCACAGGATAAGTGGGTATAAGATAAAGGATTGATGGATGGATGCATCATTTTGTCATGCTTTTGAGGAGGCTTGGTAATTTGCATCACCCCATCATGAACCTTACCTGATTTGCATCTTCCTTTTTTCCCTTTCCAGAGTAACTACACTGTTTATGCACCACTGACTCTCCCCATGTCTCCTTTATTAAGTGTGCAGAGTAGACGTGTAAAGTGTATGTACTTTATTAGGCCACACTGCTCTCTCTCAGCACTGTGCTATTTGTTCTGACAGGTGCTGTGACGTTATTTGTTTGGGTGGAAAAATGGAGCTCAGCAGAGCAGCCACTGGGCTCGACCACCAGTTAGTTCCATTGCTTCTTTTCTTCTTGACAGTCATGTCCCTGCAGCCCGCACTCTCCCCAGCAGCATCTCTTAAAGGGGCAGTTCACTCCAAAATCCAAAAAATATATTTTTTCCTCTTACCTTCAGTACTGTTTATTAGTCTAGATCATTTTGGTTTGAGTTGTCCAGCGTTGGGGATATCGGCCATAGAGATGTCTGCCTTCTCTCCAGTATAAGGGAACTAGATGGCACTCAGCTTGTGGTGCTCAAAGCACCAAAAGAAAAACAAAAACACAAAAGAAAAAAATTTGAACATTCAACAGCAATTCCATGTAGGAACTATTTTCCCTAACGTTAATGCCCTCAGCTAAGCTGTAACATTAGCCAGCTCAGTGGTGCTAGGTGAGCTAGCAGGTGACGCAAACTTCTGCGCGGTGATATTGCTGGTGGCTGTAGTTTGGTAGAAAGAATATAGTTCGTACGTGAAACTGCTCACAACAAGGCAGGCGTAGAGCTAAGTCATCAGCTTGCAAGTCAAAAGTCAATCTCAAATCTTTGCACTCTGGTCTCAAGTCAAGTCTCAAGTCAAGACCGTGTGTCCCAAGTCAAGTCCCAGGTCTTAAGCTTTAATTGAGTTTTAATTTCAAAACAAGTCATAATGCACTCTCACCAAATTAAATGCCATTTTAACAACAGAGTAATAAAATATTAAATTCACAAAAATCATGAATCCTTTTAAAAATTTTATTTTTTTATTAAACAAGTTTGTTAAAACAATTGCAACTGAGCTTAACCATTAGTAGAAAGTAGAGCTGACATTGTACTGTCATCTTATAAAGTACTATTAACCACAACAAAAGGTATTTTCTGTAAGTTTCTTGTTTTATTTAATTCATCTCGCGATGGAAAAATATCTATAACTTTCTTCTCTCAAAGTCAAAGGCTCAAGTCTGAGTGAAGTCACAAGTCATTGGTGTTAAAGTCCAAGTCAGGTTGCAAGGTTTTTGATTTTGTCAAGTGGAGTCTAAAGTCATCAAATTTATGACCCAAGTCTGACTTGAGTCCAAGTCATGTGACTCAAGTCCACACCTCTGCAACAAGGTCTGTGGATTATCTTGAGTAACCGGGTCATGACTTCTAGAAAAAGATGTTTTTCAAATGAATGTTTTGGCGCTTTGAGCACCACAAGCCGAGTGCCATCTAGTTCCATTATATTCAAGCAAAGGCAGACATCTCTATGGCTGATATCTCCAACACTCGGCAACACACACCAAAACAGTCTAACTGATAAATAGTACAGAGGTAAGAGGAAAAGATGTATTTTTGATTTTGTGCAGAAACGTCCCTTTAACATTGTGTGTAGAAGGAAAACCAAGAAAAGAACCTGTTCCACCATCTCTCTGCTTATG
The DNA here is from genome assembly GCF_006386435.1 of Epinephelus moara. Classification (NCBI taxonomy): domain Eukaryota; kingdom Metazoa; phylum Chordata; class Actinopteri; order Perciformes; family Serranidae; genus Epinephelus; species Epinephelus moara. The sequence goes on from NC_065528.1 coordinate 6,960,216, forward strand.
AAAAGATATAATCACCACCAGGCTTTGGTTGGAAACAACCAGTAGCCAGTAATGACTTCCTCAGGACGTGGGGAATCCAAGCCTATAGTCAGGTTATGGATGGAAGATATTATAATGCTAATATCCGTGTGCACATTCACACACATGTGACTACTTGTCATCTCTGCTGTTGATCTAATTACAGTGACTGTAGGAAACTGTAGCACCCGACTGTGACTTACCAGTAACCACTGTCACTTCTGGAAAACTTTCCTGCAGTGCACCGCTGTTTCCCTTGATAAATACAAAAAGACAGCGGTAGCCGAGAAGTCAGAGGAGTGAGCCTGTGGCTGGCTTTCATCCTGTGTTTCTGCTCCAGGCCCATCTTGGCGGCTTGAGCTCGTTTCTGGTTTCTCAAAGGGGTTTTAGGAAACTCTGCAAACCAAATAGGCAGATAGAGATCAATGCTGTATCTGACAGTATCTCAAAGATTTACAGCAACGAGATCAGAACCCCGAGTGATACTGAGTGCGTTTGTCAGACTTGAGGCAGACTTCTTTCAGTCTCGTTGAGTATGTCAAGCCTAGAGCTCATGAAGTGGTCAAACCAAATCTGAAAATGTGGTTCCTTCTATTCCACAGGTCAGGGAATAAAACTTTCATCAGATGCCACAAAGAATAGCTTGCATCTTTTGTTACCCAGCCTGCAAGATATAATCCTAAACCTTTTCATTTTGGCTAGATCATGCTGTGATATACTCTTGGTTCAAGAGAACAGAGTTGTTAATGGATGTACACTGGTATGCAGGCTCAACTGACTCCTTGTCGGGTCACTCAATCATCATCGTCCTCAGACAGGCTCATTTTCTCTATAGCTGCAAAGTGATCTGCTAATAGTGCACTTTGACTGAGCCCTAGTTCACTGATGTTGAGATAGCATTTGCATTTGGGTCTGTTGAAAGAATGGAAGAGTGATTTGTTCCCTCAGGTTAGCCCTACAGCGGCATCAATCACTCTGCAAGTAAGCAACACTTTTTTTTTTCCTGCCGAACTGCTGCAGTGCTGTTTTCACTGCTGTCAGCATGGAGCTTATTGGCATGGCAATAAAACATAAAAATGCCTAAAATGTATCACACGCTGTAGGTTTTAAAAGGGCTGCATCAAAACTGTAAGAATTCTGTAAGAATATTAGTTATAATAAAAGCCTATCTGACACCGAGCCACATATTATTTTTAATTTTATGTAACTTTTTGAGAAGTGACCAATCATGAGCTTTATTAGTTGTCGAGGTCCTGAGTGCTATATGTTGTAAATGTAATCAAACATAAGGTAATACAGGAGAAGTCCACACATTCATGCTAGCATGCTACATATATGTTCTTACCCAGTCAGTTTACTACTAAACTAAAACTAAACTTGTAACTTCTCAAATAATAAATGAAGGTTAACTACTCCAAGCGTGTAAATGCAGTGTCTCTCTCTTAATGGGGAGTCAGACAGCAGCTCTGCTCTGCTCTCTGCTGTGTTCACATTTTAGAGAATGTCATCAGTATTCCCCTCATTAATGATGTATTACTTCACCAACCTGCAACCCATCAGAGCATCCCTGTGTGTGTTACAAGCAGAGTGTTGTGAACCTGCCTTTGTAGGTGCATCCTGCTATCTAAATAATGCACCCTTTAAATAGCATGAAAATACAGCACCATTAACTTTAGACCAGGTTTTTGCTGGTCAATGGCACGATCGCTTTCCGCTGCCTCAAAATGGCAAAGCGCCAACAATGTGCCTGACCCACACCCCATTTTAGGACCTACACTCCCATTGGCGCATAGATGGGTACAAGTACATTTGCTACTTACAGTGTGGACGCTGGCCGCTAAAATGATAGCTGCGTTGGTCTGAAATTTTTTAACAGACAAGTTTTAAGAGGTGATTTAAAAGATATCACTGATTCTGCAAAGCTCTGACCTTCAGGCAAGAAGTTCCAGAGCTGAGGGGCCTTGACTGCAAAAGCCTGGTCACCTTTTGTTTTGAGCCAGCAGAGCCCTGCCTGAGGATCTGAGGTTGCATCCTGGCTAATAGGGGGGCAGCATCTCAGCATTGTAGTGGGGGGCTAAACCATGAGGTGCTTTAAAAATGGAATCAATTCTAAAACTGACTGGTAACTAGTAAAGATGGGGTGTAAATTAAGGCTCTTGGTCTTACAGTTTTATAGAGTTCGGCGACTCAAAAAAGAATCACTGTGAGGTTACGAGGCAATTGCACTGTGCCTGACTGACAAGTAGGCCAGCACATAACCTGCCTTAAAACCATAAATTATTTTTAAGTTTTTGTATGGATGAAACAAACAAGATATGTCAGTTAGTGAGCTGTACAGGTGCTGGCAGGTGGATTTTGTTGCCTTTAGAAAAACCCAAATTAGCTATTTCCCCCTGTTTTCAGTCTTTGTTCAATGCCAGGCTAACAGGCTGCAACTTCATCATAAACAGACAGATATGTAAGTGTCTTCGGATCTAACCTTTGGCAAGACAGCAAATAAGAGTAATTCTCAAAATGTCAAACTATTCTTTTAGCTGGCACTCTTCACACCCCTTCTCTCCACCTCTCTGTCAGTTTTCCCAGAAATTAACTGCATAGAATATAGCTGAAGGCATTTTGGATAATTCTGTTAATAGATTGCTTGCATCCATGACTAAGCGTATTGTTAAATATACTTCCTTGTGCTTTGCTGTTGCATGGCTCTCCATGCAGAATTGCTTAACACAGATAACTCAGTAAAAAGTTTAAAAGGAGCCAGTTACATTATACAGCAGCAAACTTACCAGCCAGTTAACCGTTGCCATTTTCACAGCAGAGCGACATTTCATTTAAAGTGAAGTTACGGCTCAGTGTTACGGTTCACTGGCAGGAGTCTGCAATATGTTATAACACTGCTCGCAATCCTGTAGCAAGTGTAAAGTCTAGCTACGTCGCTCCAGGGCACGCACACACAAACTCATCCACACACTCTCTTCAGACTGGCAGTTGGTCCAAACACAGCGGCAGGAGGGGTAGGGGGCCATAGATCTCACTCCTCCAGGCCTTTTATAGTCCTGTGCCCACGCGCCAGTGCCCACCCACTGATGATGGAGTGTCAGAGCGGGCAGCATCACACACCGTGGCCTGTCAGGCCCAGAGAGCGAGATTAACTCCCCTGACCAGACTGTTTGGGGCTTGGCAGCATGTGGCAGTCTGCCTGGGCACAGAGCAGAGAGTAGAAGACCTTAATTGGACAATGCGCATGTGGTGGTGAGGGGTGGGTAGCGAGGGGTGAGGGGGGCGTTTACTGACTGGCTGACTGGCTGGCCGTTGGCCTCTCTCAGCCCTCGTTTGGTTTTCATCAGAGCGATTTGTGCAAGAGAAATGGGCTTCATGCTAGAGGCTCTCAGCACTTAGCCACATGTTCAGCTCTAAAGTCTGAATGGAGCCACAGAAAGGCCAAAGCATCATCCTCACTGTACTGAACCAGCATAGTGACCCGTTCAAGTTATTTGCGAGTGTGCTGATGTATGCATGCTCTTTTACCTCTCCCCAAAAATCCACAAAAATGTTGATAAGAGAGGAAAAATACTTGTCCTCACATCCACTAAGGAAGGTCAAGGTGAGGTAAAGATATCAGTGAGTTATTGCTGCTGTCAGTTGGATGATCAACAGACATTGGAAACTGTTACATGTGGCGGTGATCTCCCAATAACCACCATCACCTCTGGCATGCTGAGGTTTGTTTAGCAAATCCCCCTCCCTTTCATCCTCTTTTTGTGCAATCCAAAGGGAAAAATTGAATGAAAAGTGAACGGAAAGAGGCCCAGAACCCACAAGTGTTGAGGCAACATAACTTACAGTAAAATGTGATAAAGATGAGTGTGTTTGCTTATCTATCGATGACTGGAAACTGACTAACGTCTGTTTGTATTCATTTAATTGCGTTGGTATATATTTTTGCCAATCACAACCTGAAATTGGCTGTGAGCCAGCTGACTGCACCCTCAGATATGTCCTCCCTGAAAAAGAAGTCCTTAACTCCCGGAGTAATCAAAGTCTAAACTCTCTGAGAGCCAAACCGACAGATCTGCACATGGCGATTTCTGTTTCGACTGGAGGCAGGGAGCCAATAAAGGGAAGTAGGAAGGAATTAGAAGTTTTTGGCAGCCCCACAACTTGCTCTTTCCTCCTCAATTTGATTTACTTCCACTGCTACAAGACAAAAATAAAGTCTGTGTTACTCTGGGGTATGATTTCAAAGTCAATTTAGCCCTTTAATCACATCAAGGAACTAGTAACTGCACAGCAAATGACTTTTACATGTAAGTGGCTGCCGGATCTGTGTTAAGGAAAAGTGTCGATACTGACTCTTGCCAGTGGTTATCCACAGTAGTGTTTGGGACGTGAGTGTTGGGACATTGTAGCGCCAGCTGTTACTCCACTGCTAAATCATGAGTTCCCCCACTGCTAGATCACTTTGACTAAATGGCTTCTCCACTGCTACTACTTCACTGCTGTCCCACCACAGAGTTCAGACACAGAGTTCATGGTACTCAAACTGGGTTGGTTTTGACTAATTAATGGCCTCCACATGCAAATATGAGAGATTTATTGTGATATTGGGTTATGCTACATGATGTTATTAAAGAAAAACTTCATCCACAGAATTATTATTTGTATATCAGTGACTCACTGAATGTTAAGTGGAATTCATGAGGAAAACTTCATTTTTATCGCATGAAGAATCCACAGATGGAGAAGATTCCTAATGATCTGGAGTAAAAGGGGATTGTGTTTAAGAACAGCAAAACTTTATCAAAGCAGTTATTTTAAAAATCTCATGTAATTTGTGCAGTATTATCCTGGTCTCATTTATCCAGTTGTATGCTTAGTACTTCATAAACACATGCATTTTTACTTAGAAATCAGCACCGTTCACGAGCCAAATGCTAGTAAAATATGCAAGTAGTATGCAGTAGTGCCTGTAGATTTGCTTCGCTCACCAGCCAAAAAACAACAACAAAAAAACAGGAATTTACTGAGTGGATGGTATAATGGTAGTAGACAAAAAATATAATGTTGCACCCTGACTTCCACATCAAAAGTCACATGCATGAATGAGTAGCACGGCCTGGGCCTTAATGGATTTCACCAGTTCAACGCACACACTTGCCCAGGCGTGTATGCTGTAATGTTCCAAATCAGGGGTGTCAAACCTATGGCACATGTGCCAGACCCCACCCACCAACCAGAGGATCTCATCCAGCCGTTCGGAGGACTGTACGATACAGATGAGCTATGTAGAACCTACGATGTTCTTGTCCGACAATTTCATCACCCGTCAACTACTATAATGTTCTGACAGACTGTTACTTGATACTTCATGTAATAATGCCTCATTACAAGGACCACAGCTGCATGTTTCCTGAGATGCATTAGAAAACACACCTGGTCTTATGAAATGTAACAACCACCTCACGAAAGTTTGAAACTATGAACTAGCAAAAAAAAAAAAAAAAGAAGACAAGTACCAACATAAGCCACCATGTTCTGAACAGACGCATCATAAACGCCGTGACTTTGTATTAACACAAAGTCACAGGTCCAGCCCACTTGTCATCAAACTGTATGTAGCCCCCGAACTAAATTGAAAATCTGCTTTAAATACTAAGGTTTTAGGGAAAATGCATGTGTTTGGGAAGTACTGAGTATACAGCTGGATAAATGAGACTTGGATTATACTGCTCAAGCTGTGTGAGAGCTGGCCCCCTTTATTACCAATCAACCAGAATGTTCTCTGTTGTATTCTTCAGTCATAGTGGAGGTATGCAAAAATAAACAAAGTTTTCTTCCCAAATTTAACATAACATGGGGTGAGTAATTGGTTTCTAAATGAGTGTTCCTTTAACATCTGATTGGTCAATGACACATTCAGACACATGCTTGGCATTCACAGCCACACCCATTATACTGTGTAGGTGGCACAGAGCTTTCTCTTATTTTTGTGGAAATGTTCTGAGACAGTTCACCTAGTTTATTAAATGACAGACGTTCCTATATAGCCTGCCACTCTTAGGTATTGTTACCATAACATCCTCCCCTGTCATGTACTGTGAATGGATGATTTTCAGTGCTTCTACGGATGCTTTAATTTTACTGTGACTTGAAGTGAAGAATGCAGAAAGTAGTTTGAGAACATGTTGGAGCTATAATTTGAAGAACTTTAAAAATGTATCTTGCATTGCAAACTTTTACTTCTTTGCACTGTTGGCCCCTGGTGAACCATGTCTTATCCCCTGCACCACTTAGAGAATGTATCCATTTAGCTTTTTGTTTCATGCTGCATCTTGTGAGCTGCAAGGCATGTGTCAGTACACCAGATTCTGAAATTAACAGGGGCTCAGTAGAGTTGAAGTAGGGTAAACTGAGAGACAAACTCAGCTTGTACTCAGTGTTTCCCCTACTATTGCCTCAGGTTGTAACCCACCCTCCAAAAGGGAGCATCGTTCCTAATTTTTGCAGTGTAAAATGCCCCAGGTTTAAGATAATAATAGTGACTAGCAAATAACTATTGTTTTGTATATGAACCTTGACAGTAATTATTGAGCCACTGTTGCTCTTACTTTTGTTCCGTGTTCTCATTGTTAAGCAATGTTTCGTGTGCTAGTGGACTCAATTCAATCTATTATGATTACACACCTAGAAATTAGTTGGGCTAGCATACTCCCCACCTAAGCAGTCAACCTAGGGCAACATATATCTTTCTAATGCAAATTTACATCAGCCATTATGTCACTCAAATGTGGTGGTTTAATACATTTTGGGTTTGAGACCTCCAGTGCCTGGTGACCTGGATACTGTACCTTTACAGAGGCATATAACTTACAAAGTGTTTACAGTGCATGCATGTGCTGCCCCTAAAAGGAACCTAATTTGCAACCACGATGAATGAAATTAGCATTCCCTGTCTGTAGTCTGGGCAACAGATAACTGACAGCTGACACTAGAGCTTGTCAACAGCCGCCTATTAACACCAGAACCAACGCTTGTAAAGAACTATAAGTATCCAGATGGTGCTTTGAACTAGCTGATGTAACAATACAATAATTTGGTTCCACCATATGACATGCACTAAAGAATAAAACCATGAACCGCTGATTACAGGACAAATGCCTTGCACAAGAGGATAACGCAAGCACTTTTGGCTATCGCATACTTTTCCAATTCAATCCAAATCTTTCCCAAAAGGATAGCAGCAGCTGTCACTCAAATCCTCACCTCCTCCACCTTTCTGCAACAGGAGGAACTATTAAGTTCATTCGTTTTCAGTCCATGCTGCATACTGGCGGATAAAACAGCTTAGACATAACTTAGGTTTGGCTGACACTATCTGCTTTTGGTCACAATTAGTGAACCACATAATTATGGTTTAGTTTCAGACCTTATTTACCCCAATAGTCAACACATCCAGGCTTTATTTCAACCCTCATATTTAGGACCCGGGTAAGTGGATGAAAATGAATGGATAGATGGATGGATATTGATGTTATATTAATATTTTTTCATTTTGTTTGGTTTTACACTACAGATATTTACTTCTTTTTCTAACTAAAGGACCTTCCCTGTTCTTAACTGTCGTATGTAAACAAGATGTTAGGTCTCCAGTATTTAGGCAGTTTGCCGCAGTAAACAAAATTTGCAATATCCACTGCAGATAACTGCATCTTTAAAAGTGTATTACAGGGAAGACTTGTGGCATTATATAATTGTCAGTTGCAGTTGTGTATCATCCTGACTTTGTTGTTACTACTCTCTTCTTCACAAGCTCAGTTTTACTAACTTCAGCACCAACAAGATCTTTTGTATTTGCAACCTGGTCCAAAAAAAGATCAAACCGTGTGCTTGTGTTGCCGTTTGACTGTAAGAGAATCCTGTAATAACCAGGGTCCAGGCAGGACAGAGTGCCATTAAGCTTTCAGCGGCTGTCATCAAATACACTGAAAACACCGAAAAGAGCCTTAAGTGTAAACACACCAGCTGGACCACCCTTAGATACACACATACACAGGAGTAAACACTCTTTACTTTTTACCCCTCATTTTGTGCTCACGTTAAAGCTACTCATTTGCTCTCTCTGTCTTTCTCTGTATCTACACACACACACACACACACACACACTCTTTTTTCTGTTCCTTGCTCTCTCTCTCTCACTCATTTGCTCTAAGAAGTGTGTGTCTCTCTCTGTCAGACACACTCACTTTACACTGCATTGGCTCTGAGGCTTTGGTATAGCATCTCACTGATTGATGGAGACAGCAGGGGAAGGGAGATAAGCGGCAAAGAGGAGCAGCAGAGATTTAGAGTCTCTGTTAATGCAGAGATTGTTGGCATCAGCGATGATCCCACTTGTACATTTAATATTAACCAGCTCTTGCTGCAAACACAAGTTTCATCTTTTGTCAGCTGCCAGTTTAGCTTTTAAGTTCGTTTGATTTGCCTCAGTGCCTACAATGGATGTGGCCACAGGCATTATGATTTCAGGTTGTCCATCCCATTCTTGTGAACATTATATCTCAAGAACTCCTTGACGGAATTTCTTAAAGTTTGGCACAAATGTTCACTTGGACTCAGCAATGAGCTGATTAGATTTTGTTGGTCAAAGGTCACTGTGACCTTGCATTCTGTCTCATTCTTGTAAACGTGATACCTCAAGTGCACCTCGAGGGAATTTCTCCAGATTCAGCACAAACGTTCACTTGGACTTAACAATTGACTGATTAGATTTTATTGGTAAAAGGTCAAGGTCACTATGACCTTGCAGCCATATCATTCTTGTGAATGCAGTATCTCAAGAACACCTTGAGTTGATTTCTTGAGATTTGGCACAATTGTCCACCTGGACTCAACAATTAACTGATTAGATTTTGGTAGTCAAAAGTCACTGTGACTTTGCATCTGTCTCATTCTCGTGAACATGATAGCTCAAGAACACGTTGAGGGAATTTCTTCAAATTCAGCACAAATGTTTACTTGGATTCAACCATTAACTGATTAAATTTTGGAGGTCAAAGGTCAAGGTCAGTGTGACTTCACAAAACATGTTTTTGGCCATAACTCAGGAATGTATGTGCTAATTATGACAAAATTTCACACAAAGGTCTAACAGGGTGTAATGATAAAGTGATGACATTTTATACCCCAAAGGTCAACTTCACTGTGACATCATTTATTCTGCAAAAACACTTTTGTAGTTATTATTCAACGCCATAACTCAGGAATTAAAAGGGAGACATTATATCAGATACTGAATTGGTGACAATAATCTTGAGTGTCCACTTTGAAACTGTGCTGATTGCATAGATCTTGTGTGCTGCTTGGGGGAAGATGTGTGTGACACATCTATGTTTGTACAGACATGTAAACCCTAAGTGCAACTTGACTAGCTCGCAGAGCCATACAACTGTGAAGGAGTAATTTTAGTTCCTTATTGTTTTTCAGCACTGTTGTTGTAACACTAGCCTCACATTAGTAGCCACAAGCAGCTCAGCATAGGCCACACTTGCAAAACACGGCCACAGGAAACAGGTTTAAACCCCAAAATGTCTAAACATCATCACTGAAATGTGCATGCTATGTAAATATTAGTTTTCAACAGAGTTTTATTCTCTGGAACAGTATTTAGACCAATATCTCACACTGAAAAAGACCCTAAATATCATATTAGCTTTATACATTGCATGTTGGGAGAATGAAGATTTAGTGACCAAACAACTTTATGAAAAAAACAAACCGATCTCATGTACAGCAGTCATGAAGCAGCGGGCCCATAAGTCCCATCTGCTTCAATATGCCGCCAGTCAACAGGATGTACAGCCGACACATTTGTGTCAGAGGAGAGGAACTCCCACCGCCAACACTGTCTTGTCACGCACACACACAGTCATAGGTAGATATGCTTCCTGCTCACGGCGACTCAGCTGTGGAGGTGGATCTGGATCTCTCAGAAAATGTCTGAATTGTTGCTTGGCGGGTCAGAGTGTACCAATTAGATGACTGTCCTCGCTCCCCTCTCCCCCTCCTCATCGCACCATAAATCAAAACAGAGCAGAGACGCCCGCCAGCTGCTTTTTCTTAGAAACTTATGCAACGACCGCATGTAGTTTACAAGACAGTAAGCATGTATAGTACAGTGCTGTAGGCTGTGTTTAAAGGCATCTTTAACAAGCTAGTGCTGTTGAGTAGACATTAAACATAATGAGACGTTGTACAGTGAATGCAGACTGGCTTTTTTTCTGGTGTGTGTGTGTGTTATCATGCAATGTTGGTAGTGTCTTTTCATGTAATTGGATACATTTCTGTACGTACTGTATATATGAGAGCCCATAGGTGCAGTACATGTGCACTGTATCACGCTCACATCTGGACATGTTGACAGCGTGCCAGCTTCCAGGGGTACGGCTGAAGGCGGTCAGGCAGCTTTTAACCCTCTTCTTTAATCAGACGGCGCTCTCAGCCGGTGCTCTCAGACAGCGTTAAAGCGACCATTATACGAGCCTCAGTGCTAATGAGGGCGACTCAAAGCAACCCCAGGCCAGCCACAGATGACACCAATATGTGTTTATCAAATGAGCAAACAACAAGCTTTCCCTATTTACAGCCCAGGGGATGGAGGTTAAAAGCTTTGTGTGCCTTAACACGCATTTGAAAGTAATGAGGCTTAAGCTAGTTACTCAGGGGATAAAGAACACTTGTCTGGTGTTTGGCGAAAGCTTATGGGGTTCAAACACTCTGCCTTTGTTGATATTATAAAGGTGTTGACTGTAGTGATAATAAATAAGTGGGGGTCCCTTTTTTATGTTGTCTTTGAGCCCATGTGTGTCATTAGATCTGCCAAGAGATAAGATCTAATATCAAGGCTAAATTATAGACCCCCTCCAATGAAAATCAAGGTTGAACCCTGTTAACATGTCCATATGGTGCTTTTATATGTGCTACAAGACATAGCATGAGCAGAATAAGCAGCCAGCACCATGGCTGAACATTTTCAGCTTGGAACTGCAAATGCACCAATGTAGTCTCAAAAGACGGATTCAGACAGCCAGGGTTTCATACATCACAAACCAAAGGAACCATCAACATGCAAGGTTGGGCTCTCTATATCATAAGCATATAGCTACAGTGAAACGAGGGGTATCGGAGGAGAAGCAGGTGCAGCTATGTATTGGTATTTTGCAAGCTAAGTTTGACTTTCACTTCAACTTGTCAGAGCTGGCGATCAGGAACAAGAGTTATGGAGATAGAAGTGGGGGCTTATTTGCATGTTTATAGATCTGTGCATCCTAAATGAGGTAAAGGTGTGGAGTCAGTAGGTAATAGCATAATTTTTAACAGGGAGGAATGACTGACGTGTGCATCTCACTCACTTGTGTCTGCGCTGGTTTGATTGGCTGAGAAGTGTCACATGAGATGATTTATAACATGCAATAGCTTTGTGAGTTTCTGGCTGTTAAACCAGTGCCACAAGTACTGCACTGATTAAAATAGAAGCACTCTGTCTAACTAAAAAAATCTCAGTAATAAATGGGTTATAGCTCTGGGTCCAGATAGGACGGCATCTGGGTCTGAACTCGGGGGATTGATAGGGATGGGAGGTACGCAAAACGGACACATTTTGGTAATTTTGGTGACAAGGGGGAAGTAGTTCCCCAAATCACTTACTGTGTAGAATTCTATCAAAACTATTTTTAATTAAAAAAAAAAAAATCCAAATATGTAATTCTGATGAACAGAGATGAGTTTACAGGGGTTTAATCAATACCAGGAGAGGAATGTTAAAGCTTTAATTGAGTTACTGTAATTACAATGAACTGACTCTAGAATCCAACACAGGCTTTCATTAGACCCCCCAAAATAAAACTTATCACTCTGTGGATACAGTATGATAAATCTGTCCCCAGTGGAGTCCACATGCCAGAGGTGGTGAGAGGACTGTTGAGAGGGTCTTCCTGCTGGCTGAGGCAGAGTTTCCTGCAGTGTATCTCCTGTGGAGCTGAATGGCCGTGACCTCTGAGCTGAGTTTGTCTTCATCTTGTCTCTATACGTTGGGTGATTTTTAGGTGCATGTTGAAGCATTTCAACATCTGCTTTCAAATTGGTTTAGTTGTCAGCCTATCATAATGTATATGTACAGAAACCTTGGGTGCAGGATGACAGGCAGAATTAGTACTCCGTTGTGGTGATCGATGCAGTTGTGTTTATTGGGAAGCTCCAAAATTTTAGGATGTTGTTACAAATGAATGCACTTTTCCAGACATTTGAAAGACCAAAAATATATTTTCAGTGGAAGTGAAAAAGTGAATTTAGTTGTGAAAGCGTTGGACTCAACTTGAAATATTCTCAGGCAAGTTGTTGACACTCTTCACACTGTGATTAAAAATAAAAAAATGTCAGTTGGTATTGAACTCATAGTGGCTGAGATACTGGAGAGTCAGGGACATACTGCATCTGCACCAAGATAATCAGAAACCAGAATACTGTTAGAACATGAGCTGAAAAACAAGGTTTCTTTATGTCCCATTGTTCCAGTGTCATAACAGTGTGTCATGCAGTTTCTTTGTTTGCAAAGGAGTAAAAATACCAAAAAGATGCCTCATTATCATAATGAAATAATGTCTCCACAAAAAAAGTCATGTTAAGACACTGTCTCGCTTTGTTGTTATTGTTGGGATATCTGCCTGTAGCCACACCAGCTTAAGATTTCATCTGATAATTTCATCCCTTATGTGATGACTGTTGTGCTTGACCTGTCATTTCAAAATATAATTCACTAACAATAGAAATAAGCGCGCCAACATTCATATCATATGAGTTTGGTATTGAATTTGGCCTGGAATGACACTAAAGCAATGGAGGATGGTGCCACATTGTCTCAATTGTTTATTTCCATTCCTTCCCATTTGTACAGAGCATAATAATCACCTACTGTGTGTTGATAGATAAGCAGAATGATTTTAGGAAAAAACAGGACATGCATTGATCATATCAAGAGTTTACAATTTGTTTACTTGTTCTGTTGGTTTCAACAAAGCCTTTAATTGGATCAATAAAGATCTTTTATTTGCCCTTTATATAAACGACTAAGCCCAATAAATCAAACAAGCCAATCTAGGCATACTGATTGAAAGTGTTAACTTTAGTATCTTGTTATATGCTGATGACATTGTGTTGATTGCAGACACATTATAATGTGAGGGCCCTTTCACACTTACCTTGTTTGGTGCTGACTTTTGGACTTTTTAGTTTTATCCAAACTAAAATCACTGGTGTCAAGTACAAGGAGGCACAGCTCACCCAGGTGATGAGGATAGGGCATAGGTATGGTATGTAAAGTTCTTTAGTGTGCTTGCATGATTGCAAAGTAAAACCAAAACAAACCAGATCAGATGGATACAGGCCCAATCCCAATTCCTATCTTAACCCTCGATCTTAATTCTCAAACTCAACCCTCAATCTCACTAGCCCTCAAAACCAAGTGTTAAGGGCTATCTTGTGACTTTAAAATGGGACACCCCTCAAAGGCAAATATGTCTTAAGACTGTCGGGGGCAGCAATATGCCAAAACTCCGTCCAGTCTGTCAGTTCAAAGAAGAAGAAATATACGTCATCAGTAGTCGTCGATAAAAAGACGTGATGAGTTTTTTTTTTCCCAACACTTTATTTCAGTTCTTGTACAAAACAAGCAGTGACAGACATGAACAGAACAAATATGCCAGGGTTAAGAGAAAAGAAAAAGAAATAAAATAAACAAATAAATAAATAAAGTTCAGCAGCTCAAACAATTAAATTGTTTACATATTTTCAAAATTTACTCTTATGAATATGGAATTTCGCTAAGATAATAGATAGATCAATGATACAGAATTGTTTTTGTTTTGAAATGCTGACATCATAAAATCCAAACACCACATCTTTGTACAGTAGTGAAAATAGAACATAAATGTTGCAACGACTATACTCGACAAAATCTTTCCAAAAAGTGACAGTATTGGGGCAGCTCCAAAACAAATGTACAGTTACCAAACTCGACAATGTCGTCTGCAGCTGTGCTGATTTCATATTGAAACAGAATGCTTGATCCCTAGGGGAACAGTTGCCGTTGTGACTGAGAATTATGTTATGAATATGAACAGTTCACAAGTTACAAATTACTCACTCCCATAGTTTTTTTGGAGCCTGCTTGCTTTTTGTAAACTTGTCTTCATTGGTGGCCCTGAAATGAATCAGGGCTTGTGTTTTGTCTGGTGGCCCTGAAATGGAACAGAGATAACAACATTACTTTCTTTTATTTTTTATTTTTTTGGGCTACCTGTCAGATATTCGTTAAGTTATTAGTTTAGTTTCATGCAGTATTGCAAGTATTATCACAATGAATACTGTAGTCAACATCCAGCAGAACTGGTGAGGCTGTTTACACAGTCACACAAGTGTTATCTGGTGACTTTCATCCACGTTAACGTTTCACTCTTTGGGTTATAAGTTGATATTCAACCAAATAACCTGTACCACAACAACCGACGTAACTTATTCAGCGGAAAGTCACCAGATAATACGATCACTAACGTTAACCTGCAGCTGTAACGTTACCAGCTGCAGACTCTACGGCTACAGGAGATGACACCGTCCGGTCATCTTACAAAAATGTCGATGCAAACATTTCACGTATATTAAAACAACTTAACAACTACATTATCACTAAGAAAAATTACTTTTTGTAACTGAATGACAGCATAACGTTACTCAGTTATCAGAGAACCGGGGTTACGTGCGGCGGGGCAGGCAAGCCATCGCCCACGACCAAAAATATGTGTGTTACGCTACAAAGAGGTCTATAGTCCATAAAATGACTTTAAACTAAGATAATGCAATGGTTATCATAATTTTAAAACAACTATTAACGAGGAAAATACTCACATTGATACTCCTTACGCTTGTCGCCGCCATCTTGCATTGACTGAATCATCTGTACTCGGCTGGGTTCGGCTGAGCTCGGTGGATGATACGCAAAGGATTCTGGGATGGCACTTATTGCCAACGGTGGTCCTGGAAAATCTTAAAAGTGAGGGACATACAGCCCTTATTCTTGACCCTCAACTCAACACTTTGAGAATCGGGACAGCACTAGCACTTTGCGGGAGCGCGGATTTTTGAGACTGAGGATTAAGATTGAGGGTTAAGATAGGAATTGGGATTGGGCCACAATGTAACAAAAATGAGGACCTTGGTTCAAACCTTGGTCCAGACTTCGGTGTGAAAAGCCCCTTAGCAAGTAATATGAACAGCAGAACAACCATATATTTTAGTTTGGATCAGTGTCTTCATAGTACACAACACTTATTTAAAAATTATTTAGTCTTTAATGAAAATATGAGACGTACAGAGGGAAGAAAGTTTTAAAATCCACAGGTAGAGCATTGGGGTCTTTGATAAATAAACGAAAATGGTGTCCTGGCCTTAATTTTCAATACTTTATGATTCAATGATTGGTGCCAATTTGTTTTCTACTGCATGATTGTGGGGTTTTAAGGAAGCCCCTGATAATAATGCCACCCAGAGTCAAGCCATGAGGAGCAATTGTGGACTATTGAAGGGGATATGGGATGAGAGAAATAGTGAGGCTGTGGAACCACCTTGTCCAATTGTCGAGAGGATAGGCTGACCAAAAATATCTTTAACTGAGAAAGTACATACAAGAGAAGTCACTGCAGTATTTTCTGTTTCTGATCTACATTTCATATAACCTTGTAATATGAATACTGTATAGTCAACAAAAACTACTGAATACCCATAAGGAGCAATGGAAGAATGACATTTGGAATCAAACCAAAGATGATTAATACACAGAACCATGTATATAATGTAATTTACACAGAGGGCAGATGTTCCTACAGGATGTGCTTGGGGGAATGAGGAGATTTTATTATTGGAAAGAATTATATTTATAGGAAATGAATGGCAACTAAGACAGTGAACACTGTCTCCATTATAATAGGAAATGTCTGTCAAGGAAACTGAATGTTCTCTGTTTGAATATGTGGAACTTTATATTCTGATTTGTCATTTGGTCATCCTGGTTGTTAATGCTGTGTGGTGTGTTGTAAGCCCTTAATGGGCAAAGTACGGATGTATATGTCACAGTACACTTTATTAAACAAATTAATCAATCAAAAGACAAAAAGTCTTTAGGCTTGGAGGCAGTGAAGAGAGTTGCATCAAAGAGTCATTTCCACCATTAATGCAGGGTGTTACCTCTGCTCTGGTGTAACACAACTAAATAGTCAAAGTCTATATTAGGCAAATAACTCAATTAACTATTTCATAACACTTATTCTTTATTGTAGGGGTAAGTCTCTTCTTTTTTGTAAGTCTGTGTTGTGCCCTCTCTCGAGCAGCTTACCCACACTCTAAATCCCCTCTGCTGCTTGTTGTTTTTGAGGGAAGACTCCCATTCAGCACTTTAGGACTTTATCAACTCCAGCTGTGAAATCCAAGATTCGCCGAGGACACGAGTCTTTCACAAGAGGGGAAACATCGGGATGCAGGGTGGATGTGGGGAAAACCAAAGAGAATCACAAGGGAAAGGAATGCGATGGTTGTAAATGGGATTGATTTACGCCGACTGGGCCACGGGGAGTGAAAGTCAATGGCCTTTGCAATTTGTCAAGTGTAAAAGTGCAGTGTTTTAACTGAGGGACAGCAAAGAGAGCTCTGACAGTGGAGACTGTAAAGTGATGTTTTGTGATGTAAGGGTAAGCTGAGTGTTTGTATTTGACAGGACAAGGAGCAGTTGTCATGATGTGTAAGAGCTGACTTTGAGGGGAACTCTGGTGCTTGAAATGTCACCCAAAATGTCTGTCTATGTGGTAGATTTTCTCTCTATGATAGAAGCCTGTCATTGAAAACTAAAGAGCAGTTGTGAGTACTGTCATGCATCCCAGCATGTAGGAGTAGCTGCATGAAAAGGATGTATTTTCATCACCATTTCCTCCGTCATCCCCTTTTGTAGTATCAATTCATCCTTGTGTCACAGAGCGGGAATGATGTGTACTGTTTTGTTTTAACTCTTCCAACACAATGGGATGGAAACCAAAACTAGTGTCAATGACTCTCTTGACTCACAAACATTCTTGGCGTAATTCTGGGTCCAAGTTCTGACCCCAGAAGTGGTGTATTATTTAACTTGTAATATGAGCTATAGTGGACTTTGACATCATTGCTTGGGAGTAAGTTGGAGCAACAGTGGGAGAACATATCTACTACTTACCGAGTAACTGAACAAATGCCTCAGTGAATAAATGGGAGAGTGACGGAATGTAGGAGTTGGAAAGTGTATGGTGGGGGTGGGGGTACGTTCAACTACCAAATGTGAAAAGTGAATTATTGAATTGAAATGAGTAGTCAATGGAGCGTGGATGAATGGATGACTAATTAGGTGAATTAATTAGGGAATTGCTAAGTGAAACAATGCATATATTAATAAGTTAATGAATGGGAGATTTAAAGCAGTTAAAAATAAGTGAATGGATGAGTTGGAATGAAGCAAGTGAATAAACAATGAATGGGTGAACAAGTGAATAAATATAGGCATGCAGTGTGGAGTGACCAAATGCATATATAAGTGAATGAGTGAATGAGAGATTAATATGGACAAGTGAATGTAGCCTACAGCTGCAAAACCAAAAGTTGAGAGTAAATATCCTAATGAGCAAATGTTCAAGTAAGTAACTTTATAAATAATGTACTTTACGTTTCTAATGTATCTGTCAGCAGTAGCTACTGCTTAACGATGAAAAATTATTCTTCAAGTTGTGCCGTCATTTTTTTTGTTTTGTTTTGTTTTTTTTTGTTCCTTTGTCAATTAGTCCGGACTGTGCTTTTGCGGATGTTTTGATCCCCAGATGTAGCTGCAGAGTGAGCGCTCTCCTGTACAGGAAGCTGCTGACTTAGACCCAGGGTGAGTCTGAGTGAGGCGGAGGCAGCTGCCTGGAGGAAGAGAGGCTTTACCCAGTCAGGCTCCGAGATATGAATACGATCTGCCTTTTGCTTAGAAGCGGTGAATTGGGGCGTCGGTGGCTTAGTGGTGGAGCAGGCTCCCCATGTACAGGGCTGTTGCCGCAGCGGCCCGGGTTCGGCTCTGGCCTGTGGCCCCTTGCTGCATGTCACTCCCTCTCTCTCTCCCCCCTTCATGCTCATCTGTCCTATCAATTAAAGGCTTAAAAATGCCCCCCCAAAAATATCTTTAAAAAAAAAAAAAAGAAGAAGCGGTGAATTTACAGCTCACAGCAATTTAATACAATACAGTCTCTGGCTTTTGTTTGGTATCTAGTGTCGTCAAAATATGTTGCAGCACATTTCTGATCCATCGTTAGCATAGTTAGCCTGCATTAGTTCAGAGGGCTACCTTGCCTTGTTTACTATATTTTGTGAACATTGCTGTCACCCTGAATATCCTACTGTAGTCTGTTCAAACTTTCAAACACTTTATGTAAAAAGGATATCAAAATATAGTTGAATATTTGTATTGAACAGCCAAATCTGTTTTTCACTAATTCGGAGACAGGTACTGTTCAAATAATTTTGCTCTTTTAACTATATGGCTCAGGTAGTCACTTTATCTTCTATATTTTCTTTCTTGTATGTTGTATATAGCCCTTGTAAAGCACTTTGTGACCTATGTCTGCGAAAAGTGCTATATACATAAATTTTACTTACTTGTTACAGATTCAAAACGGAACAGTATTATTATTATGTTCACCCTGATGAGCCAGAAGAATGATCGTGGGAGTCATTTTTCTGAATGAAGAGTTTTACTTTTGATTCTTGAGGTGCATTTTCCAACTAATACGTCTGCACTCTTTTCATTTTCCATCTTCTCACCATGACATACTTTGACTTTGTACAATATCAAAATACTTGTACCATACTTCCAGTGCTTAGTACTTTGGTAAACTTCTAAATGGAATCTTATTTTGTTGTGGCATTAGTGGTTTTACTTGAGCAAAGAATTTGAGTATTTTTGTTTTGTTGCCAATATTGGAAGCACACAGATAAACACAGTCAAACAGCAATCCCTGCCAGTAGCTGTTCAAGAAACAAGAAAATACATGTTACCCATATGGATGCTCATCAGAATGTAAATGATTAAATGAAGTGCTGTTCAAACGCATACTTTTAGTTTTGTCTGAGTGAGATTTGTCCAACACACAGGGTCACTTCATACTGATAACATTAATTACATCCTAGATTACCAACAAAAAGCAAAACAAATAATTGAATATTAACATCTGCAATGTGAACTAGAGGATGTGGGAAATGAGGAGAGATTTCCCATGAATGTTTTTGGATGAATGCATGTTTTTTGCGTGGGTGGTTGACCGCGGAGAAGCCAAAGGTTGACTGAGGAGCAGGAATCTATCTGTGAATCCTGAACCAGAGAGACAGAGAGAAGATGAAAGTGAATGTATGTTTATGTCCCCGCAGGTCATGCTTGATGTATGTTAATGGCACATGCCTGTGTTCACTGAGCCGCCCTACATGCCTCCCTGTGCTCAGGCACCTCTTTGTTGTGCATGTGCCAGCGCCAGTGTGTGTTTGTTTTATTTTCCATGTTGTCTGACGTGCGGTTGACTGATAGCATTCAGAGTGCTGACAGGTCCAGGTGCGTGACTATCTCGCCAGCTTCCCGGGGGTATGTGTTTATACTCTACGTGTGATTGTGTGTGTTTGTGTGTGTGTGTGTGCATGCTGGAAGGGTAGAAGGTGTTTGACCCCTCTTATCTCCAGCACCCCGGGCGTGTTTGTTTTCACAGCCAGCACAACCTCAGCGCTGATGTCATGTGACCCTGGGCGGTATCTTTCATATAAACCACACACACATCAACCAGTGCAGGTTACCAACCACCCACCCACTGCCTGGAACAGATAATAAACATATGACATTATTGATTCCATATCCGAGAAATATCTGCTATTCTTTCTGACTCAACTGCTATTAGACTTGTTTTGTTTTCCATCAGTATCCAAACCACAACACTGGCATGAACATCACAAAGATGGTATCAGACTCAACTAAGAGTGGTGCATTTTGAGGGATACAGACTTTAGCACAACACTTGCTGTTAGAAGTTTTAGGTTATAAGGATCATTTGGATCTTTTGAAGTGGGGTTGTATGAGGTTCTTATTCAGTCAGTGTATTACATACGGTCGGCACGCCCCCAGTTTGGAGAAGCAGGCAAGAGTGCTGACACAGAAGCTAAGCAATCCACTGCTGTGGACTGGGTCAGCAGCAAAACATATATTAGGCCCTGATCATACGGCTTTTTGTAATTGTTTTTAATGAGAATGGAGCTTTTTGCTTGTGTTTTTTGCATTGCGATGCACCTCACACTTCTGCTCTCTAGCCGTCTGGTGTTTTTGCCAGAGAGCTCTGAAAAAAACTTCAACAAAGAGCAGAAAAGCACCCCACATCATCTCTCTTTTGTCATCTTTTTTCCCATTGTCCAATCAGATGATTTGAGACGTGGGCCTTCTGTGGTGCTCATGACAACAAGTTTACAGTTAATAAACAATGGAGGAGAAACTGGGGGTAGTGGTTGCTGGATACCCAGAGCTATACGGCCCAACGATAGACATCAGGTTTTCAAACTGCCCCGGGTCATCCTAAAAAAAAGCCTGGAAACGGCCATCATGGAGGCGAAGCTCCTGGACCAACTGGTGGTACTCCCCGCGTTCCCCCCTCTCTTTTTAGGATTTCATGTAAATGGTGAATGGACCTGCATTTGTATGGCACCTTTCTAGTCATCCACTCAAAGCCTTTCTAGTCATCAAAGCATTTCTAGTCATCCACTCAAAGCGCTTTTTACAGCAGTTAGTTTAATGGCTTCAGTGACACTATGAGTCACATTCACCCATTCACACCACACACTGGTGGCCGAGACTACCATACGAGGTGCCACCTGCTACTCAGTGTTAACACACTCACACACCGATGGAACAACCATCGTGAGCAATTTGGGGTTGAGTATCTTGCTCAAGGATACTTCGACATGCAGACTGGAGGAACCCGGGATCGTACCGCCGATCTTTCCATTGGTGGACGACCCGGTCTACCTCTGAGCCACAGCTACGCCTGTACCCACACAGATCTCCGTTTCCCTGTGCCCTGTGCCAGACTCCATTAAGAAAAACAGTAATTTAATATTGCTGAACACAGGAGCTGCTGGCTTGCCACTGCCTTGATCAGTTCATTTTATTTGTGTTATTGTGTAACTTTAGCAAGAGGTTAGTTTGGATTCACCAAAGTCACCCAATAAGACAAATGAACTGAGCGAGGCAGTGGTAGATCAGCAGCTACTGTGTCCATGGGTGAATGGGCACGGGGCACAGATACAAAGGGCCCCACCACCTCACGTACATAGGAGCAAGCACTTTGGACTCATTCAGTAATCCATCCATGCCCCTGTTCAGCGAGCCAAAATTACAGTTTTTGTCAGTGGAGTTTGGTGGTTTTGACAAGAGCATAGATGGGCAACTGAAGCCATTAACAGCTCTCCTGTAAGAACAGGCAGTAAAGTGCTGAAAATACTCTCATTATAGCTCCCCCTTGAACTGTTATAGATTTGTTTAGGTAGGACTTTTTTTTAGGTAGCTAAAATACATTTTGCTGTTTCCCTTTAATCAACAGTGGTGCATTCCTTAGCATCTGTGTTGGCATCCCTTCCACTTCTCCGAACTGGAGGCGTGCCAGCAGATATTTACTGTATGTAAAACACTGACTGCAGTAGATAAGTTCCCTTTACAACCCCACATAACTCTGAACTATCCCTTATAAGCACACATAAGACTATTATTTTGAAGGAGGCCTTAGTGTACCCATTTACACACAGCGCTGAATTACTGTGTCAGAAGCTGCCTGTGGAGAGCAGCACTTAGCAAGCGTGTCAGCCTCCCAGCTTTCATCCATCCCTCCTTGACCGCTACCTCCACCTCCACCTCCACCTCCTGCCTTCCCTCAGCTGGAATGTGTTCCCTCTCAACCAGATATTTAGTGGTGGTTTTTTACCGGAAACCTAGACTAGGGAAGCTTTGCTGGGCAGCCTACACAGGAATAGTCACCGGGGCTTAAATTTAGGTGCGGTGAAGTCTTTTTCATGTCTTTGCCAGAATGAGACGAAGGCATTTTAACAAGTAGTTATCTTCAGCTCTTGTTGAAAAATGGTCTTTGTCTTTACCTTTCAGATGCATAGAGCTAATTATGTTCAGAATTTTGTATATCAGTTAGTTGGATGTTGCAGGGATTGGTTGTGTTGCTGCAAATATGTCGGGCTACATCTTTGTTCATAGTAATTTATTTTATATTTGATAGGGATTACTGTTTGGTTTGCTGTGGTATTTTTCTTGTCTTGGTTGCGACCAATTGTTCAGACTCACTTTATAAATTTGACAGCATCTAATCTTGGAATAGACTTGGACTCAACAGAGGTGGTCTTGACTAAAGCTTCACTGATTGCTTTGCAGTCTGGCTGCCACATATCCTGAAATATCACTCAAAGATGAAAATAAAAAGTTGAGCCATTCAGCATACAGTGTGAACATTTAATCCCTTCCCAGCGATATCCATTCCAGTCTTTACCCTCACTCCATTCTCTCCACATTTCAACCATGACACAGTTGACGTTACACTATTTTTAGAGAAGTGGTCGGCCCCGGTAGCCAAACATAAGGGTGCTGACCTGCCCATGGCGATGTTTGAGGATGGAAGTGAACCTGATATCTGCTTAGCCAATGTTGACTTTGGAGCAATTTGTGGCTGTTAAACGAGGAACTTTCAGCACCGTATTACAGCAGTGGCCTTTTTACCTGCAGATAGCAGAGACATTCTCATTCCCACATGACATTTATTTTGCAGCGTAAGGTGATTAAACCCAAAAAGTTTAAATTTAATAAGAGGAAGTGAAAGGTTTTCTTAAAATCTCTCTGAGGTTTGGTGTAAGCTTGTTTCGACTCAGCACCCCCGGGACAGGACCTCGTCAGAGACGGGTTTCCCGACAGTTCCAGGCAGACCTGGATGCCCGCCAAGTGCGCTCAAATTCGTGCAGCTCGGCAGGCAGCAGCAGTAGAAGTCGGGCTTGGACTTGCGCCATTCATTCACGTGGTATCCTGTTGTTTTAGGCTTGTCATGATAGCCCCTGGTGCATGATTGAAAACATGTTGGAGTAGCTGGTGCTATTCTGGGCCGGAGGAAGCAGCGTCCCTATTAAGGCAATTGACTGTCAAAGGCACTGAGGCAGTATGAAAGTGAGTAGAAGAGGAAGCAGTGGTGTGTAAAGTAATCATGTCATACTTAACTGATTTCTACAAGGAATATTTGACCTTGACCTTCTTGTACAAGTCAGACTCAGGACACAAAGGGAGCCTGTAGGCCTGATGGAGGGAGATACGTTTTAGGTGTTGTGATTTTTGTGGTAAGATCACATTTGTGAGACAAGCCCTGTGTTTAGTTTCCCTCCTTCCCCCCTGCTTTTTTTATTGGACAGTGCCGTGTTAAAAAGTTCCGGTTTGCCGTGACACTGCAATGTGCCCCATCTGATTCCAGCTCATCTCCTCGCCTCTCTAAACTGAACCAGATGGAGCCTTTCCATATAAAACTTTCACTCCCTTTTATGTCTCACACAGAGCAGCAAGTCCTTAGAAAAAAAGGGGGGAGATATTGCTACATGTCATAATGTGTCCAGTTAATGCAGTCCAAATGCAGTGCGGCTCATCCTTCTCTCGCCAAACAACAAAACATTTGATGGAATACATATAGTACCCAAAGCTGTAGTCTTTGAAGAAATCCTCTCCCACAGATTTGTATCTGTCCTGCATTAATAAAACAAACTGTAACACAAACTCAGAACAGAACAACACATTTAACACTGCAAACTTCACCGATCAGAATAAAAGGCTTGAATAGACTTCATATTCAGGATGTCCAATTTGTTATTCAATTTGAAAGAGAATTTACAGTTATTTTGTTTGTTGCTGTGGTTGTCATGTTTGTGAGAGATGCTGTCAGCCTCCTACTGTCCACACCAGTGTGATTTACATTGGACACTGATACAGCCTCTGTTCCTTGTTACAGAGAAGCAGCCCGAAGCCAATTTTGTGGGCACTTTCAGCAGCTACTCTGCTGTAGTTTTCCTCCTGCCTCAACCATTTCCGATTTGGTTACTTCAGTCAAGATCTTTTACACACTTTTACCAACCATTAATAATGTATTAACTTTGGACTTAATTCTGAAGAGTGCTTTATTCATATTGGCAGCACTCTGTCAGTTTAATTTCGTTTAGTCAAAGATGAATACAGCCACGCATCATTAAGCATTTTCTGTCCTATTTTTAATGGAGAAAACTGGCTTAATGCTAGTCAGCATCTGCCAGCTCTCTAAATGCACTGCAGAGAATTAAGCCCTCTGACTCTACAAAGAAATTTCCCAATCGATATGACTCAAATACAAATATTTCAGGATGCTAGGTCATCCAAGTGTGTCTAAAGAGAAAAGTGTTCATACCTATTCCACATGGCGACAAGGTGAGACAAAAAGCTGGCTATCATTGAGAAGAGCAAGATGCAATAGATCATATCTGGGAATACCGAGGCACACTTTCATGGTGTTGCAGTCAGCTGTGCACTTGAAAAGTGTTGCAGATAGTTGTGTAGAGAATGAAAAAGAGAGTTTTGAGAGAAGCTCAGATCCTGCCTATTGAATCAGAGATCTTTCCCTAAGAAATGAGACACCCCTTCATGCAAATCGGCGTGGCCGACGTGCAGGCATACGTCATGTGTCGTAGCGAGGCAAGATAGCGGTAGTCATTCAGGTTTGAAAATGCCGGCTCCAGTGCTTGTGTTGTGGCGTGTGCTATGTTTATTCTTCTCCGTCTGATAAATCAACAGAGAAGAAATGCTGAAAACAGGAGGCGCCTACAACATCTTCTAGTTCTGATCGATTTTGTTCGGGTAAGTCAATTTGTTTAAATATTTTGACGCTGTGCTCAACCGTGTTGCTGATGAGTTTACGCTAGTAACCATCTGTTGTTTGTATAGCCTACATTCCGATCGTACAGTAACAAACTGTTTTCCAAAACTTGCCGAAGTTGCTGACTTCGCAAGGTGTTCTGGGAAATTTCATCTCCCACCTCGTTGTAAGTGTGGGTAGGGGCTCCTTTGGAATCTAGGGTGGGTTTTAAGTGTTGGAAACCACTTCCATTACCTCAATTCTGTTTTGGGACACCACTAGCCTAAACGTGAAGACGCACAACCAAGTGCAAGCGGGTATTTCTAGGGGAAGTGTGGGTATTGGGACAGGCCCTAACTCACCAGTGAGGGAGTGTTTTCAAATTCAAAATTTAAATTCTGTTGGTCATGATGACCGTGTAGTGAGAATCTGATATCATGCTAGCCCTGGTTTAAAGCCTACTGTGCTGAGGCCTCTACATTACTAAAGGATTCCAGGCTCCATTAGTGTGTATTGAATATAATTACTACTGCTACATTCCTGTTGAATCTTAAGACATCTGGCACCTGATTCTGAATTTTAAATGCTGAAGAATGGATGCATGCGTAATATTACTAGGTTATTATTTAAAAAAAAAAAAAAAAAAGTTAAAAAAAAAAAAAAAACCCAATTAGATTTATTTCTGCAACTTGATAAGGCTTTTTTAAGATTCATTCATTGTTTCCATTCAGGGAGAATAAAGGGAAAAAGTGAGCATGGCCAGGCATGAGTTACTATGAGAGGGATCAAATACTCTCCGACTCTCTGGCAAAGTGCAGCCACTGCAACAACACGCTCAGCGGTACAAACCAGTTGAGCAACAAAAACTTGCAGTCTGGTCCCTAATTGGAAGTTGTCGTGGTTTTTTTAAGTTAGATTTTTTTTCCTCACAAAGACAGCTCCAACAGCTGTTCACACTGGAATTTTCCTTTTCTCATTTCAACCCTCAAATGGTCTTTTTTAGATTTCTCTATTTTGTATAACTCTGAGGGCTTTTTCCCCTCTCACATTTTCACTATTTCTCTCATCAAAGGGAGGGGCAGCTCCAGATGTAGACACAGAGAGCACGTCTATTTCTAGTGTTCAGTGTTAGCGTGAGCAGAGAGAGAGCAAGAGAGAGGGACAGAGAAAGAGAGCTGTTTTGACAGTTGTGTTGGGGAGCGCTGAACACACACACACACACACACACATAGGCACACACACACAACCAGGTCTCACTAATCACGTTTTTTTTTTTGGAGTTCACGCCCCCTTGAACTGTTTTGGCCGACTTTGTGGTCCACTTCTGTCAGAGAGAGAGAGAGGGAGAGAGGGAGAGTGAGGGAAGGGGAGGGAGGAGTGTTGCTTGTGGGAGGAGAAGGAGGAGGGAGCCAACAGGAGGAAGGAGAAGCATTCTCAGTTTCTGTGAGTCCTGCTTGCTGTAGGCTACAGAATGAGCGCAGTTGCTTTCCTCTCAGTCTGAGGGGCAACTGTTTTTTTTTTTCTTTTTCTTTACTTTTTTTTTTTTTTTTTTTTTTTTTTTTTAGTTTTTCCTTCCTCTCCTGTGCCAGACATCAATAGGGATCACTGCAGATCTGTTTCTTTTTCCTCGGCGTACATTTTTCGGACCCCTCTCCCACTCCTGTGTTATTATTTTTGTGCCTGGGAAGTACCATGCCGGTGGTTGGCGTAGCCTCCAAGCTCAGGCAACCTTCCGCCGTGGGCTCCAAGCCAGTGCATACTGCTCTTCCCATCCCCAGCGCGGTCAGAGCAGCCACCTCGCAGGGCTACATGGCCCGGCAGCAGGAGCTCAGGGCAGGTGAGGGCGCCCCGCCGGGGCTCTCCTGCCAGCTGTCAATCAAGTCCGAGTACCAGCAGGAGAGGACACCTGAAGGGAAGTCCAGAGCCGAGACAGAGGAGAGCAAGATCTGCAAGGTTAGTGGGGATGGACAGAGTCTTGCTGTGTGTCTGTTTAGTGCATCTGTGCGTGCAGGGAGCATAGTGACACTCCACAGGTGTCAGGGATGAAAGAGCCAACAGTGTCTTTTTCTCTTAGCGTCTGGCATGCTGTTTTTCCCTTCTTGGTTTCAGCAGGTGTCTGTCTCGCTCTGAGTTCAGGCACATGGTGATGAGTCATGTGTGCTACGGTGGGATGATGTCGCTAGTTTTTGATCATCAACTAAAAGGGGAAAAAAGATGAGTAATGCTTCTCTGCCAGTGTATTACCTCATCCTGCTGCCCATTCAGTGTGTGTGTGTGTGTGTGTGTGTGTGTGTGTGTGTGTTTTAGTGGCAGTCAAGGAGAGTTTAGGGGTTTTGATTGTGTGTTTTTAGTCAAGGCTATTGAGATCCCTACCTGGGAAGTGAACCGTGTCTGCTCCTCTATGTGAGGGAAAACTAATACAACAGCTGCTACCTGAGAAGCCTCAAAGATTAGGGGAACACAGTCTGAATATGCTCTTTTTCCCTGCTTTTCTCCCCATTCCATCTCCCATGTAGGGTAATATTTCAGATAGATTACCGGCACTGCCCCCTTGCTCCCAGAGCATATTCCGAATACCCGCAACAGCGACAAAATGTTGCAGAAGGTTAAACAGATGCACAGAGATCATTGTTAAGTGGTTCCCCATACTAAACGCAGGCTGTGCCAAGTTCTTTCCTTTTTGCAGAAATGTTTGGCTCACTTTCTGAGGCTGCAGCAGGGAAGGCGGGGTCCCTCCGTCCTGAGAAGGAAGGAGTTTTCAAAACTCCCCGCCAAATAGTTTCAGCAGCGCCTCAGCCCGTCCCACATCCACAACTGTCAGAGCACAAACTGAAACTTTCCTGTTTGGCCAGTTGATTCCTCCTCCTCCTCTTCCCCTCCGCCTCTCTTTTCTACCGTTACAAGACTTCCCAACATAGACAAAAACACACACAAAAAAAAAAATAGAAAGACTCCCTGACCCTGACTCTTTTTCTGGCTTTTGGACTTTTGATACTGAACAAAGCTGCTGATTTTCCTCGTGACCCAAAGGAAATGTGGGCCAGAGACATCAAAGCACGGGTCAGCGTTCCCTTACCTCTAAATCCTCCCAGCGTGTCCGCGACTGAGTCCAAATCGCCTGCAGGATGACTACAAGGGATGGGGTGGGAAGGGGGGTTCATCATTAACCTGCTGCTGAACTGGCAACGTCAGCTTGACTTTCAGCTTGTTAACACAACTGGGTTCTTACAAGTCTCCTGCTTGGTCCATTAAAAGGCTCTAATAGAGAGTTTTCTTTTAATCTGGGTTTGAAGAAAATTATGCTGAAGGCCGATTTAACTTGTGTCAGCATCTATCTCCCATCATATTCTGAAAATGAAATCCTTCATGCAGGCTTTCCCCACACTTACCTCCTCAACCTGTGTTCAACTTGTCCCTTTCTTAATTTATTTAGGACTCCATTATCCTCTGTGTAACAGAAATGTCAGAAGAGTGCTGTGGCGCTGACCTTTGCCCCTCTTCTTAATGGTGGCTTGCAAGATTTAGGTGCATAGAGCATCAGCTAAATTGCCTGAAATGCACAACAACAGACTATAGTCCCTGTCCTTGGAAAGCTCGTAGGCAGTCAGAACTCTTGCCTGCCCCAGCCTGTCGGTGTGGGTGAGGAATGGGTGGTATGGAGGGGGTAATTAGTCTGTCTAATTGTGTTGTGTAGTCCCTTAAGAGCTTTACTCTCCAGGCTTTCAGAGGAGAGAAGGTGGAGTAAACGCTGTCATTACTCCTTCACATTAACCAACACTCCTTGTTTAGTTTGGAGTCCTATCATCAAGCGGGATCAAGCGTAGGACTATGTGTGTGTGCAGTGCATGACTGCATGCTTGTTTGTGCACATGCAAACCCCCCGTATATACAATAGTCAGCATGTGTTGGCTTGTTTGCCCGAGGTTGAATACATCCTAACCTGGGTGGTGTTTGCCGAAGTTGGAACGATTGTTTTGTTTTAGATTTGAAATCATGGCGGTGGAAAATTCCACCTGTCTGGTCAATAAAGAGCTTAATCAGATGACTGTTTGACCCCTGACACATTTAGTTATTATTACCTCTGTGTTATTTTATTATGGCTGTCGTGCAGAACAACATGCAGTCAGCAAAGTGGTGTAAAAAGATTGAAACTCCTACATTACCTAAATTATAAGCAGCCGAAAGTGCACAAATCAGCATTGCGGTACCCGGACATTATTCCTGTGCCAGCAGAATGAACACGACACAAGAGCAAGCAAAACAAATAAGAGGGTTAAGCACTAAGCAGAGCGGAAGAAGGGATTTGTTTTTTCTTTGGTGTGGTGTTTGCAGAAGACAGCAGGCTTGATGTTGTTTTGAGCAAAGCCAAGGAGGAAGTCCAAGAGAATCATGTCCAAGTGAAAGACAAGCTCGGCTGAAACGAATTCGATTCACAGTTCAGTCTGACACGGAAGGCCATCCACCAGTTTTGGATTGAGAGGTTTCACATTTAATAGATGTAGCCATGGTGGAAGATGTGTGACTGCTGCACTCAGGCTCCATCTGCTACAGAACGTGCATGGAACTGATGCATGGTGCTATCAGGGTGTCTAACAGTGTGTAAAGGGCACAATTAAGCTGCCCAGACAAGGTTAATTTTGGACAGCATTCAGAATTAGTTGCAGCTAATCTCAGACAGTCTGTGTGTATTGTGTGATAGATAATCCCTCAGATTTACTCCATAATAAACTGCACCTAGTTTCATGGGAGTGTCCACAAGTTGTGTCTGCCTTTGTGTGTGTTTCTGTCTGTTCGCAGGTTTTTGTTACATTACATGACAGCAAATTTGCTGACAAATTAAAATCTGGGTTGTTGTGGATACTGCAGGGCACCACAGAACATAAAGCACAGTTGTTGGTTATTTCAATATTGTGTGATCTGGCCATTAAAAATGAAGTATGGCTAGCAGCAGGATGGAAAGGGGACCTATTAAGCTTTTCATATTCTGTCAAATATAAGTTTTACAATGAATATTAAATAATAATATTAAATGTGCACAAAGTTTCAAATAATGGGGTAAACTTTTGTAGAAGTAATCTTTCTACCACTTATGGCCACAGTATGACATCACAGTGTGATTGATTTCTTATATGGTCTTCTGCTCCAGGCACGTTACTGCAAGTGTTTATGTTACGTAGCCTACACTGCTACATGCAGCTACATGCTAACGTCAGGTAAACATGTAAACTTGGTTAAGTGCTGGTACTATCTCCCTGATTTCAGGTCAGATTCCTGCTGAAATATTTTAGTTGTGTTTAGAAGCTTTTATTGGTAATTTTCCACAGTAAACAGTGCAGCTTTTCTCCATTTCAGTCCCCGGCTGCAAGTACACTGCTAACTTACATGTAGCTGCATGCTAACGTCAGGGAAAGATATAATCTTGGTTTCTGATGTTGTCAGTTCTTCCTTAAGATCATATCCCTGCTTGAACATGTCTGGTTGTGTTCAGAAGCTTTTATTGGTGATTTTTCAAAGTAGAAAGTGCTGCTATTCTCCGTTACAGTCATTTCCCAGCGCAAATTTGCGAATCCTAGGATAACGAAGGAATGACCCACCCTACGCTCCCTATGATTGGCTAGTACTCATTGCTTTTGTTGGTTGGATTGGTTAGGTCTAGGCAAGAGGAGTGGAATTGGTTAGGGTTAGGGTAAGAACGACAGCATGGACACGTCTGCCATTCCTTTGCTATCGGATTCTCAAATTTGCTTCCCCAGCTGCAAGCACACTGCTAACGTACATGTAGCTACATGCTAGTGTCAGGGAAACATGTATACATGGTTGCTAATGTTGTAAATTTCTCCCTGATTTCAGATCATATTTCTGCCGGAACATTTAACTGGGGATTTTTCGCATAAAAAGTGCAGCTTTTCTTTGTTCAGCTATTCTTTGGTGCAGTGACAGTGAAGAGACAGCAAAATACTGAAGACTCAAATAGGCTGACCAATCAGAGCAGACTGTTGACAGATGTTCCAGCACAGTATGAGGAAAATAAAGTGTTTTTTTTTTTTTTTTAAACTATTAAAGCATGTAAACATGTTCTCGTAGAAACCTGAAAATGACCATAATAGGTCCTCCTCAAATACTTGCATATGCTGCACAGCTTTCAAGTAACAACTGTTGTTATAATTATTGCTAATTGTAATCCTGGCGCATTTTTACTATAGACATCCTGATGGCATCACCACACTTTAAATGTGATGCAGCTGATTACTTTGCTTTGCTCAAGTTTTGTTTGACTAACTTTCATGACTGATGTTCATGTTGCACAGCTCTCACACACACATTGGCAGGTGGCAGCATAAGCCTTGAGTTTCTTTGGTAGTGTTGTGCAACACCTGTGCTCTTCTGAGGCCTCCTGTCTTAATCCATCTCTAATTTGGGGCAGTCAAGGTCTCTCATTCAGCCCCTGCATGATAGAGACAAGTACAAGGCAAGACGTTTGCTCTTCCTGTTGTACTCTCCGCTGACACTTCACATCAGTCACTGCCTCTGGCACTGCGGGATGACGAGTTGGAATGAAGAGCTTATCTGACTCGACCGCGCTTTAATGAAGTGTCAGCGCCACCACCACTGATGGGGAATTATCTTGTGCATCAAGAGTTTTGGCAGTTGTCCAAATCACACAGCCTGGGGACTTATTTAGGGGGTAATTTGGAGTTCGTCTTGAGGTGGAGGTGGATTGCATCACACCTTTTTATTAAATCTACAGTATGGCAGAAGAACAAATGATGTTTATTTGATTCATCGTTATTCATCCTTGAAGAATTGTATGGGAGCTTATGGTTTATCTAAAGTTATGTCTTCCTCTCCTTGATGCTCTCCAGCAATTGATTTGAGCACCACATTCACTATAATGACACCCCAGTGACGAGCCTTCTCTTCTAATCTCCACCTTTTTTGGTCTTGTCCCTGAGAATACAGCCAATTACTGAATCAAGCTCGCCAGTATGGTGAAGACTTGGTCAGGTCAGCTTCCAAACACCAATTAGTTTAGCACTTCGTGTCACCACATAGTCCCTTTTTTTATTGTGCACTTACTCGCTCCATCCACAAAAGCAAAATGTTTGGGAAACTTAAGTTGTGCTTTCCTTTTACAGGTCTCTTAACAAGTGTTGTGTTAAAAATACAATGGCTGTACAGCTGTAAAGCCTTTAGTTAGGTTCTCAGAAATAATTGGGTGCAGGATAAATGCACAAATGGGGTATTTACAATACCAGAAGTACCTAGTGTAAACTGATTCTAAAGTTATCTTTCTCTGCCGTCGGTCTAACCTGCCATGCCGTCTCTTGTGTCAACAGAATGGAGTCATTCTCTACATGGTGAATGTGTCTTTATCTCATTGTATACACCAGCCGTGACCGTCGCAGGCTGCTTTTTTTGCTGGCTTCTGATGTCAGTGAAATGTTATCCCGGAATGTTGCTCCTCAAGAATAAGTACACAAGTGTTTGCCGGAAGTGCGGACGAGTGCCAGACACACTTACTCAGAGAACAAAAAACATCCTGTTGATTCTCTTTCCGTGTGGGTGTGTGTGTGTGTATGCACATTGAGGAGAATAATCACAGAGTCTGTTATTGCATATTTTTCTTGTGTGGTGCATCTCCTGCTCTGGCCTGATAACGCCCTAGGCAACACCATGTGTGGGTTCAAAGTAGGAAAGTGAGGTGGAGTGCCTCAGGGAATGATGTTGGGGTCCAGTGAGTTTGAGTGAGTGAGTAGAATGTAAACAAACCTCCGCTTCCCTTTTTCTCTTTCTCGGGGTGGGCCTGTCACTGTGTGTTTCTTCTGTCCTTTTCTCTCTCTTTTTTTGGTCTTTTATAGCTCTCACACTTATTCTTCTGTTTTTTTTGTTCTGCATACAAGGTTTTCATGCATTCAACATATGAATGATTGCAACTCTCCGTAAAGCAGTCAAGCCTTTTAGAGGCTCATTTTGTGTGGCATTGCCCCAGCAGTTCAGGTTATGCAATATGTAATTATGACAAATTAGAATGAGATGATAACAATAAACATGGACTTGCATGACTTGATCATACCATCCATGTGCAAATGCATAAAACTAAAAAGACTGCTTTCATATGCATGAGGGACTTAATACTGCCATCACAGTCACTTAAAATCAGCATTTATATTTATTAGATCCATTACAGTGGCATTTGCATCTGTTACGACCTCAACATTTGGAGTGATGTAAAGGAGGAATATTAAAAGAAAACTTGTGGAAAATTAGATAATTTGTCTACAAGTAATTTGAACCACATTTAACCACAGTTTCAGCAATGATGCATTTATGGTTTTGTCCAGCACGTCAGTGGTCAAAGCGTGCTCTCTCTTCCTGGCTCTCGCTCAGCTCTCACTCTTCCCCCCTCGAGTGGCTCTGACACTGCTGAAACAACAGAAAGAACAGAGGGAAGCGAGAGGGGGCCAACTTGTTCCAGCAGTGGGAGGGGTGGCGTTTGGATAGGATGGGTCTGAACGTGTCCTAGTCATGGGTGGTCTGACTCGCCGTGTGCCGGACTCCATATCTGGAAGAGAAGTTGTCGTTGTGAAGGAGGTGTGAACACTAACGAGCAGGAGACGCAGCGCTGCTATATTTGTACTTCTTCCAGCCAGCGAGGTCAGGGAGTGATTTTTAAAACACGCTGTGATGGGACTGGAGTGGTTGTTAGGCTCTCATTGATTCTAAATTGCATTCTTGAAAAGGGAACCACAACTTCTTGAACTTAAGTATAGAATAACATGAGAGTTGGCATGTAAATTGCCTTGGTCGAAACCACTGACACGCATAACAAAAGGATGCAGGCCTAGTATGTTACTGCAGCTTTTTGTCATGTCCTTGCTGCTGCTCAGCTCTGCAGCTGTTTGTCCTAGCAGCTTTGGTACCATTTGGAGTATGGAGGTCAACAGTCTGTGGTCTGTTCAGCCAATCAGAAATAATGTGTTAACAGGGGAGTCCACCCCAGCTCACTTGGCCTGATCCAAGTTGGAAACATGGCAGTGATTTTTGGTCAAACGCATGATTTTTGAACCATAAGATTATCAAATTAAAGAAAAGTGAAAAAATACGATTAGGTTAACATATGTTGCAGCTGAAGAACTACCCCTAATGTGATTCACTCACTTTTATTTGCATTAGTCTGTCCACTTCTGCAGCATTCCCCCACACTGCTGAGATTCCTTAATGACCCCTGGGTCGGAATTGGGAAAATATTTGAGACAATATTGTGCTTTCCAATGCTCTTTCTCTCCCTCCTTCTCCCTGTGCTTTTTGTCTCACACACAGTATTTCATTGCCTTCCGTGCCGCGGGGAGTCTGTTGTCGGCCGTGGTGTTTAAATCTTGGAGTGAGAACACACAGAGCGGCTGGTGTTTACAGTACGGCCACACCGGTTAAAAATACCCTCCCCTGGAAGTACAGTCATAGTGTGTTCGCTCCAAAACACCAAGAAAAATAAGACTCGGTGCAAAACAAGTTCAAGTACATGAGAACAGCAGTGAAACATTTAAAGTAGGAACTCATGAAGAATCCCATGATGGCTGAGGCTTCATTCTTGTTTACTAGAGGTATGAATTAGCAAATTTTGGCACTTCTTTAATAATGGCTTTGTATTAAAGAAAGATTTTAACCTCACATTTCTGGTGAATTTCAAATGAAGCTACCGATTTAGCTGTTAGAAATTCAGTGCCTTGCTCAAATACACTTGCATCACAGCAGCTTGCACCTGGGTTTTTAGGTCTCCCAACACTCTCCCTGGCCCGAGGCTCCATAATTTAACAAATAAGTAAGATTACAGTGAACAAAGCCTCCCAGCGCCCTGTTATTGTCTCATCTTATTCTGAGCTTTCTCTCTGATGTTTCTAACGCTGTTTTTGCGAGGCATCATGGCGCTGATTGAATGCAGGGAAGCGTGCATGTGTGTGGAAGAAAGCTACCCTGCTCTCATGAAGAGGCTGGTTTGGAACTAGCAGCACATACACATACATGCACGCACACACTTGCTCCAGGCTCTCTGCTAGTTCAAAGGTAGCCTTGCTAAATGATCCAAGAGAGGGATGGTCTGCTTGTTTGTTGTTTGATGCCATAAAAGAAGAAACGCAAACATGGAGAAACAAAAGGGGCATGCGTTAGAGATAGTGACACAGTCTTTTACATATTATACGTGATGTACATCAATCTGATGCTGTTGCTTATGTTGAAGAAACATTATGTGACTGTAGATGGAGAAGAGTGTTCAAATCTGGACCTTCCTAAAGGGATAGTTCAGATTTTTTGAAGTGGGGTTGTATGGGGTACTTATCCAGAGTATATATCTTACAGTAGATGTCGACATGGGAGCTAAGCATTCTACTGCTGTGA
Organism: Epinephelus moara; assembly: GCF_006386435.1. Classification (NCBI taxonomy): domain Eukaryota; kingdom Metazoa; phylum Chordata; class Actinopteri; order Perciformes; family Serranidae; genus Epinephelus; species Epinephelus moara. The sequence continues at coordinate 6,995,663 of NC_065528.1, forward strand.
AGAGTCAGCAACAAAATGTATTTTTGCCACCTAAAAAAGTCAGTATCAGTTTAAGGCAAGTGCTAAATGCTTTTTCCCCTCTTTTGTCAATTAAGTATTATTAAAGGCGAGAGTCTTTTGGCACTGTACTGTGTCGGAATTGTCCACATGCTGGACACTCCACCCACCTGATGCTCATATAAGGTTACTGTGGGTTACTAGGAAGAGACACATACACACATGCACACAGAGAGGATGTTTTGAGAGTGTAGCGGTGGCAGATCATCTTTACCTCCACCTCAGATTTCCTCTATTTGTCTCTCTTCAGCTGTCTGTCAGCGGTCTCTCTGTCTGCTGTGTTTTCTTACCGTTCTCTCCTCTCTGTCCTTTATTCTCCCTCAATCCCTTCTTTTCACATCTTCCCAGCACTTCTTTTTTTCCACTCCATCTCCTGTCACTGTCTTTCTGCTCTCTCCCATTCCCAGCATTCCTCTCTGAGTCCTTCCCTGGCCTCCTTTTTCTGTCTCTCCTCGCTGGAGCCTTACTCTCATTCCACTCCCTCCAACTCACTTACTGGTATTTTCCTTTGACCTTTACCCCCCCCCCCCCCTTTTGCTTTGTCATTTTCTTTTTTTTTTCCCATCCTTTCCCCCTATCATTTTTTCCTCCACCTTTCTTTCTCTCTCTTCTTTCCCTGTCTATCCTTTCCTCTGTGATATTCATAATGAGAAAAGCAGTAGGAGAGAGTTAACACACACCTGGCCCAGTTCTGTCTCTCCAGCTGTCACAGATAACCTTTCCTCCGCTCAATGAGTAGGTCACTCTTCTCTTCTCTTGTCTTCTCTTGTCTTCTCTTCTCTTCTCTTCTCTTCTCTTTCCTTACCCTTTCCTCTAGCTCTCCTTTCACCTTTTTATCTTTATCTCAGCAGCGTGTCTGATGGTGACCCAGGCAGCTGCAAGGGAACATCTGGGAGAGCCATAACAACCGGTGTCAGAAGTGTGCGACCAAGCATGGACAGGGAGCAAACACCCAAACATATCCCATAGCACATGCTAACAAGCGGCATCGCTCTGTGGATGTGTTGTTTTTAGGCATGCACGGAGAATGACTGCTGATGTTATGAGTCAAGCGAGCGGTCCCTGTGGTATTGACTCACGGCTTACACAGCAGCGGCAGTAGATCACTAACTATCAACATGATTTCTACGCACTTCCGAGGCACCTGGAAAAAGAGGGGTGTTTTAAGTCACAGAGTAACTGTGACTAGACAGATATATGCACTTAAATGTACGGGCTAATAGTGTACTTATGGGCTGAAGGAGCAGAACCGATTTCCACGCAGATTTAATGTCCTCATGCTTTTAAACGTTGTTTCCTGCACTCAGTCAGTTCAGTCAAATTTAGAGTAGCAAAGACAACTAAATAAGTTGCAAACCAAGCTGAAGTTCAGAAAAATAGACTTATTAAAGGAATAGTTTAGGTTTTTGAATGATGTGCTGTTGTCAGTTGTACCTGCAGTAGATTGCCGTCAGAAAACTCCCAGTTTGGAGAAGCGGGAAGTTCTGTCACTGAAGCCAAGCAGTGTACTGCCACCAGACTTCCTTGACAAAAACAGTAATTTTACCCCACAGAACATGGGAATTACTGGTCTACCGCTGCCTCAATCAGTTAGTTAGTTTGTTATTGTGTGACTTTGGTGAATCCCAGCTAACCCCTTAAATCCTAAGTCCTGACTGATGCACAGAATTATGTGACATCACCCTTTTCCAACTAAGCCCTGTCTATTTTAAACCGGTGAGAGCTCAGAGAAAAAAAAAACAAATACAGAAATCTGTCATGTGAAACGACAAAAACTGTACAAAGTTTGGCAGAAAATTTCGTCTTCATGTAGCACTCCATCACTCATGTGTATTTATGGGGATGGCATCCACTTGGACATATTCGTATGCTTGCTAGTTCAAAACCTAGGCCATGCTGGAAAAATCTGACACTCCAGTGCAAATTTCATCTCCAGTTGCTCCAGTAGAGCTCATCAGTTTAAAAAAACAGCGGTTTCAGTTGGTAGCTCCCAGGTGTGAATGTTTGTAACAGTCTGAATACGAAACAGAGTGCCGCCAAAAAACAGCATCAATCATCTAACCGTAGGTTACATTTAAGGGTTGACTGTTGGATGTTTTTGATAAATAAATAGAAAACACAAACCAGCCCTCAGACACAGATGGCTGGATGAAAAGCTCGCTCTGGTGGGATACTGGGTGGTGGTTCATTGCTGTACCCTCCCTTGGCATGAGCTTTTACAGGGCGCTTAACAGAGCGAGCACACATGTTTTTTTGGAGCGGTTAGCCCTCACATTTAGACTCATCATTACCCACAACCAGCATCTATGTTCTCATTATTTTTCCACTTTTTTTTTTCAATCCAGACATGTCGGTTTTTCTTATTTTCTGCATTTTGTCTCTGCGAGGCTTATGTAAGGGCCAATAAAATGCCAAATAGAAATCGTTACTCTTTCTCATATATTTCTGTATGTTTACTCTGAGCAGCAGCATTCAGTGTGGGATTTTCATGTGTGCATTTGATGGAACTTTTACTCAAATCGCGTTGAAGGTAGCATATGTGCATGTTTGTTTGGTTGGTGGTAACAGTTGGATCAAGCCCCTGACCCTTGCAGTGGATTTACATTGTTTTAGTGATGGTCCTGTCATTTGCTACAGGTGTTAAATTTAGTCAGAAGCAAAAACAGAAGACACATTTTTAAGGGATTAAAAACAGCACAAAAACACACTTTGGCACCTCTGTTTTCTGTAGATGAAACTTTTTGGCTCTTCTATTAGTTCTAAGAACTATTATTTCCATATCTCAGTTAAATATAGCTGTGGTGTAATATTTAAAACCTGATAGATTTTAATTCTAAAATGCAAGGCAAATGGCCTTTCTAGTGTTATTCGTTAAGGCTGGAGCGATGCTGCACACACTGAGATGCAGCTCTAGGAGGTTTACAGTTGCGGAAAGATCATGCAGGTCGAGGCAGAGTCTAATGTAGTTATGAGGTCATAGGCTGGCTCAGTGGTGCGTGACCCCTCTAGCCTCTGGCCTGTCTGCAGAGCATTGTGGCAGCATTTGATGTGTCCATGGCCTTTTGGTAACAGTAAATCGAGTGTGAAACTGCATGTTGCAAAGCTGCAACTGGAGCCTTGTGGGTGCACGTCTATGTCTGTGCGTCTGTGTCAATAAAAATGAAATAAAATGAAATGAGGTCTTTTACAGTAATATAAATTATAAAGCAGTTTTTCAGTGCTGGGAGGCTTGGCAGTTGAGTTTTTAATGTTGCCGTCTCACAGCGAGAAGAACTTGGACTTGATTCCTGGCTTTATATCTTTCTTTATGTGGTTTGTGTGTTCACACCGTGTTCAAGTGCCTTGCCTCACACAGTTTACAGACTTGTAAGTTAAGTGCATTGGAGAGTCTCAGTCACCCATAGGTATGATTAAACATCACACTAATGGCAATCTACTGTATGCTGGGTTACACACAAAATCACCGCAACCTGGAATAAGAACAAGCAGATTTAGAGAATGAATGAGTGATTTTTCCATGCACCGCATTGTAACAACATTAGACCATATCTGAGGTCCAGACTCTCAGAAAGCCAGTTCTGAATGATCTACATTGATCCCACAGTGGCTTTCTACACTTCAGTTTCAGGGCCGTTCTATTGCCCTTCTGTTGTCTTGTAAGTAAGTAAGTAACTTCTTGGTATTGCTCCTCCCCTGGGATGCAGGTGGGCCTCTATTCCACTAAAGTGCAAAGCACCTCTCCATTAAAAAAAGTCATTTCCGCCTCAACATCACAACCTTATTGCCTCTGCCATTCTGCTATATTAAGTTTGCCCATAAAGTGTGTTAACTCTGCCATTAATGAGTGTTAAACATGAACTACCGGCCCTTGACAGAGTCTCCAGAGGTGGGGAGCTAAAGTCTAATTCCACCCTCCCCTTTTGCTTTCTCTCTTCCCTCTCCTCCCTCCATTGGCCTCCCCACATGGCCAACAAAGCTCTGCTGTTTGGGCCAGAGCAAGTTTTCTCACAGGATAAGTCTCCTGACACGCATTGGAGTTTCGTTTTATTTACTGGCTGCTGTTGTTGTTGCTCCCATGCGAAAGCTCATACTCGTTTTTAACAACCCTGGGTTTTTTTGTTGATGCATCCTCAGAGGCTTTTTTGGAGCTCTGCTCGTTTCCTCTCCCAACCCAGCGGCCTTGATTGTTGTCACTTAAACAAGAAGTGGGTTTGTTGAGTTGCATCTGCAACGAGGACAGTGGTATTGCCAAAGCTTACAAGAGTCTGTTGTTTTGTTGATGTCTTTCCTTCCTGCCAAACAAGGAACAATTTCTTCTCTATTGCTGTTGATGAATAGCACTCACTCTCAAGAGTCATATTTTTCAGCATAATCTTCTTAATGATGTAATGGCCCTCCTGACGTGGTAAGGGAGGTGAATACATACACAGAGAATCTTTGTCTTAGTCAACACTGGAAGGTCATCGCCTCAGTGATCGGTTCATAGGTTGAGGGCTCAGGTCATACATTAGCCCGTAAGGCAGATTTGTGGTGGTCCAGAAAGCTTGGGCAAATGAGCAAACATTTTCCCTCATAATCCCTTAATGATGAGGAAGGGCTGTCGGCCATCTTGGACTGAAGAGACTCATTACTGGAGTCGTAATGTGAGGACAAGAGGTTCCTTGTAGCAGCTACCAGGGTTCACGTGCTAAAGGGCCACACGCCAATAGCTTGTCTGACCAAAGTCAGCTGCCCCTTTGGAGATATAAGACAAGAGGCTTTTTGTTTTGCTGTATGGTACTTTCCAATACAGATGTCTTCAAGGGATGGACAAGGTTTAGCCTTTCAATCTAAAGCACAACAAAGACCGATCTTGTGTAAGATTTCTTTTCCTTGTAGACATTGGCCAACTCTATTAACAGGTCAGCTTCTTTTCTTAATTTAGTTGTATTTTTGGGGCAGTTTATGCTTTTATTAGAGCCAACAGTAGAGCGATGACAGGACACTAAACAAGAAGAAGATTTATTTATAAAGCACATTTCATACAGAAAGTAACACAATGTGCTTCACAGAAGACATGTATAAAAACATAAAATATGAGCACATATTTACAAGCACGCAGACAGACAACAAACAAGAACATGAATGTATGCAAGCATACATGGACGCATCTTATTTAAAGTGCATAGTGATTCTAGTATTTAGTGACAAATAAAAACAATACCAATTAACAGGCTAGTTAAAAACAGCGGTAAAAAGAAATGTCTTAAGTTTACTTTTAAAAGAGCTCAGTGTTGGTGCATTTCTGACATTGCTTGGATGGGCATTCCATCTGCTAGGAGCATAGCAGCTAAATGCTGCCCCTCCAGCTTTAGTGCGCACATGGGGAACAACGAGGAGACCATTAGCTGATGAGCTGAGAGTTCTCATTGCTCATATGGCTCAAGTAATTCTTTAATATAATTTGGGGCAAGGCCATTCAGTGTCTTATAGGCAATAAGAAGAATTTTAAATTCAATTCTGGCCTTCAGTGGGAGCCAGTGTAAGGACTGAAGAACTGGGGTGATGTGTGTATATTTCTTAGTTCTGGTTAAAATACGTGCAGCAGCATTTTGAATAAGTTGCAGTCGTTTGATGGATTTTTGAGGGAGTCCGGAAAAGAGGCTATTGCAGTAATCAAGTCCGCTTGTTACAAATGCGTGAACCAGTTTTTCAGCATCTGAATTTGTCGGAAAGTCTTGGATTTTTGAGATGTTTTTCAAATGGAAGAAGGATGATCTTGTGACATTGTTAATGTGAAAGTGAAAGTTAAGATCAGCATCGATGACAACACCAAGATTTCTGGCATGTTCTTTGCACTTGAGAGCAGATGAACGAACAATGGCTGAGATTTCCTGTATTTTTGCTTTTGGACCTATGATAATGATTTCTGTTTTATCATTGTTTAGCTGGAGGAAATTTTGGTTCATCCATGTATTAATGTAATCGATGCATTTGAGTAGTGTTTCCACAGGGCTCAAATCATCAGGAGAGAAGGAGATATAGAGTTGTATATCATCTGCATAATTATGATATTGTATATTATGTTTCTGTATAATGTGCCCAAGCAGAAGCATGTATAAATTAAACAGGAGTGGACCAAGGATTGAGCCCTGTGGAACCCCACAGGTCACACCAACCTTGTCAGATGCATAATTATCGATGGACACAAAGAAATCCCTGTCTTGTAGGTAGGTAGTGAGCCAGTTTAGGACAGGACCGGAAAGTCCCACCCAGTTATGTAATCTGTCAAGTAAGATCCCATGATCTACAGTGTCGAACGCGGCACTGAGATCTAGGAGTACGAGGATTGAGAGCTTGCCAGTGTCCATGTTTAAGTGGAGATCATTTAAAACTTTAATAAGGGCAGTTTCTGTGCTGTGGTGAGATCTAAAACCAGACTGAAAAACGTCAAATAGGTCATTTGTTATCAGGTAATCATTCAGTTGACTGTACACAATTTTTTCAAGGATCTTGCTAAGAAAAGGGAGATTTGAGACTGGTCTATAGTTGCTTAAAACTGAAAGATCTAGACTGTTCTTTTTCAACAATGGTTTTATAACAGCAGTTTTAAGAGCACTTGGGAAAACACCAGCCTGGAGGGAGCAATTAACAATTTGTAGTACCTCTGTGCTTAAACAGCTAAAAGTAGTTTTAAAAAAGCTAGTTGGAATTGGATCCAGGCAACAGGTGGAGGACTCGAGCTGATGCACAGCATCTGCAAGGGTTGTAGAGTCCACAGGAGCAAAATATGACATATCAGAGGTTCTATTCATATAAGTAGGTAACACATCTTTGCCAAGGCTCAAGGAGCTTATATTTTTTCTGATTGTGGTAATTTTGCTATTAAAAAATGTTGCAAATTCCTCACATTTTGTAGTGGAGAGTAAGTTTGGTTGGGTAGAAAAAGATGAATTTAAGACTGGGGAAGAGAGTTGGTGAATGACATGCAATAAAGGTCCCCTGTGGGATTTGAACAAGGGACATTGCAGCCCATGGTCAATACCTAAACCTCCAGGTCACCATGGTGCCTCTTGTGTCACTTCAAGTGATGCGCTGATCCTTGGAAAAACAAACAATATTAACAATTGATTTAATTATTGCAGTGTTTAGTGCCTCGGTTAATTGGAAGCACTGAAGGATAATTTGATGACAATAATAATTTAAGGGTGGAGTGCTTGGAAAAGAAATACTCAGGAGAGAACGGTCAAGGAGAGGAATAGAAAAGATTATTTGAGTGCAATTAGAGTGAGTCAAGAGGATATGATTCATGTGGAGAGGCTGATGCAAGGTACTTAAGCAGAAGATGAGTTGCCCATGACCCAAGCTGTCGTGTGACTCTGTTGTCCTGATTGGAGAGAGGTCATTCAACCCTTGACGAACAAGGAAGTACAAGCGTTGAAAACACTTAGGCAGAGGGCTGACCACTCAGAGAAGAGAGGGTGAGTGGCAGCACTGTTGTCTTTATTATGCAGTATTTATTCAAAGAAGATGTGGATGGTAGGAGTTAACTTGCCTCTGGATTGGAAGCAGATGCAAGCACCTCATTCAGGTTTTAAACCGTAATCGCCCTCTGCATCTGGCTCCCTCTTTTTGGTCTTGTGGAGTGAACAGCTGAAGGTAAGATACCTTGAGGGTGGGGGCTGAGGATGTGGGGGAAGGAAATTGGGAGGGTGGGAAGGAAAAGTGTGAGCCTGAAGGGAAGAGGGGAAATAGTGGTAGCTGTGTCAGGGACACTGCCTTGCGCCATGATTTAAGGAACTAAATATTACTCTGTAGGTTACAGTTGGAGTTGAGCCATTTGAATTCGGTTGCAATGGAGCATAAGAGCAGAAAAGGAAGGAGAGTAAGTGGATTGAGGGTAGAAGTCTTAAAGCATATGCCAGGCTGATCTTATGGGATTGGGAGTTTGGTCATGGCAAGATCACAAAAGGGAGATACATTTTGGACCATTCTTTGCACATATTTAATCTGCAAGCATCCGTGGTGACCACTGACTTGGAGTATATTTCTGACCAACATTTGATCACACCCTCCCCCTGCCAATCAGTCCATCCATTTAGCAATGCTGAGTGAATCACACAGAAGTGTCTGAATGGATGCGAGTAGGTTTATGGAAGTACGGAGACCAGCAAACATCACCCCTTCTTCGTTCACTGTCATCAGATCAGCGCTGGCTGATATTAATTTCCGTGAGCTTGACAGGGGCCATTAGTCTTGGGGAGGAGGCTTGAGTTACAGCGTTTAGGGGGCAGGGATCCTCTGGCACAGGCAGCAGTATATACAGTATGCGTTATACAATAGCCCAGACCACAGAGAGGAGGAGAGGGAGAAAGGGAGAAGCTGTTGGACAGACAGCAGAAGTGTGGGAAAGATGAAATGTCCTTCTCAGCCAGTCTGCCTTGCATACCAACAGATACTGCAAGATACTGATCTGACAATCATTCATCGTTAGAGTAGAAGAGCTGTCCAATGGCTTTAAATGTGAATATTTCTTATTTGCTGTTTTTTGAGCAGTGTTGGATTAAAACAGAGTCAGTGCCTATTGCAGAGGGCAGCATCAGTCTCAAGTAAAATATTTGAACTTGATTTGTTACGATAGTCCCATATATTGGTATAGGCTCCTTGTGTGAGGCGCCAGAAGAAAAACCTTAATGTTGTGAACTGGCAGACCCGAGGCAGACTTACTACACTTAAGGCCATGTGGTCCGTTCTTTGTGCTGACTGGGCTGTTCACCAGGATGTTTGAGTTCTCCATGTGATCGCTATACTGCTCCCCAGATGTGTTGAATGAGCAGGAGGAAGGGCTGGTCCAAGGGGGCCTTCTGGCTGTTCTGATGGTCAATCTCATACAGCATTTCTCCGGCACACATAAGAGAGGGTGAGAGGGAGATAGGGCCTTTGGGCTGAAAGGTAATGTTCTCTCCCCCATCCAACAAACCTCCACTTGATGACTGATATCTGGGTTGGCCCAACGGCGGCTACACTCCCACCCAGCAGTCACTTCCTCTCAGTCTCTCAGAGGGAAAATTCCTAAAATACATTGAGTACAGTGGATGTTCAGCAGGACTGACAATGGTAATTGCTACTGACAAACTGCAAGGCGGGTTTGACAAGAAGATCCAGGGCTAGATTTAACAGGAAGATGATTGCTCTGACCCAACTCGAAAAGAGATGGTGAGGAGGAATGCAAAACCCAAAGTTTATGATGATAAAGTTGCATCCCATTTCCTCCTTTCCCTTGTAGATTGACCTAGTGGTGTCCCAGTAGGTAACTTTGCTACATTAAATGACTATTCACAATATCCTAGAAAGTACCAACAACATCTTGTTCATAGTTCAAGTACAAAGAAAAACAGGACGGTAATATGACATTATACCACATACAAAATGGTCAGCACACATGGTATCCCATTTAATAGTGGAGTTGCTTCACTACTTCTCATTGTAGATATCTTTTTGGAGGCCCACTCCAAACCACAGGTGACTCCACAGGCGTTCTCAGACCAAACAGTTCTAGGGACTGCATGCGGGGGGAACTGCCTACTGGGGGCTCCACCAAGAACTACATGCCTTTGGTTGTTTGCATTCCCGCCAACAGTAGCGTTGAAGTGACATCGGCCGGCTATCAGTTTTCTATATTTCGCTTTAATGACTCAAAATTGCATGTATTGCATATATGCTCAGTAAAGCCTGGACTTCTCTGTCAGTCCATTTGTCTTTGTTTTCCTCAATTCTTTCATTACCGGCTATTGTTTTTGTTTTGTGTTGTTTGTTGTTTATGCGACTAATGCATTTTTTAAAAATGGCAGTTGAACTGTGTTGCATTTGCTTACGTGTTTGATCACTTATATCACTCATATTTCCGCTTGTGCTGGGAGAGTACCTATTATAAAATAGAAACTAAAACGTCCTTCAAAATGGTGTTCTAAAGGCTACAATTGCTCCTAGTTCTTGCAGTGTAGACGAAATCAAAGGGGGCTCTTAAAACGATGAAAAAGTTCCTATCCTATTCCCAAAACGCTTTATGAGGTTGAAAGGTCAGTACTGAGGACTGACTGTTGTTCCTGCTCTGTAGAAGGTTGCTATTTTTGTGCTGTCCATTATGTGAACTTGAGGATCCTATTTCTCATTCGTCCATTTACTTTTCTGTTATTGGGTTTTAATAGATTTCAGGTGAGGCCTCAATATGCATGATGCTAACACACTATAGTTTTAATATTTGCATTTGTTTCAAACATGCAGGAAAGTTCAACTTTGTGGTTGCTGCAGGTTTTCTGCCTTGTAAAATGTCTTTGAAGGAACTCGAACTCCAGCTTTTACATTTTATACACTTCATGCCACCAATTTGCATGCATACAGTGCATGCATGTGTGAAATTAAAATTTGCATCCACCCTTTTTCTGTACATTTGTATGTCTGCATGTGCATCAATTAGGAGTAGACTGTGAGTGTGTGAAAAAGAGAGAAGATTGTGCATTAGCTTTTATATGTGTGTGTGTGTGTGTGTGTGTGTGTGTGTGTGTGTGTGAGAGAGAGAGAGCCTTGTTTTCCCAGGTCTCCACTCCAAAGTAGCACTTGGCGCTCAAAGCCCAGGCTGTAACTCTTTAATAGCAGAGTTGTTTACTCTTAATACCAACCCACTTCACCCCATTTTGGGAGAGTTTCTCTCCTCTGCCTTTGGCATAGCAGCATGTAGACATTTTTACAGCTTCGTATGCTCAACACCACCTTGCTAACGGATTTTATGGCCCAATGGTTCTGGTGTATGTGTGTTTTTATAATAACTGCAGGTTATGCAATCAAACTTTGGAAAGCCAGAACAGCCTTGATCATAGCGCTTAGCCTCTTCTGTAAACTCAACAGGTTGCTGAAGGTGTGTATATAGTCTGTATACGCTGTATGCTTATGCTGCTATGGTTACGTTTCTTTTACAGTTTAGCCTACGGGTGCTAGCTCCAGATGACTCTGTAGATCACTAGAGTTCAGGTAAAGCAAAAATGAATATGTGATATGAGATTGTCATACCACAGCCTTATGAAGCCATGATTTCAGGACTGCCCTAGCTAATGGGGAAAAACTGTTTGACAGTCAAACTCCAAAATTCAATTCGGTATAGTTCCTAGTCTGTTCCATAAGTATTTTTATACATTTGAAATATGTTTGGAAAAAAATCTCAGATTTTACTTTTCCTGTACTTTAATAAAGAAGAGTTTAGACTACAGTGCCTTTTGCTAGTAGCTGTGTCGCAGCAGGCTAATGTCCAGTAAGCCAGTCATTATTGCAAAATAAGCTCTGACTGGTTACATGAAAACCCCAATGTTAAAGTGGTCATGATATAATGACCAGCTTGTTTTATAGTAGCCCACATATACAGTAACTGCTGCAAACAACCCCACAAAGTCTTAGCTCAAACCACAGTTACCCTTCAGAAGGCTAGGTGCAAACATTCCCCAGGATTTTGAGATTACTCAATTTAATATCTGACATTTTCACAGATGTTGCGGTGAAAATGTCAAAGCAGCACCTTGCAGCGCTGTGAGAGCACACTGTAGCGTTAGCATTGGTGGCCCTAGTCAGAACAAGACCTCGACACTTGGCAGTGACTTACAAAGGCAATTTGTTTGCTTTATCTAGAGAGCAACACATGACACTCTGCCCAGAAGGTATTACTGTATGCATTGTATTAATATCACAGCTGCAAACAACCATGAAGGCTTCACCAACACTACCATTATTCTGCTCAAGCCTGAAGGGGGAAAGTGCCGTTACAAAATGATGATTAAAGGTGATCAGTGCTTGCCAGGAAGTTGACATTTGCAATATTTGGCTGCAGCAACAGGCCTCGCATTGCATGCTCTCTTAAACTTTTAATCTTGAAAGTGTAACGGTTCCAAACGGAGCAGTGGGAACATGACTCAAGTTAGTGTGTGGGGGAAAAACTGATCAGTTTGATAGTGTTTGTGTGTAAATGGGTGTGTTGCAGCATGCTGTTAACAACTGCAGTATTGCTGAGGTCTAAGCACCGCCCTGCTCCTGTCCTTTGTTTTAGAATCAAAGGTGCATTATCAAAAAACTCCTCTTACTGCATGAAAGTGACATTTTGTTATCCTTGTAGCGTTTCAGTGTAGTTTGACAAATACATCAGATTAGCGTTAAAAGCGGGTATGTCAAATAGAATTGTTCCAACTGAGTGAAACTGTGCATCCAACCTTGTTTTTTTCCATTTGTCCTTACTTGAAACAGCGTAACAGATTAGTACACAAGAATAAAAAATCTTAATGTATAATAACTATACAAGTAATCTTTAACTTTATTAAGTATTAGCATTAGTTGGAGCTGTCACCACCATGAGAGACAAGGTGGTAAGAGGAAAGAGGGACACTTAAGCCTAAATGAGTCATTTTGTCAGCAGACAGTCGGTGTATCAAGAGGTGGGGGGAATATTAGTAGGGAATTATGGGTACATTTTCCACCACTGTCCTCAAATCTGCCAAGCCCAAGCACCGAGCTGAGACAGCAGCCAGCTTACTTAGTGGCTGCACTCTGTCTGTCCTCAGCATAAGACACCTCAGCTAATGTTTTGGGCTGGAGCATTAGCCGCACTGGGTAAAAGTATGTTTGCCTTGGAAGTGGCAGCAGAGCCGGTGAGCACTGCCATCCATGTCAAGTGGTGCACCGTATAATACCGTACCGGGCGAACTTGGACGCTTAACGTGAGGAATTACATCTGCGGTTGTTTCAACACGAGCCTGAAGTGGTCGGCCCAGAGGCAGCGTCGCATCCAGAGGTCAGGAGGGGTGTAATTAGGGGAAATCTGTTTAAATATTTTAACATATTTATTGATGCTCTGTGACATGTGGAATTATGCCCCTCTTGCGTCAGGACTGCACAGGCTTCCCAGTAAGTTCTCTTTAGCGGCGAGCCTCCATCTGTCCTCACTGGAAAAATTGCACGAGGTCTCCGTCAGCAAAGCCGACCGGTCACACGTTTTTCTGTATCAATACTCTTTGCAGGCTTCGATAAGTCACGCTCACCCTGAGGCAGTTAGGAGTTGGCGTTTCTTCCGCTTTAACTCACTGGCATCCGGTCAACATCCTCCTCTTTAGCTTTTAACTTAGAGATTTCACTGTGAAAAAGCAGATTTCTTTCTTTCTCCTTTCTTTCTTTCTTTCTTTCACTATTTGTCCTCCACTCCACCTTCAGTTTCCACCACACAAGCGTCATCACACACACGCACACACTTTCCACAGCTAGTCTCTTCATTCAGTCGCTGAAGCTTTAAGAAAGAGGCAGTCCAGAGGTCACAGAGGCACTGTGGTTTCAATCTGGGATGGAGAAGTTGAATAAAAAAAGCTCTTAAGTCTGCATAAGTGCCCTTGAGCAAGGCACTGGACCTCTAAGTCCTCTGCTGGACCTGCTCAGCAGCCAACAGATGAAGCCTTCAGACATGAAAGAGTGGAACATTGTGAGTATGAAGTAAGGCACTGCTGCAAATGCGCGCATGCTAAGTCAACCTTCCCTGGATAAATAAAAACGTTTAAAAATCCAGATATGGATCCAATCTTCCTCACGACCCACTGCAAACACATCACGGCCCAAGAGGCGTTTTTTATGGTGCAACAGATTTTTGTTGTAAATCACCTAAATTTAAAAGCCCTGTCTTTTTCAGCAGTGTTTTTTTTTAATTTATCTCTCAGGCCAGATGCACAAAAAACACAAAAACGTTGGGCTCTTCCAAACGTCTGGAACTTTAAATGCTCAGAGGATCATAAAAAACTCAAGGGTGGTCGTCCGTTCTGTGCGCTAGCAGACCAGGGTCCTCTGATAGAGATTGTTTACACCGGTCAGCTGCTGGGAGCCTCAGACCCCTGGGGGCTGCCGTTTAAACACTGCACAAGTTATCTGGAAGTCCTGCCGCTGTCTGTCCACAACACTGCCCACCGGCTGTTGCTCCCTCATTATGAGTGTGCCTCAGTTGTTAGAAAAATCTCTGTTTTCTGTCTTGTTGCCTTCCATTCTGAGAAACAAGTTTGAAGTGGTCAGCTTGTAGCTAGTATCAGAAAAAGCAGGGAAACAAAGACGCCTCTAAGAAATTCTTTAACTAACACCACCACCAATATATTGGGCCAATAATATTTGAGATTGTTGGCAAGCTTTACTGAACTGCTCGGTGTGGAACACAATTATAGTACTTTTAGCAATATAAACAAGTGATAAATAATGCTGTTTAGCCTTTACAGGTGTTGACGTAAGATTTGAGGAAAGTTGGGCGGAGAAAGTTTCCTACTTGGAATAATCACATTGAGGGCTGCTTCATTGTGTTATTCATTTAAAGAAGTCAGTATTTCCAACTTTCTGACTTAATGGTTCAAAGAAATACAGTCACTCACTCACACAGACAAGACACTGTGGGTTCGGGAAGGCAGATACATGGAACATTAGCAACCTCAAAGCCATGCTCAATTCAGTGAGCTAAACATGGAATTGAAGCTGTAAGCAGACCAGACACTGAAGTGCTGAGAGAGCGCATGAGAGACAGTAAGAGAAAGAGAGGGAAAGAGAGGCAGATGCACGGGTGGTCTGCTAAGAACTGACGTATTCACGGTCCCCAGAGGATAAATCCTACTCACATTGGTGATCTCCTGATTCTTCCTCTTGCGCCACCAGCAGTTTGACATTCCTGGCTTTTATTGAAATATCTTGACAACTACTGTCTTAACATTTGGTAAAGATATTCATGGTGCCCAGAGGACGAATCATAATGACTTTGAACTTTTCTCTTACCTCTGTTCCTCTCAGTGTTCTTCTGTTCCATATAGGATGAATTGCCATAGACACTCAATGGTACACTCATGATGATCCAAAACTATTGACATTCCCATATCATCTGCTGTGGTTTTTTGTTTTGTGCTAACTGGCAAATTTTAACAGCTTTACACCACTATGTTGTGATTGGGATTGTCAAAATTAGACTTTAGCTAAAAGCACCTAGTACAGACACACAAAGATGCTAGCTTTAATGCTAATGTTTTGGCTTTAGCTCTACTTAACTCAACTTGCTCTTTTTTGTTTTCCATAAGCTAAAGTTTTGGATCATACCAGGTACTTTTTGGTACCCACTCGGTCGAGGTCCCAAGCGAGCTGCGGTGATACTAGAAGGTGGAGTAAAAACACTGCAGACCACTGATTAGTCAGAGAGAGTAATCACTTGCACAACATTGGACATCCTGCACAAACGCCTTACACTATACCGTTCAATTGACGAACACTTGAATGCAGATGTTCTTCTATGTGGCTGTCAATGAAAGGATTCAGCAAGAGTCACACTGAAGATGATGTCATGGGAGTTTCATGTGTCACCACTGTGACAGTTAGCTGGGAGTTCCACCTACACCGAGTGGGTACTATCAGCAGTGGAAAGCAAAATACAGAAAAGTACCTGGTACCAACAGTGAGTTCAGTCGAGCGGAATCATGCAGTGAAAATGAGGCATAAGTCTTGTTTTTTCATGCCTCATAAGATGTTATGAAGGTTACCTTCCATCGAGTTACTTTCTATTTTCAACACTCTTCCAGTCACTAATTTGTATGAACCCCCTGAACCTGACTTGGGATTACTGTCATTTCCAAGGACACTTAAGCGCTGATGATGTTTGCTGACACTGGTTCCATCCCTATTATGCAAGTTTTCAGGTGTACTAAGAAAATCCAACACCTCAAAGGACTTTGTCATCACAGCCGGAGGCGCATTTCACACACATTTCTTGGAAACAGTTTCAAAGCAGCATAATAAACAGCAGCAGTGATGACTAAATTTTGATCCCATATCATAAAGCATATGGCACGTATTCAGATGTTCTGTCACTTTGCAAAACATCCAAGAATGTGGAGGGAGTTTTTTACAGGCCTGTTGTGTAGTAATACAGAGACAACAGCATTGATTTGTTTAGTTTTAATTGGAATATTTGAGGTAGACATCTTGGCATCTGTGAGGAAACATCACTGATGTGGGGAGATTGTGCAAAGCAAAGTGACCTCTGTTTGATAGCCTTTTCTAGATTTTCTCAGAGGAGCTGGAGCTGTTTCAGACTGTATCCAGGCATTTCATTAAGCAGTGAGGAAATGCAGACCGCAGCTCTCCCTCACATTTCTTGATGGATTGTGTTTTTAGGGCGGGTGCAGCGGGGCTAATTTAGATGTGGTTGTAATTGTTTCAGTGGTCAGTTTTTATAGTGGGAATGTAAGAGGGCTTTGATTGCCAGTTAGCAGATATTTTGCATGGAAAGAAATCAACTTTCGACTTGGCTCTCTGACCAGGTCTGATCCACGTCACAGTTCGTTTCAGTTCTCAATGAGGAATAAATTTAATAAAAAGCACAGTAAAACTACACAACAAATCACAAACATGAGCTGATAGGACCAGATGGAGAATAAATAATGCAATAAAACATTCATCCTCCATGCATAATATTAAGTTATCATAAACAGACACACAAGGCTGTTGGGTTTTATATGCAAATTATTCATTCTTCAAAGTGGGGGGGTCAACTTTTGCCTCTATTTCACAAGGACTGACCTCATCACTATAAAGGATAATTCTGATTTATTGCAGCTTGGGTCTTACTTTTATAGCTTTGCTCATTATTCCTGTTATCATTGTACTCACCAAGTTAACTGCTGAGATCTAACAACACTGCTAAAAAGTTGTCTAATAGGGCGGATGTATAAACGGGTATAAGACGAGCGGTGAAGTCATTACCCAAACTGACAATTGTAAACATCCATAGATGTTTACAGATTGATGCCCTGGTTCAACTTTGACCTACTGCACCTACTCTAGTTGTGGTTTAGGTGATCTGGCTCAGCTGTTTGCATGTTTACAATCTATCCCATCATTGTGTTTCTTGCCCCATCAGACTTTGCTGTATCGTTGCCATGTTCCCAGATCTCAACAACCACTTTTGTGCGTACAGTGTTGTCATAACTGATAGAAATGATAGCCAAAACTACAAAATAGGGTCCAAGTTGTTATAAACCCGCATTATCCTAAAGGGAAAGGAAATATTCATGAACTGTGAAAAGCTATCTGGCAAATGGTGATGGGAGCGAGGGCAGGAAAATGGAGAAAGGGTAATTCTCTGTTACTGGAAAATAAGAATCTTAATAGTTTGATTAGGAAACAGGTCATGCAGCTGCTTCCTAAGGCTTCTGTTTCTTTCCCTTTGTCCTTTCTGGTCATTTTTGCAGTAAGCTGTTAAAACTACTTTTGTTTTATGCACACTTTATCATTATTCAACATTTTCAGCAGCCCAGTTGCCAGAAGAAATGTTTGCATTGTACATTTCTGCAAACTACCGATATGCTACATTTGTACATTTTATACGTATCATATCAATGTTTCTAAAGTGACGTAGATCTGATTACATGAATATGAGCTGAGTTTCTGATCCACAAGAGTAGGGGATGGTGGATTGTGTGACACGACGAGACAGTTGCCCCAATCAGCAGATACCAGCAGACCATTTTTCAAAACCAACAAACAGCAAAAATGTTTTCAGCGAGACACTGGCAGCATTTTCAGCCCTGATTGTGGCACCAAAACCGGACATTTTAGGCCAAAACTTGATCTTTTCCTGACCATTACCAAGTGTTTTTTGTGCCTAAACCTAACCACACGTTAACCACAGCATTATTGAAATGTAAAGTTTAAACATATCCGCTGCATAATAATGTACAAATCTTACATGTCCGTGGTTTGCAGAAATGTACTGTACAACGCCAACATATCTTCTGGGTTGATTTAAGCTTTTATAGGTGGTGGACAAAAGGTATAGATAGTTGAATGGTTTAGACACAATTGCTAAGACCTGAGCTCTTCTCTGGTCAGTGTCACAGTAGCAACCAAACTGTCTCAGCGTGGAATAAAAATGTATAATTAAGCAAGTTTTTCCCCCATCTCAGTATCTGTGCTGTTTGCCAATATTTGCACACGCTTATGAGATTCATAAGCTCAGCATTTCATCATGATAATAGCAGCCTATTTTGTTACTGCCGTGCGTGGCTGGAGAAGTCTCCTGGTTAATGTAGTGTTTTCATGTTTTTCTTTCTGTGAAATTGCACTCTCGTCTCTCATATCTTCCTCCACTGGTTGCTCTAATGAAAAAGATACTTTCTGCTCCTTTCTCCTTTGTTTTTAATATTTAGGGTTTTTTTCTATTACTTTTTTTAATCAGTTCTTCATATGACTTTTCTGTGATTACAGAACCATTTATCACCCTTAGTTTCAGTTGTGTGTATTATAATTGAGCCCTGTATTTTAGGGTGTCTCCTCAAAAGGGACTCTAATCTTTCTTAAGCATTTGTTGCTGTCTTTTAGAGCAACCACTGGTGTAAACCTCTCTTCATGCATTTATTTAGTAATTTTAAACGCAATTAGACATGTCATTCATCTGGGCTGAATTAGTGCTCTGTAACAAAATTGCTCTTAATTGCTTATCAGACTATTTCTTGTCCAGCTGGAGAGAAAAAATGCTTATTGCTGATAAGCGAACGGTAAAAAGTGCCCAGTTAAGCAGACTTATTTCGTCTTTGAAACCAAGCATGAAAGTCTCATAACTATACAGTCAAAGTTTTCGGGTCTTAGCCACTGATAATGCTGCTCTGTCATCTTGTGAAAGGGAGCGTGACTCCTACTGCCTTCATCTGCCACCAACACCACTGAACAATGAAGATATGCTGGCATAATCTAGACGGGTTGTGTGTGTGTGCGTTTTTGTATCAGTCTGTATCTAAACTTTATCATGCATGTGTGTGGGAGCTGGCAGATTCGCTTCAGTGGCCTTGCCCCGGCAACATAGGAGCTCAGCTCCGCTTTGATGTTTGCGAGGTCGAGGCGCGTCCTAGCAGGAAGCGACAGGAATAACTCGCCTGTCAGGAGGACCCCGTCTGGCCGGCCAACGTCTGTCTGGACTCACAGAGACACAACTAGAAGTTTCTTTTGGAGTCCGATCTGGCTGACAGATAACCTTTTAACTTGCTGTGTTATCAGATGAGGAAGAAGAAGGAGGAAAAGTAAACTGCTATTGCTCCATTGCAGAAACTTCAGTCACACACGCAGAAGGCAAATTCACATGCTGTGAAAAGGTTTCAGGGACCACACCCTGTACCAAAGTTTTAGACTGTATCTTTTTTAATAAGACTTACCAGGTGTTCAGATGTTTTTTTACTGTAACACTCTTTTTGCACGACTCAAAACGTGAAAGAAAGAGTGTGCATTGAAGCTGAGAAAAGTAAAGTAAAGCAAGACGACTATCATTTTAGTCAGCGTCTGTGTAGGCGTGTGTGTCATTGAGTATCTTTCCTCTTGAGCTTCAGTCTGAACACTGCCATGCTCAGACAGACAGAGAGCTGTCTGACGTCTCTGTCTGAAGAGACACCAAGATGCTACCTGAGTTTACAGGCCGCCATTCTCAGCCCAGAACTCTTAGAAAAGACTTTTTGTCTTTTTCTGAGAAGAGTCTGGAGGTGTATCTCAAAGACAGCCATAGCCTCTGGAGTGTGTGTGTGCGTGCTTGCATGCTTGCAGATGAAATACAATCGTATACCTCTCAGACATCTGTGTGTGTGTGTGTGTGTGTGTGTGTGTGTGTGTGTGTGTGTGTGTGTGTGTGTGTGAGCGCTAGCAGATGAAATAAGATATGCCACAAAGGCAAACATAGCAGTTGAAGCTGTGTGTGCGCTAACTGGTGAAATGAGATATTCCGCAAAGACAACCGTGTCACTTGGATTTATCGTATGTATGTGTGTGTTTATGTGAGTGCTAGCAGACAAAATGAGACACACCTCAAAGACAATCCCGGCACTTGGATTTATTGTTGGTGTGTGAGTGTGCTGGCAGCAACAGAACCCTGTTAAACCTCAAAGGCAAGCTTAACATTTGCGGTTATTGCTTTTGTGTGTGTGTGTGTGTGTGTGTGTGTGTTCTTGGGAGGCTGTCGATGTTGACATTCTCCTCGGAGCCTCCTCTTCTGAAGTCTCCTCCAGTGGTCGGCTTGGTTTCCTCAGATTCCCACCTGCGCGCTCAACACGAAGCCCTCTGACAATAACTGACACATCCATACCTGTCAGTCCACTTCTGACGCCTCAAACCACCTCACAGCTTTGAAGTGTGTGTTTCTTTTAGTGTGTGTGTGTGTGTGTTTCTTGACCAGATTCCGATCAAGTAACACAGACAGAACCAGTCTTTTGCGCACTTTGCATGCTCTTCTCTTCATCTCTTTCTAAGCATTTAAAGCTTTTCTTTCCATCCTCCTCTTTTATGCTTCATTTCAGTTGCAGCCTTAAAGGTGTGTAGGATCTGGGGGAATATAATGGCAGAAATTTTTGTTTTATTTAGTGTATAATCACCTGAAAATAGGAGTCATTGTGCTTTCACTACCTTCGAATGAGATGTTGAGGAGCAGGTCCTCATCCGTGTCATCTGCCATGTTGCACCGCCATGATTCTACAGTAGCCCAGAACAAAAAACACGCATTTTCACGTTGGCTGCCATGTCTGTTTGTTTTGGAGGTGAAGAGACCTCTAACTCCCTGAACGTCTAATTCTTAAGAAAGGTGAGCAAACATTAGCAGGTGCTAGGCTAGCAGCATATCAGCGATGAACCAAACACGGTCAGAGAAACACTGATTTGTAACATGAGACTGCTTAATCCAGTGTTTTATACTGGTTTAATCCTCCTGAAAGTTTTGATCAGAAATAAGATGAGCACATATTAGCATGTGCTGGACTGTCGTGATGTGCCAAAGAGCATAGGAGAAACACTGATTTGTAACGTGAAACTGCTTTATTCAATGTTTTACCAGTTTTAATCACTTGGTTGGTTGGTTTTGGAGAGGAGGAGGCCTCTGGGGATAATTCGGCTCTCGTTAAAAAATCCTGAACAATGAACACTTACTAACCAGGAGAAGTTTCAGCCGGTTGCAATCTTTCAGTGCCTATAAGACGTTCCATAATGTTATTGGTGCTTGATAAATAATGTAAAATTGTCCTGTTCTCTTGTGCGTAAAAGTAGTGTGTGCATTCACATTTAATTTTGCAAAATTTGCAGAAGTATAATATGAAAATATGAGACATAGCTGTTGTCTAAACACACACATGTACACACACACATTCGCACACGATCATTTTGACTAGGCCACATTTATCTTTCCAACTCCGTCCCTTCACTTCCCCTGAAGCAGGAAGCAGCAGATCAAGACCGGTTCCCAAGAGGATAAGATAATATAATAACCATAAAAACCTTTCTCCAGCTTCCACCACACACACACACACACACACACACACACACACTGTCTGCCTCGCCTA
This sequence comes from Epinephelus moara, assembly GCF_006386435.1. NCBI lineage: Eukaryota > Metazoa > Chordata > Actinopteri > Perciformes > Serranidae > Epinephelus > Epinephelus moara. Next base: position 7,017,103 of record NC_065528.1, read on the forward strand.
CAGCCTCCTGTTGGGACGTCGGCGCAGCAGCACCTGTTTGGAAGCTCTCCAGCTCCGCCCGGCTCGTTTCAAATCACCTCCCCACTGTAGCCTTTTCATGTGTTTTACAGGCTCGTATCCAGTTCAGCGGCAAGCAAACCAGGCTTGTTGTTGTGTGCTCATCCCAGTTAAGACAGGTTTTGCACCTGGTGGCTCAACACAGCAGCTGAGGGTAGATAGTATTTAAAGATGAATCACTGAAGGCACTTGCTGCACACTTGTTTTGGCTGAATATGCAACTCTTTGCATCTTTTCTATGTAGCTCTCTTTAGTATGCTGGAAAAAAGGAAATAAGCACTAATTGGGTATCTTTGAGACAGTGTGTTGCATTCAGACCTCTTTGTAGTCAAAAGACTGCAGACCAGCCGTTAGCTTATCCTCCTTATCTTGCTCTGGGCCTCCAGATTCACCAGTTAAGCACATTCCCAAGATGCACTTCCACTGTCAGGCTCTATCTAGCACTGAAATGAAATCCAGGAGGGATTGCCTCGGCTAGCAGGAGTTCCTGTGTTGCAACCGTCCTCTGAGCATGCAAAAGCCCATTTCTCACAAGAGAAAGAAGGAGGAGGAAGATGCCCCGGGGAGAAGCGGGAGTTGACACTGTCGAAGTTCATGAGAAAGGAAATGTTGGGAAGAGAGAGAACTGGCAAAGATCAGAGCCTTAATGATTAGTAAGGTCTTTTTAGTGATTTACCTAAACTATCAGAACTCCAGAATCAACCAGCCATGAACAGTAAATGTCAGAAAAGTGACTTCAAAATATGTTTTTCTCCCAATCATTCTGTGACATTCTCATATGCGCATCCCCTATCTATATCTGTTTTGTGCTGCCATTTTGCTAAAGCACGAGTAAATATGTGGCTAGTTCATGAAAGCTGTCTAAATCCTCTGTGTCTGGTAGCTTTTCTCATGAAAAATCCTATGGTGCACAAGAAATTGCGCCTTGTACATTTCCAACATCTGTCTAATATCTAAGAAATGTTTGGGTAATTGAATAACAAATTAGATCCACCAGCAGCTCAAACACCAAAAGCCCAAGGAAAAAGAATCCTTCACACACTGTCGCCAAAGAAGAATGAGGACATGGATGAAACAAGGTTTCCTTCATAGGGCAGTTTATGTTGAAAATCTCTTTGACCATACATTGGTGTTGTGGCCAGTTAAGGCCAACACTCCAGACAAGGCTGCCGCCCCGCCTCGGGATCAAGACTTTCGAGAGCGGTCTTGTTGCGTCTCACCGCTACAGCTCAATTTTTCAAGGTCCTGATCTCGGCAGGCCGCACGACTTTGTGTCAAAGTTACCCTCACCACATTTCAAGGTCTTTGGCAAACCGAGGCTGCCAGCAACCGCTGCAGAGTGGCGGATGCTTTGCTTTCACATCATCCGATCCAGAGCGGAGGAGCAAATAAAAGGAAGGAAAACAGGAATATAAGACATACAAACAAAAGGAGACTGAGTTGGCAAATCAAGGGAGCAAACAAAACAGAATAAAGGGAGGATATGAAAGCTTCACAAAGAGACAGAGAAACCCAAGGGTTGTGTTTTGTTTTCCAAATTAAAAGTTTCTTGTTTTCATCAGATATACAGGCTGACAATGGCCTGGCAACAAGGAGGTCTCAAGTCAGTGAACTGTCATGTTTTACAGCCGGTCTCATTTCCTGCTTGACACAGATTGAGAGAGATGAGGGATTGCGCCGTGGCAACGTTCGCCTCAGGAAGGAAGTGTTATCAGGCGGATATTGAGCGAGGATGTTCTGCAGTCATATGGAAGCAACAAAAACCCAGGAAGCAACTTCAGTCCTCCCCCTCGTACTGGGTTACCTTGGTGACAGGCCCTACTAATCCACTGACACACTTACTAGATCGCTATCTAGCTCTGGATTCAATTAGCTGGGTCTGGTTGGGAAGAGATAAAGAGCCTTTATTAAGACATTGATATCCTAATGAGCGGGGATCGGAGGCATATGTTTGATTCTGTTTAGGAGTCGAGATACGAGATAAGAGATAGAGGAAGCTTATCGGTGACATTGGAGGAAAGGAGATTTGTCTCAGAGCATTAGTGGCAATGTGACATGATACAGTGGTTAATGATGTGTAACAAACATGCTTACCCTTGCCTCTACTTTGTTCAATATGCAGGGAAGGAAAGACGGGATGACTATTGTTAAACCATAATTTGTTTGACAGCGTTGCCTTGCATAGGTGAAATTTCTCCAGCTTGTTCTGAGCACATAATTCTTTTTGACAATTACACAGACACGCCATTCATCTTTTATGGCATGCTAATTGTGTTTACCAGCGGTCACGGATGTTTGTTTGCTGGCTTACCCCAGTCATACACAGACATAAGCTCAGCTGTTCCAAAGGAGGCTCCATCCTCCTGCTGCTGCACTCAGGCCAGCTGGGGGTTTGTCCCTTATGACAAACCCTGAGAGAGAGCGAGAATGCTAAAGCCAGAATGCTTGTCATCAAATTACATCATCAAAGGTGAACACAGGATAGAACAACCAAAGATGTCAGAGCTCTGCTTGGTACCTGAATGTCCGCTGCAGGACGCTGTTGGCAGGTCTCTTGGGGTTGGGTAGTACACAGATCAGTTTTTCAGGAGCAACCATTAAAAAGCATTGTTTTACCTTCAATACATGAAAACACCTTACCTTAAATTTAATCTCCACCATTTCTGCCACAAAATCAACTTAGAAATGACTTTGAACCAATGCCACCCAGACAAATTCACCTCTATGACTTATTCTCAGGGGAGTTTTGATTGTGGCCAAAACTTTTAAACCACTCTTGTGGACTTCAATACTCTACACAGAGCAAACAGGTACCTGCCATCTATCTCCCCCAAGGCAAAATAAATCAAATCCTCATTTGTATTCTCCTGTCTTCCTCCTGATCCCCCTCTCTCTTCTTCTCTTGTTACCTTAAATGCCCTGGAACAAATCAACTGTGTGAGGGCGGGTATGATCCTTCTGTGACTGGCTATAGTTTTGGTTTGAACACTAGCAGTATGGATTGAAAAGGATGCACTGATGTTCAGAGACACAACAGTCACTGCCTCCCTCTTTGCTTCTAAATCACTGGGTCATTGGTATCGATCAACAGTCCCTTTGGCTCCCTGCAGATGTATTATGGTCATTTTGTGCCACTGGAAATAAATTGCCCTTCAAACAAGGGTAAAACACAGTAGGCAAGAAAAATAAATACAAAGAAATGGACTTGAATGCAAGTTTTTTTTTTTTTTTCTCTTTGTCTCTCCTTCATTCCTCATTATTTGTAATTTAGGCCATGATCATCAATCAGTCGTTGCACAATTATATACCTATGACTAATACTAGCGCTGGGACATTGACTATCAGTAAGCCACCTCTCACATCAGCCTCTAAAACTCTAAGGCACTCTCATTCTCCTTTAGTCTTTAGGGCTTTGCAGAAGTAATTGACCATATCAGCTTTTGATGTGCGTCACTGTTGCACAACTCTCCACCATGCTGTAGCCGCATTCCTCCGGGGCTCAGGGTAAGGTGAGGTACCTTTCCAGTCCTGGACAGGCATTACTACTAGTTTGTTTGACAAATGGTTCGGGCCGAAGGTCGACCCCTGAGGTGTGCATGCTGGCACAGCTCAAGATGGAAACAGAAACACTTTGAGACAAACGTCTAGCTGAAAGCTGGTGTGGGAGCGATGGACAGTGAGCTTGAGGATCCAAAACTGACAGTTGATTTTCTTGTAGAGGTTTGTGCAACAATTTGCACTTACTGGGGTGAAAAATTGGACCTATGAGAATGTATTAATCGTGCAGTGTCACAGTTTCTGATTATGAGTGTGTGGCTTTTCTCTCCTTTCTTAATATTATTTTATTTAGCATGGTCAATACTTTTCAGTCAATAAAACCATGACTTTAAGAAGTGTACTATTATAGTATAGACTGTGAAGCTTTAGCATCCTTTGATGGTTTTAATGCAGTTTCAGATGCTTCCCTAATCCTTTAAGAACACTTTTCTCAGCTTCAATTTAAAAGCAGTAATCATAGTAATAGTCCTCTAAACCCTTATTGAATAAACCTCACTGCTAAAGGTGCAATTTGAGCAGTGTGCTCATGCATTTGTACGCCAGACATTAGAAGAGCATGGTCATGCATTTTCAAAGGCGCAGTTTTTCGAGATAAGGACGGCACTGACAAGCCTTGTGTTCACTAAATAGCTGGCTTTGTGTACCGAGGGTCAGTGGGTGTTTACCTGACCAGTCTGAGGTCACTCTGGCTGTGGGAACTACGTCCACTGCTAGTTAGGTATTGTAGGAGCTGAAGATGACGCACATTCCTGGCAGTGTCAGCATTCAGAGGCATGCTGAGAAATGTGGCACGTGTTTACCAGCACTTTGGATTAACATACAGTGCAACGTGCTTAAGTGTTTTCTCATATGGGTGTGATGGACATGATGCAGTGCAGGCTGATGTTGACATAAATGTAAGCACTGCACTGATGCTGTGAACCATATGTGAGGAGTTATAGTGTAAATCTGATTTGGCTGTGGGTAACAGGTTTTTAGTTACATTTTTATCAGGGGTTTTATTTTAATCCACTTAACACTGAATGTTTTACAGAGATCAGATGCTGACTAGTGGTGCATATATGCACAGTTGAGTGTAAAGTAGCTTTTTCAAAAGCAGTCTGATGGTACCTTTCCTTTTCTTTTCCTTTTCTTAATATTTGAGCTACTTTCATCCTATAACCTGTCTTTAGCATCCCATGTGTAAATAAAAACGGAGTGTAGGATAAAAACAAACCAAAGTATTATCAGCCTACAATCCAACTATCTAGGATGCCGGAAACTTGCTTGGGTTCCAATCAAATGTAGTGCAAATTTGAACCAAATTTACAGAAAATTGGCTAAAGAAAATGCCAATTTATGCGCTTTTCCATCCATTACTACTATAAAACATCGGGGGTTGGTTCATCAACATAAGAAGTAGATGGTGCGAATTCTCCAGTTAGGTGCCAGTGCAGAAGAGGGCGCAAGATGTTGATGTAATCAAAAGAGTACGAGTTAACCCTCAAACAAAGGAGAACAATGGATGTATAATAATGGAGAGCACACCCAACAATGGAAATAGAGAGCTTTCAACAACTGATATTACAGCTACACCTCCTCCACGCTCTGAGGCATCAGAATGGGCCGGGACAGGGTCCTGAGCGACCAGTGAGAGAAAAGAGGAACGAGAGAAGCATCTCTGTCGCAGAAGCCAGAGACCGAGCCAGTGTTTCAGCACCAGCTGCACCACAACAGCCTCCACCGTCCCCAGCAAAGGATTCAGCTCCAGCACCACAACAGCCTCCACTGCCCCCCAGTGAAGGATTCAGGCCCGCCATCGGTTCCACCTCCCCCCGGGCCCTCATCACAGGCCTTGGACTCATCTGTGACGGCCCCAGCAGAAGTTTCAGACCCGGCAGCACCCCCATCACCTCCTCTACCCACAGACCAGCCCTGGGCCCCCCCTGCCACATCTACCCCCTCTAGAGACTTGTCCCTCTCCCTCTCCTTTTCATCCCCACCTTCCCCCATGGGCCTTCCCAACCATCTTGAAAGCCTGATCAAATCAGGGATTAAGATGGTTCCCCTCACCCCTAATATAGCAAGGTCAAGACTTCTATCACCAACTATGCTGAACTCTTCCCCGTATAAAACTGTGCCCCTCAAGTCACACAGGAGCTTCAACTCTCCTGCTTCACAAACTAAAGCTCCCCCAGCTCCTCCCTCTCGGTTTTCATCTGGTCCATCACCCAAACTTCCCCCTGCTCGTCCTCCCCTGCCTGCCCCCAGAGCTGGTATCCCTAAGAGCTAGGATGCACAGGGCCTCTGCTGTCCCAGGACTTACAGCCATGATAAAGGTAATATCAAGCTGGGGCCCTGTGAGACAATATTCTCCCCTAGTGCTATATCTACAGCCACACCACATAGACCAGATTACAGAAGGACAGTTAGACTGTCCAATCAGAGAAATTTAATCCATATCCCTTGTAAGAAGATAATGTCCAGTCCTACTGAAACTAATCTGAAACTTGCTGTGCTTAATGTCAGATCCTTGTCTAACAAATCATTTTTAATTAATAATTTGATCTCTTCGTATAATCTTGATTTTATGTTTTTAACTGAAACATGGCTTGACAAAAACACAGGTAATGCTGTTCTAACGGAATCAGCTCCACCCAACTACAAATTTGAATCTGAAACACGAGAAAACAAAAAGGGTGGAGGTGTCTGTGCAATATTTAGAGATCATATGGTTATGCACAGGTTGTCATTTGGGGTGTTTTCATCATTTGAGTATGTATCCTTTAAAATGGAGCTAAAACAATCTCCGTCCATACTCTATGTAGTTATATACAAGCCTCCCCAGCACCGTCAAAGTTTTATTGATGATTTTACCAGGATGCTTTCAATTGTATGCACAGACTTTGATGGTTTGGTCATTACAGGTGATTTTAATGTACATGTGGATAATGTCTGTGACAGAAATGCTAAAGAGCTCAGTGCTGTCCTTGAAACCTTTGGCCTGACTCAGCATGTGTGTGAGCCCACCCACAGCAGAGCGCAGCACACTCTGGACCTGCTCATTACAAAGGGGGTTAATATTTCAAACGTCAATGTGGTTGATGTTGCTCTGTCTGATCATTTCTGTGTCTTCTTTGACCTGTCTGTTTCTCCCAAACCACCGGCTGGTCCTGCAGTTGTTCGGAGGAGACACATAAATAACAGCACAGGTGCTCTGTTCATGGAAATGATAAACTTTGAAAATGCCTCATGTTCTAATGTTGATGATTTGTTGAACTCTGTTACTTCGAGTGTTTTGAATGTTCTGGACACCATTGCCCCTGTGAAGGTTAAAATGGTTAAAAATAAGCAGAAGGCGCCATGGAGGAATGACGACTCGGTCAGGGCACAGAAAAGGGAGTGCCGGAGGGCCGAGCGGAAATGGCGCAAGTCAAAGCTTCATGTTCATTATGAAATTTATAAAGAAAAGTTGTACGTGTTCAACCAGATCTTACGTAGAACAAGGGAGAGGTACTTTTCTGAAATTATTGGAAACTGCAGTAACAACTCGCGTGTCTTATTTGCAACAGTGAACAGATTAACAAACCCTCCAGCTCAACTGCCGTTGGAACTGATCTCCACATCTAAGTGTAATGAGTTTGCAGTATTCTTTTGCGACAAGGTTCAGACCATTAAAAATGCCATCAATTCCACAACACCAATAACAACCCTGCAGCCACCTAGACACTTAGAGCTGACTCATTTTGCACCTGTAACTGACAAAACTGTCCAAGAGATCATCACCAGTCTGAGTTCATCTACATGCTGCCTCGATGTGTTACCCACTAGATTTCTAAAGTCTGTGCTGAGCAGTTTGTTACCACCACTCGCTCACATAGTTAACATGTCACTACAATCTGGAACATTCCCAAAGGCCTTGAAAACTGCGGTCATAAAGCCTCTCCTAAAGAAGAGCAGTCTTGATGCCACAGTACTGAACAACTACCGGCCCATTTCAAATCTGCCATTTTTAGGCAAAGTCCTTGAGAAAGTTGTTTACCAACAGCTTACTGACTTTCTCCTAATGAACAACTCCTTTGATGTTTTCCAGTCAGGTTTTAGACCCCATCACAGCACTGAGACCGCTCTTATTAAGGTGACAAATGACATCCGCCTGAACACTGATGCAGGCAAAGTCTCAGTTTTAGTCCTGCTAGATCTGAGTGCTGCTTTTGACACTGTCGATCATGAGATCCTTTCACAGAGACTAGAGGACTGGGTGGGCATCTCTGGCACTGCCCTAAATTGGTTGAAGTCCTATCTAGAAGACAGGAAGTACTTTGTTGAAATTGGTAACTGTGTCTCAGACCACATGGCCTTGACCTGTGGGGTGCCCCAAGGGTCAATCCTGGGACCCCTTCTGTTCAATCTCTACATGCTGCCTTTAGGCCAGTTAATACAAAGTAATAATGTGTCCTACCACAATTATGCAGACGACACTCAGATCTATGTCTCACTGACAGCAGGTGAATATGGACCAGTGGATTCACTCTGTCACTGCATCCAACAGGTCAGTGTGTGGATGCAAAACAACTTTCTCCAGCTAAATTCAGACAAGACTGAAGTCATCGTATTTGGTCCACAGAAACAAAGAGAAAGTGTCAGCAGTCACCTCCAGTCTCTCTCTCTAAAACCTACAAATCAGGTTAGAAATCTCGGGGTAATAATGGACTCAGACTTGAACTTTAACAGCCACATCAAATCAATAACATCAGCAGCTTTTTACCATCTAAAAAACATTGCCAAAATCAAAGGTATAGTGTCTAAACCTGACTTGGAGAGACTTATCCATGCATTTGTCTCTAGTAGGTTAGACTACTGTAACGGCCTGCTCACTGGCCTCTCCAAACGGGCCGTAAGACAGCTGCAGTACATCCAGAATGCTGCTGCTCGGGTCCTGACCAGAACCAGGAAGTACGAGCACATTAGTCCTGTGCTCAGGTCTCTACACTGGCTTCCTGTGGCTCAGAGAATAGACTTTAAAGCAGCTCTGCTTGTGTACAAGTCTCTCCACGGCCTAGCACCAAAGTACATCTCTGACATGTTAGTGCCATATGAACCATCTCGGACTCTGAGGACCTCAGGGACCGGCCTCCTGCTGGTGCCCAGAGTCAGGACTAAACATGGGGAATCAGGATTCCAGTTTTATGCAGCTAAAATCTGGAACAGTCTTTCTGAAGATGTGAGACAGGCCTCTACTCTGACAATGTTCAAATCTAGGCTCAAAACAGCTCTATTTCACTGTGCATATGACTGAAAGGATCTTATCTGCACTCTTCTCTTTTAAAGTTCATTTTATAATGATTATTTATGTTTTTATTTTGTATTGTGATTTTAATGCATTTTCTTGTTCTGTAAAGCACTTTGAATTACTTTGTGTACGAATTGTGCTCTACAAATAAACTTGCCTTGCCTTGCCTTGCCTTGCTATATGCTGTTTTAAGAGTTCTGGTTAAAGCCCTGTGTGCATGAGGCTGGTAAAAGCCATGCAGAGATGACAAAGAATGCTTACAGTGGCCAATGCAATGACAGTATGTCATGACTGTACGTCATCATTTATTTGCTGAATCTGTTCCCATTGTGCTTAGTTGCATTTACCTCTTATTGATGCATCATCTTTTCCACCTCCCCTAACTTTTCCAACTTTTTTGCAATATATAGAGATTTTTTTCAAATTGTGTCATTTCCACTCAGCAGCAGTGATTCCACAAGTATTGTTTCTCACTTTAGCAAGACAGGGAGGCAAAGGGCAATCAAGGTTAAAACCAGTCGTGCCAGATGTTGCTTCCAGCGGGGGCACTGGTCACCAGATAGAGCAGCAGTGGATCTAATTCCACTTCAATCAGAGCCACTGACCCTGCTGACAAATAACAAGGGGGGAGGGAGACATTTCAAAATTAGAGCTCAACGTTCTAGAGTGCATGTGAATGCACGTGCACCAGCTGGCTGTGTTCCCGCTCTGTCCTTACAAACTGATCTGTGAGCTGCCTTTGAAGAAAAGTTGCTTCATTTGATATAACTCACTTCATCTCTCTTTTCAACTCTGTCTCTGCCCTCCACCCCCTCCTTTCCTAGAAGATCCTCTGTATATTAGGGTATTAAGATGAGGTTTGTGGTGATGGGGGTAATTCCCCCGTGGCTGCAAAATATCACTTTCTCCCTGCTAGGAGAGGGGGGGGATGAATTACTGACACGCTCCACAAAAAACAAGTGGCCCAGGGTTTAAGGTTTCAGGGGCCCACACATTCTAAACCCTCCATTGGAGAAGAGTGTATCGTTTACAAAGCCTTCCCTGGGATAGCAGTTTTTATCGGTGAAAATGACTCACTGTTATATTTTTTGATGATTTAGTCTCATTTTAAAGAGAGACACGACTTGACGTCACGTGGCCTCAAAGCCATGTGGAACATTCTGGGTTTAAGCGATAATTAGGGGGTTGCCCACTTTCTATAAAAAAAAAAAAGAAAGAAATCATCACAGTTTCGCAAAAGCAGATTTTTCCTTCGTTCGTATACCCATCAAAGCCAGTTCAAATTTTGCCTTGATGAATGATTTTTTGTCTTCTATGCGATGCCAAGAAAATTTCAGTCGAAAGGTTGCGGTGACCTCGATGGATGATGGATGGCATGGAAAAGGCACAGAGAGGAACAGAAGGACAAGGACGAAAAGGAGTTCATGATAGAAATAGCTGGTTTTTACAAGAATCAAGTCATTTAGTTTGAAGTGGGCAAACTCTTCAACAGATGTGTCTCTGTGCAAAGTATTAAAATCACCATGATAAATGGTCAGGGTTTTTTTTTTTTTTTGCAATGTTTTAATTTGGTAATAATCAAGAAGAAAAGTGTATAATTTACTGTATACTGGGGCCCCTGCAACCTCTGCAGGTTATTTTGCCATGAAACATTTTGAATCAGCATAGTAAGGTCTGCATGCCTGCTACTATACTACATCAAGCCAGTCACTTTAAATTGCAAGTGACTGGCACACACACCATGGCTGTTAGGATTAACTGCTGTGAAGCCAGACACTGCAGGAACTCTGTCTTGCACACAGACTTACGCACAGTCCCATTTTCACCCACGTTTGCGAAGCCACAGACACATTGTGCTGCTGCTCACAGTGCAGTGACTGAAGGCAGCGAGGTGCCTCAGCAGACAGACACTCTGAATCAGGAGTGTGACCTACAATGTGATCAGCTGCAGAGAAACCACAAAGTGTCCAGTGCAGCTCATTGTGTCAAGCATGACACTACTGAAATAAAGTCTAGTTTTACAAGCTTTTAGTTCTTTGCTCAGAAAAAATAAGAGCTCAGGACTGCAGGGTGTGGAAAAGAGCATGTCTCCAACAGAATTTGGTCCCACAAGTAAAATTTTTAGCCTAGGTGCAATTCATTTTTGAAAGAATAGTTTCACATTTTGGGAAATTAGCTTTTAAGTTTCATGAGAATTTCCATTCTCATGCTAAGCAGGTAAATACATTCACTTTATTAGGTGCACCTTGCTAGTACCAGGTTGGACCCCTTTTGCCTTCAGAACTGCCTTAATTCTTTGTGGCATAGATTCAACAAGGTGCTGGAAATATTCCTCAGAGATTTCAGTCCATATTGACATGATAGCGTCACACAGTTGCTGCAGATTTGTCGGCTGCCCATCCATGATGCAAATCTCCCATTCCACCACATCCCAAAGGTGCTTTATTGGATTGAGATCTGGTGACTGTGGAGGCCATTGGAGTACAGTGAACTCATTGTCATGCTCAAGAAACTAGTTTGAGATGATCTGAGCTTTGGTGCGTTATCTGACCCTACCATCTGAATGTCACAGCAGAAATCGAGGATCATCAGTCCAGCCAACCTTTTTCCAATCGTCTGTTGTCCAATTTTGGTGAGCACATGTGAATTGTAGCCTCAGTTTCCTGGTCTTAGCTGACAGGAGTGGCACCTGGTGTGGTCTTCTGCTGCTGTAGCCCATCTGCTTCAAGGTTCGACATGTTGTTCATTCAGAGACAGTCTTCTGCATACCTTGGTTGTAACGCATGTTTTTTTGAGTTACTTTTGCCTTTCTATCATCTTGAACCAGTCTGGCCATTCTCCTTTGGGTCTTGTTATTGTATCTGTACTTTCCCATGGGCATATTCCACAAAAATTGGATAAAAAAACGTATGTGCTATTTTCATGTTTTGGTCATTACTTAGATGAAACAAATGAGGTACAACATGGTAATTGAAGATTTTTCGAGGTGTTGGTAGGCCGGGATGTGTTATCTTCTACAATGACTTAAAACAAAGGACATTATCCACAAAAAAGTTATTCGTCTTTACCAGCATCTAGTCTGCATTTTACACTGAATTGTGCTTCACTGCTTTACAGCACCTTTGTAAGTACTAGCTCACATCAGTTGACTTGACCAGAGTGTATATCTACTCTTATCACAATATTCTCATCAGCTCTTATATTTCTCCTTGCTCTTTAAAACAAACTGAGCAAGGCCAGGGGTTTATGGGAAGGGTGGATTTCATTTTGAGAAATCCAAACTGCTTGCTGATTTACAGGGTCGGGACTTTGATTCCCACTGGATCCCCACCTTCCATACTGAAAAGCACTTTGGATTATAGCCTCCAAGAAATGGCATAAGTTATACTGTATATTTATATGTCAAATCTGCAGCTGCAGCTCAGGGAGCTCGGGGTCTCGATCGAGAATCCATCCGTGAATAAAGTGAATTGCTATCTGTTCCCAGAAGCATTGCTTGCCTGGCCTCTGGGGCGGCCTCGTTATATTGGGGAGGTAAATCAGAAACACACCCTGGGATCTCCCTTGTTGCCTCTTGTTGAGCTGTTATTCTCTGAGCTGTCTAAACCATAACTCCCTATCGGAATTTGGACTTCATTCACGTTAGCCTGGATGGAGACATAGAGGAAGAAGTGAAGAGCAAGAGGTGATTGCGAGAGGGAAGATACTGTGCTTATTAAATGGAGTTCTAACAGAAAATGATATGAAGGAAAGGGAACAGCGTGACAGAGTAAAAGGTGCAAAGACAGGCAGGCAATCATATATTGCAGTTTTGACCAGAGCCCAGCTGTGAAACTTTGCTTATTCAGTCACATTATGTCATCCAGACAAAGCACCTGATTCTCTCATCATCTCCCTCTGTCTCATAGGCGAGACTAGACTTCTCTCCCTCCCTTCCTCCCTCCCTCTGTATCCCACTTGGGTACACGCATGGCTTTGTGATCACTTGTCTGGTGGAAGAAGAGGAGGAGGGAATAAAGAGAAGGCAGAGGAAGATGCAATGGTAACGGAAGATGAATGTGCGAGAAAGTATGAGGAGGAAGGTGAAAATGGGAGAGAAATTGGAGGAGAAGCCGAGGCAGAAGGAGAAGTAGGAGACGGTTGAGATAAGGGAGGTGAGAGGGAGAATATTAACAGCCAGCTCTGGATGTTACTGTAAGAGCAGAGAGGAGGGGAGATGGAGTAGCTCCTGTAATGGAACAAGATCAAAGAGGGTTTCGCAGCATTTTGCAACACCATGGATATAAAGCTACAGTATATTTTCAGAACATTCTGTCCATCGCTATGCTAAGTCCCCACTGTGTGCCACCAAAGTACAGCAATCATTATATTTGACAGCATCTTCAGGTTTCATTTGATGTTTTTTTTTTTTTAATCCTCAGAACTTTTTCCGCTTTTCCCAATATTTGGTGCTTGGTGCTTGTTGTTATGGTTGTTTGCACTGCATATCCCAGAGATCACCTGTCAATCACACAGTGTTATGTTTGCCTTAGTGGACCTTGGGGTAAACATAACCCGCTGACCCACCCCTGCCCCTTCCCCATTCCTCCCACCCTATGTGTAGTGTTTTTTTTACTAAGTAGTCTTTTAGCCCTTTTCTGTGCAGGTGTGCTGGATTGACTTTGTTTGACTGATGAGTCCAGCATGGCAGGGATTTTGTGTCTCCATACAACAGGGCTACTAGCTTCAAGGTGTGTCTTTAACTGATGACAGCGCGTGTTTGTGAACCAACAAAATGTGTCCATACTGCTTGTGTTATTGTGTCCAAAAACTTTCTTGGACTGTTGTTGGAGTTTTTTAATTTCCTTTCGACACTGCAGGAATCTATGCCAGATGCCCATCTCTTTCATCTTGCTCACAATGTCTCACAAGACCCTCTAATTTCTTGTTGTGCCAGCCAAGTCATCCTGCACAATGTTCTCACTCTTAACAGCAAACGGAGCTTGGGTATCATCCACAGACCAAGCTCTTGCCATTCTCTTTTCTCTTAGTTTGTAGTTCAAACTGATGAAGCTGTGTGTGATGCTATATCTTGTAATAGCAGTGAAGGGTTTTAAAACATGTTGCTGAATTGTCACTGAGTGTTGACGCCCATCTGACGTCAATGCAACCCGCTTGGAGGCGGTCAGGCGCACTGTTGGCCCGACACCGGAGATGGCACATCTTGGGCTCCACTCGGCACAATTTGGCTCATTTAAGCTGGTAATGGAAACACAAATCAACGTGGCATGGTTTGACTCACCGCGGCCAAAAGTGCCAATGGAAAAGCCCTTTTTAAGTGCCCATTATATACAGTGCAGACAGCAGACTGCACATGGTGGCTTCATTACATTTTTCCTAACCCCAGATACCAATCAGTGCTACCATGCTCGATTACTGCCCAGTCCCAAGAATAGGGTGTGTTGAATTGTTGAATATAGTCATTTGATTCAACTTATTTTTTTAAGGAGTACATTGTTTTTCAGCACAATATCAACTGAAATAATAAAGGTACCAAAGTGTTATATTCAGTTTTTTTATTTGTCTACAAGACAGCCTCAAGATTAGGTAACAATAATTTTTAGGGCATCAGTATGTCTCAAAAAAAGAGCGTCTAAACTGCATCTGGAACCATCTCCTTCGCACCTTTTCTGACGTAGCCTTTTTGCACAGCAGACATTACTATCATTGACAACCAATCAGTTCCATGGTCCTGGTACAGAGCGATTTGGCTCAGTGTTTATAGAGACTCTAATGGAGCCATGGTTAACAGAATTTCTTTCACATGTACTTCTTCCCCAAAAGGTCCAACAGGGGGGTCGGCATCCAATAAGTTTTGCAACCTTAACAATCAACCTTACACAGTCATTGGCCAAGTACGCACACGTGAGAAAGTATTTTGTGTACAACTGAGTGTCATGCTATAGATAGCTTTGTGGATATACTGATTGAAAGTGTGAACGGTTATTCCTGTTTATGGGATTCATTGTTGTTCGGCAGGCTGAAGGATCCTGGAGCCTGACAGCTGGAAGATGGACCAATCAGTGAAATACAGGCGGAGGTGTAGATGGTGTGATTGCTGGCTTGACAAATTCCCAGTCAACAAGTATCTGGGCTATGAGTTGTACATACAACAAAAAAAATCTAGATGTGACAAGAATATGAACGAGTAAAACCTATTCAGAAACCAATTGTGAAAGTAATCCATAGCTCAGCCAACTTGAAAACATGCCTGTGAGAAGCACTGAAAGGCTAATCCAGTCTCCTGCAGTGATTTTGGTCTGAGACAATCAATGAGGCCCCTGATCCAAGAAAATAAGCACTGATGTGAGGTATTTCTTCAAGTGTTTTTTGGCTGACAACAGAACGTGGTGATTGGCTTTGCTGTTGAGACTACAGCAAAAAGGTCAGTCTTCAAATCAAAGCAGCTGTGGGCCTTTATCAGAAAGACAATATGTTGCAACATGACAGTTCGAGTTGATGAAGTGATTCTTTTCTGGCTTCTCAATACTGCCTTTATTTGAACACTTCTGTGGAATTAAAACACTAGTGAGCAACTTTGCTTCAAAGTAGACCAAATCATATCGCTTACACCAGCTGGATATTTCTCACTTTGCTGAATAATGAACCTGAGATAATGATTTTTTACTCCTAGAGCACTTCTCAATAGCACACTTTATCTGCTAAACTGCAGGCTACTTTAAGAGACAGGTTATTACTTCAGAACAGCCACTTATTGGTTGCGTCCGCATTATTCTCGTTCCAGCGGGGCTGCAGATGTGGCTGGATCACCTGCTTGTTATTCACTGCAGGCAGCGGCACTTGACTGGATATTTAACACTCGCTATCGCCATCTCTCCTCTGCTCTATCTGGCCAGGAAGATGAGTGTTGATAAAGGATTCATTGCTTCCTGTCCTTATCTCTACTTACGTCTATTCCCCTCTCATCCCTCCATCATCCTTCCACATACATTTTGTGTGCACGGGCTGTTGTAAAATTTAGGTTGCTGATTTGATTTTGATATTGCAGATGAATGTGTGCATGTACGTTTACAGCTAGTGTGTATGCTGTGTCTGTTGATAGAGGTTTAGTTTTTACTATAAGTTTGCTGGGGCAAGTCCAAGTCAAGTATGAAGTCATGAAGTTTTTATTAGTGCACCAGTTCAACCTGCAAGTTCTTGTTTGACCAAGACCTTGACATTTCAGAGCAAACAAATTCACCCTTTTCTTTGGAGATTGGTACGATGTCAGTACCATTTTCCCCACAACAGGCCACTGTTTGCATCCATAAACTAAAAATCTCCAAACTTTAAATGAGTTGCAGAAAGCAAAGGCTTTCATCCATTTTCTCTGCCATACTTTTGACTCTTCATCTCTCATCTCCATCTTCCACCCATATTTGAAATCTGAACTGTTTCACTCCACTCTCTAATGTTTGATAAACAAAAAAAGGCTGTTTTTGAGTGGAAACGTGTCGGACCGAATGCTTTCCTAATGGCTTTGCTAGCAGCACAGAAATTTACTCTGCTGGAAAAGTTGACTTTACCCACACGCTTCAAGGTCTCGTCTTCTCTGGGACGGATTTTGTTTCTCCCTCCGAGGTCTTATGTTTGTTAAGGCTTTACGCTGCATATCGATGTTGAAACACCTCTCTACAGTGGCTTTGCCAGACAAATTAACTACGTGTGCCTGTGTGGAATATACAGATGAGGCTTTTATAGATTTCCTGTGCATGCAGTACAAAATCTGCTGTGAACTGTTGTTTTTAATGTAAAGCCCCTTTGACACATGCACTGCAACTCTGACTGGTACCCGAAGGAGCTGTATGTTAGAATGCAAATGTATAAATCAGTCACAGTTAGTTTTATAATAGATGTAGAGTGATGATGACATGAGTGGCAATGGACAGTGTGAAACATACAGTATTTCACACTTTCAAAGTAAAACTGGTTAAAAGCGCAGTAGTAGTAGTACCACCTGCCGGGAGGTTGTCATGCAGTTCATCTTCAGCTGTGGCCTCCTCTTCTGCCCATGTTCTCTGTTGGAATCGGCCTGCTGCTGCTCATCTGTTCAGAGTACACTACTCTTTTGTCCTCCTCTTTATTTGACGCTGGCCGACTCTTATCACTGCTGCAGCAAGCAGCATTTTGCGTGGCACTGCCATCAGATGGTAGTGTTATTTTTTTAATAATAAATGTGTTATCTTAAAAACATTTTCCAGCATCAGGCTCAAGATTTTTTTTCTCTGACCTTTTCTGCTCCAGCGTCTTGCTTTTTCGTTCCTTTATTATCCAATTCATGTTCATTCAACACCACTCTGTCTGTCTCCAAGGACAACTGTCTGTACTGCTGCACCTGCCTTACAGTATAAGAGATTTAATGACAATATTGGAAATGTGTAACCTCGAATCAGATCAGCTGTTCCAAAACCAGGGTGGATGCGGCTGACAGGTGTTTTTTTTTCCTACATTTTTTTTTCTCACATAGCTAGTGGTGGCCTTGTGGTCCACAAGGTGGGTCGGCCACATCTGGCATTTGCCAGAAATGCCCGATGGCCACTCCAAGCCTTTTTCAGGGTAAGGAAGTAGGGTCATTTACAGGATGCCACAAAAATGTCTTACTCAACAGATGACCAGATTTGGAAACTTCTGTTGGTAAGGGCCGTCATCAAAATTGTCAGATTAATTCACGGAACTGCAAGAGACTTGGGTGTTTATGACCAAATTACGGACCTGCTGTATGTAAACAAAACACTGCAATTTCTGCAGCCTACTTTATGCATCATGTCCTGCCATCTGCATGTTCTACCCAAGCGCCAACCCTCACTTAAACAGGAGTATTTCCAGTAGGTGATAATGTGTGTGATACAGACAAGTTCCTGTTGTGTCTTACATGTGTGATAGAGTGAGTCCGGGCAATGTCTTGACCTGATTCTGCGGACATGGTCCAGAATTTCTATGAGAAAAAAGCTTAGAAAGATTAGAGAAAATAACTTCTATAAAGCACTGAAAGTGCAGGACACACTCTTACATTCACACTTCCACAGCCATTTGTACATCCACACCAAAACACACGCAGTCATTTTTTATAATTTGCTCTCTCTGCTGGGCAAACAATCGATCTACAGCAACGCCAAACCCCTGGGCTCTGCACACAGTGTGTGCTGGCGTGTGCTGCAGTGTGCTCTGGGAGCGTGAAGCCAGATTGCTCAGCTGGTGTCTGGTCGGAGCTCTGCACCTCTTGGGGAGGTTTTTTCAGCTAAATAAGGCAAAACAAATCAATCAGTGTTTAGCACAGGAACTGAGTGTAACTGTGCTGACTCTGAGTCAGAGGAGCGGTGACCTGGCAGGTGTGTGCTTGTAATTTTTCTCTTCATTACACTGTTAGCCTTACAGAGCCTTGACAACAATGCTTTTTTGAGTTGTGGAATAGTTTTTTTAAGCTCTTGGTGGAGGGTGGAGTAATTTATCAACTCTGAAGAAAGCATATAATCCCTTTTTTGACGTGACATGAAAATCGCCAGGGTTGTGA
The DNA here is from genome assembly GCF_006386435.1 of Epinephelus moara. NCBI lineage: Eukaryota > Metazoa > Chordata > Actinopteri > Perciformes > Serranidae > Epinephelus > Epinephelus moara. The sequence goes on from NC_065528.1 coordinate 7,035,540, forward strand.
GGTTGAGTTTCTTTTTAGTGTAATGAATGAATACATTTCTAACACACCCTAGTAGGAATTGAACCTCTAACCCTTGCAGTTTCAGTGCCTTACTCAGCTTCCTGATCTCTAGGGAAAAGGAAGCCCATGGTCATGCGTTTCGACAGCGCAGAAAGTTACAGTCCAACCGTCCTTTTGATCATTGGACTCTGATTATCAAACGCCAGCCAGGTCAAAACTCCATGTACATTAATCAGCGTCAAAAAACACACACTTCCTTTACAATATGCATATTCAATCTGTGCCTACATCAAACACTCTTACAGTATACTTTGATCCTCAGCACCCAAATTTAATGTTTAATTTATGTATTTATCCCTTGGAAAGGAATCAGGAAACTGTGGAGTTTGTTCTCTGTGCTGCTTAAGACTTCTAATTGCCCTATTTAATGGAAGCTAATGGAAGAGCGGGGGATTGTTTACTGTACTGTAGCTAGTGTTAGCGCTCAAGTCCACCTCCAAAGCCTGAAAAGATGTACGTTGCCACAGAGGTTTTTCTCCCGTCTCATGTTCTTTTTTCAGCTATCACAAGGTACCAGAGGTGTGGACTCAGACTCAAGTCACAGATTTGATGAGTTTATACTGGAATTGTCAAAATGAAAAATGTTTTGACTTGGATTTTGACACCAATGACTTTTGACTTGAAAATACTTGATACTGTCCCACACACCCAAAGACATTTAAAAAATTTGTCCCGATTCAATACATTTTCCTTTGGGACTAGACTCAGGGCATGCATGTCTTGACTTAGAACTTGACTTGGGACTTTTTAGCCTTGACTTGGGACTTTATAGCCTTGACTTGGGACTTGACTTGAGACTTGCCTGTCTTGACTTGGGACCTGAGTGCAACGACTCAAGACTTACTTGGGACTTGTAAAACTATGACACGGACTATATCTCTGCAAGGTATCAAAATGGTTTTGTCACAAAAAAATCCTACATCTAAATAAACCTACTCGGCTTCATCTGAAGCTTTAGTGAAAGAATCAGATGCATTTCGTGCTTGTAGTGAGTGTTTGGAAGATAAATTGAGGACGGGCGAGTTTTCTTGATGGCTGTCACTGGAGTCAAGTGTCCTCAGCTACTCCACAGTGCAGCCTTTCATCAGTATTTTTGGACTCTGTCTAACCCTGTCTCTGCTCTGCCTTTTTATTGGGCCTGTCCCGTTGACTCTGGGTCTAGACGCAGGGCAAATAGACTGGAAAAACGCTCGCTGTCTCGTCCCAGACACATCTCTCTCCGTCACTCTCGCTCCTCAGAGAGAAGAAAAGTTTCCCTGCACCGCCTCCCCTAACCTTTCTTCCTTCTTGTTCACCTTTTTTTCTAACTTTCAGGCCCCTGTTTCATACACACACACAGACACACACACACACACACACACACACACACACTGACATCCCCCCAAACCGAGAGGGGTCAGTTACAAAGCTGTCTGTCACCTTCCTGAGCATTAGCTCTCTGTTGTCTCTGCCTTTGACCCTGCCAGTGGACTGAAACTGCTGTCACTCTAAATCCATTAGGAATGGGTCATAAATAATGTTGTCAGCCACTGGGTTCTTGTAACCTGATCACACCATCCCTCACCCCTGGGTCCCATCTGTAGAACACCCCTCCTTTTCTTCCTTGGAAGATCCCTGGTAATTAGGGAAGCTAATAGGCGCCCAGCTTAAACCGGACTGCAGCAGAAAGGAGGGAGCTATTAATACTCAGTTTAGAAAGAGCTTTTAAAAGTGCTGTGATGACAGCCCCTGAGATTTTCAAGCATGATATGATGTTAAAAAAAAGTTCCTGCAGCCTCCTCTTCAACGCAGCGTCTCGAATTCCCCTCCAGACAACAAAAGGCTGAAGAGGAAAAAGAGGAAAAAAGGTTCCGTCCCTTCACTGATCCTGACAAGTCTCTCTTCAGACGACGTTTTTCTTCCTGGGTACAAAGCCGCTCCTCGCACACTGAGCCCCTCTGAATGCACTTGAAGTTGCATGCGAGCAAATTGGCAGGGCTCACTTCGACCTTGCAGCAACTGGTGAGCCCAAGTGTCCTGCAGCAACGGCTGTGTGTTACTTTTTTTTCTGCCCCGTGTCAGTGCCAAACAATAGAACTCAGAAGGAACAAAGTCACAGGGAATTGGAAAGTCCGAGGCCATTCGTCAACTTGACTCGGGTCAAAAATAGCTGTTCGTGTTTTCTTTCTGCCCTGGCTGGAAGTCCTGCAGGTTCACTCCTGCAAACCTGCTTTTCTTTTTCCTTTTGTTTTCTTTCATTTGGTTCTCTCTCCTGCACGACGCCGCAGTCCGTCTGAGAGCAGGTGTTTGTCCGTAGTCCTGCTCCTACAGATGTTTTCAAAAACTCAAATTTAACGTTGCGTATGCCCAAATTCTGCTGAACTTCAGTTTCTTATTGATGTTATTTCACTGTATAACACATGATATAACTTTGACTCTGGGGTTAATGCAACAAAAATATCTCAAAGAGAGATGTCTTCATGGTATTTTTGACTTCTGCTCGTTCATGCACACACACACTTTTTCCCCTCTTTTTAAACCCTTACATTAGCCATCTTCTTTAGTTACCTCTTGCCTCATTTTCTCCTCTTTAGCACACACATTTGCGCACACACTGTCTTTCCCTTGTCTGGACTTTGTTTTTGTAGCTGTGTGGGGTGACTGAGAGAGTGGAAGGCCATGCGTGTGCATGTGTGTGATTGTGACAGAGAGGCACATGCAGAAGGAGACCCCTCCTGTTGTTTCATGTCACCAGTCATCAATGGGAAACACAGTGTTGGCAGAAGTGTGTTTCTGGCTGTGCCCAGTCTCCATGCATCTGTCAAGACGGGGCTATTTCCCACTTGGCTGAGGTGGCTTCTCGGGTCGTTTCGTCTCGAAAAAGCAGAAGAAGGAAATCCTGACAGAGCGTGGACTGGATGAACTCTAACCTCTGTTGTAACAGCTGCATATTACAGCCTGTTCAGATAGTCCAGAGGAAAAGGAATGAAAACAATAGAGAAAACTCAAGTTGTTATATAATGAAGCAATAATCCAGCTATTATGTGATTTTCTGACATTTATAGGCCTAAAGATTAATTCATTTATGTTTAAAAATACCCTAATCACTAATTTAACTAGGTGTTACTTGCAGCCAAAGTAGCCTGTTAATTTTGGTTACTCACCCTGTGTTATGTTGAATTCAAGAACAGAATTTATTTTTTCTGGCTTGCCTCCAAAGTGAACGAAGAATCCAAACATGGAGATAAGTCTTGAGTAAAAGGGGGGCTGGGTTTAACAACAGCAAAACTGTGTCACAACATCTGTTTACAAACTGTGATAACAGTAGCACACCTGGACAAAGGTGTCTGTTTGAACTCTGCTTGTGCATTCCATTGTTCAGAGTTCAAACGCACGCGCTTGCCCAGGAGCGCTACCTGTCCTTGCGTGAGACTTTTTCTGCAGAGGTGTTTTGAATAGTAAGATGTTCGCGAAAATGCATGTCTTTAGGAAGTATTGAGCATACGACTGGATAAATGAGACTTGGATTATACTGCATGACTTGTTGTAGAGTTTGTAAACAAATGTTTTGATATTGTTTTGCTCTTGTTAACCGTGGACCCCTATTACTTTAATTCATAAAGAATTTTCTCAGTTTTTGGATTCTTCGTTCACCACGAAGGCATGTGAGAAAAACAAGTTTTCCTTATAGTTCCAATGTAACATGGGATGACTAACTGATATACAAGTGATCATTTAGTAGGTGAAGTATTCCTTTAACAGAAATAGAAGTTGTCCTTGATTGATAGCCTCAATTGGAAAAGCCTTTGTCATCAAAACACAGAAAACAACCCACACGTGAAGGTGCAATCAATCACCAGAGAGTGAGGAAAGAAATGACAGACGAAAAAAAAAAACACAAGGCTAATGGTAACAGTGACACACGAGGCAAGAATGAGCGACTCACAGTCTGTTAGCGAGTGAAAGGAGAAGACACATGCAGTAAACCACACTCTGTGACTCAGCAGCAGTCACCTGTGACTCAGGGCCCATTCACAGACCCCCGGCCCCAGATGTTTAGCACATCCACACTGCATTTACAGTAACTGTCAGGGCTGATGTGGTACAAGCAGCTAAACTAACCGCACTGTTATTTAACCCGTGTTTTTACATAGTGTTTGATGTAACTCTTTGAAGGCTGGTTGCATAAGCCGGACTGTTACTGGAACTCCCTGTCTGGTAGTGGAGGTGAGTCTGGGGTGAGTGGTCGTCATTGTGTTTTTGGGTTATTTTCTTATTCTGGGTGATGATGAGTCACTATGAGGAATGTTGTTTTGGATTGTTTTTAATCGTTAGAAGTTGTTTTATGCAGGTGTTTATCGGCAATTTAAGAGATTCTTTATGTTACCAAGTCTCCTTTGTAAAATACACCTTTTAAATTCAGTTCTCCTACAGCTCAATCAAAGGCTAATCGAGTAAAATGAGAGATTAGATGAATGATCCCCATCAAAGAGTACAGTCTGCAGACTTAGGAAGAAGTAAAGATGAGGATACAGCGGTTATACTTATTACACCCCAGGTAGTGGCTCATTATAAGCCTGCAATTAACGGCTAATTCTGCTGCTGCCATGCGCAGTGACATCACATATAGGAATAAGGTTTGACTGAGCTCATGGGGGATTAGTGGCACTATCACTGGAATGAGTCAATTAATGATCAAGACTACTTTTTTCTGGTCTGCAGGTCCCTCTACTGGTGCCAGCACAGAACTGGCAACCCAGCACTGACTGGTGATGCTCTGGCATTAAGTGTAAGAGGGTTTTTTTTGGTGGTAGAGGCCGGTTAGGGTGTGAAATTGGTTTGTCACAGTCTGGCAACATTCCCATCTGCTTGGCAACCCATATCAGCTCATTTCTATAATTCTGTGGAGGTCTTACTTTCTTTTGGATACTTTTGGTGTGTCCTGGTTTCATCCTGAAGTTAAACTGGGTAAAACTTCTCTGTTAAGCTATTTAAATTTAGAAAGAGTTGTAAAGGCAATTTGTGTCCGCTGGAAGCTCATGTGGGTTTTAGCATTATGACCGAGCTCCCTGCACAAGCTGGTGTTAAAGAAGACCTTCAGTGAAGGGAAGTCAGACAACCTCTTTGACCCTGATGACAGCACCATTAGGCAGCCAATGAGGTTCATTTAGTCCCCGACCCTTGAAGTTCATGACCCCAATCTCCCCCCGATTCTTCCCTACTCAGCAACACACATGCCTCGTGTTTCCTCCACTGTGTTCACCTCCACAGTATGCTGCCACATTAATTAAGTAATGTCTGTAGATGGGTGTAAGGAGGGCGTAAAGGTCATGGAAAACTTGATGATTCTCTCACACAGGGGAACGAACAGTAGGGGAGACAGGGGTGTGATGTGCCAGACTTTGCTTCTACTGTATGAAGCCATGAGGAAAATTAATTTACCTATCCCTGTGGAGGAGGGCATATGGGAGAAATAAAATAAGTTAAAAATAATATTTCCACATGTAAGTTGGTGTGTTTGTCTTAATTGTGTTAGTTGCAGGCCTCAAATGTACCAGGTGTGGTCATAAACTTAATAACTGTGGACTTGAGTTGATTAAGCAAACTGTTTTTCCCAAAATAATAGTGATTAAAATATGACTATTTAAGGAGGCTCATAATACAATTTAATTTCCATGGATTACCAATATCATTAAGTATGCACAGCAGTTGTTGCTTAAAATGAATGCCACATGCTTTGCTGTAGTAGAGCAAAACTGTCTAACCCCAGCCTTCAGTGTTCACTTAGCCCTTAAACTAACCTCATTTAGTTGGGTAACAGTGTGAGAAACATAAAGTTGAAGGGGCACTTGTGTGGTACTTGGTTGAAGGATACTTGTGAGGAACAGATTAAAAAGGAATGGTCAAAATTGATGCAGGGAGGGCCAAGAATCCTGACTTTTGGTGTCTGGTACGGACCCTACATTTCCCATAATGCTACTCAGTATGGTCTCTTTGTTAGACCCTCCCTGAATGATAAATGCCCAACCTCATGCCCCTAGATGACTTGCCGATTTTTTTTGCCAGATCCACAGAAGACATCTTTTCACTGAATACTCTGAACAGCAGAGTTGTGGATGCAAGACACATGACTTGCACGTGAGTCGGAGTCTAGTCACAAATGAAGACTGGAGACTTGACTTGACAAAATCAAGAGAGACTTGCAACTGGACTTGGACTTTGACACCACTGGCTCATGACTTCACTTGGATTTGGAGCCCTTTGACTTGGCAATACTTCATACCTTCCCAGTCAGTAGATCAAAAAGTATTTTATTTTTACATATGTGCTAGAAATCATTTAATTTCTCTTTAATTCCTTAATCAACTAACGTTAATCCTATTTGTTCCCAGCAAGTCAACAAAAAAAAAACTCTGTTTATGACTTAGGACTTGACTTGGGACTTGAATGCAAAGACTTGAGACTTACTTGTGACTTGCAAAACACTGACATGGTCCTGCCTCTGTTGATTATTATCCCTTATGATGAGTAAACTGATAGTGATGTACCTTTAATGAACTTTTTTTTTTAAAGGTTCTGTTTTGCTGTATTCAGCTTTCACTTATAGTGCGAACACTGACTAAGTTGGAACTAAAAAAAAGTAAATAAACCTCAATCTGAGATCACAATAAGGCAAACTACTTCTTTTCATAATGTACAAATAAAGCATATATGAAATTAAATCACTATCCTTCCTACAACACTTGTATCCTAATTGCTATGATATATATATACATAAAAGCGAGTTCTAAAAGTTTTTAAAGGGGCATTTCATGCATTCTGGCTGTCAGTACTCAGTAATCTGTTCCCTTGAGGTCTGGGCAAGGGGGATCTGGTTTATAGGTTATGGCTGCAGAGCACACAGGGAAATATGCCTCATTACAAACCAAAGAGCCAAAGCCACTCTGCATTTGAAGTGGCCGGCCGTCCTGGCTTTCACTCTCAAACAGTGATTCACAGATGATCTTTGAATGACTCATTAAGTTCATTGGTACCGACCCCCGGCCACTTTTCAGCAGCCAGGCAGCGGCTCCACAAAAGGCAAAGTCGGTTGATTCTGCTGCTGGATGAGGAGGCTGAGGGTTAGTGTGGTGGAGCCCTCTGCTGGTCGCTGTGTGGAAAACATTTTATTGAGAGTGGGTGAACAAGTGTTGAGTCTTTGATTCAAGTCCTGTATAGCCTACCTAAGCCTTCTCTTACAACTGGAGGGAATTTAACAGAATATTTGCCCCTCACCTTTCAAATGAATTGTGAACATTTTATTTCATAAATGGCAGACTTCATTTTGAATACTGTATGATTACAATGACATGAGATGCCTCAATTTTGTATTCTTAGGGTGCTGTGTAAAGGTGCTGGATGTAACCCAGGAGAAAGATAGTTGATTATGGAGTCTTGCAGATAATGAGACAGTGGGCCCCTGGGCACAGATATGAAAAGACCCCACCACCTCTCCTACAAAGGAGCGAGACACACTTTGTTTTGTTTTTTTGTGTCTTTTGTAGTCATTTTTCATCTTTAAGTTTTTTATCTTTTGTATTTCTTTGTAGTCGTTTGTTTTATCTTTTCATAGTTTTGTGTTTCTTTATAGTTGTTCTGCATCTTTTTATGTTTTTCTTTTATTTTGTCTCTGTTGTTGTTTTGCATCTTTTTTTGCATCTCTTTCTAGTCATTTTGCATCTTTTTGTGGTATTAGGCCTCTGTAGTTGTTCTGCACCTTTTTGTGATTTTGCGCCCTGTTGTAGTCATTTTTCATCTTTTGGTGGTTTTGCATCTCTTTGTAGTTGTTTTGCATCTTTTTGGGATTAAGTGTCTCTTTGTAGTCTACCTAGAAGTAAACCCACCTCATTAACTACCACTACAACACTGTCATCCATGTTCCTAGGTCGTGAAATACCAACACTTTGGGTTGGTTGCGGGACGGAACTTCCAATCCAAAGTGTCTGTATTTGACAACCTGGGCATGGACTCAAAAATCAACTTTCCTTCTCCGGTTACATATAGCTCCTTTAGCACGTGGCCAGGGGGAGACCCTCTTATTGCTCTCATATTCTCAGCCATTGTATACCTAAATAAATAAATAAATAATAAACAATTGTCAAAACTGTGACAATAACAAGAACATTCAACTGGAATTATTCTTTAACAACAATCACGATGGTTTATACTTTCACTTAACAATGTCAGGTAGAATTGGAATAACTGAAGACTTGATGGAGCAAAAAGGAAATGTCTTAAATGATGGATTGAGACAGAGTGATTGATTTCACTCTGCCTTCACAAACAACTTCTAGCCAAAGTAAAACCCAACCACTTGAAACAAATGACACCCTCTCCTATTCAAGCACCATCGTGTGTTATGATAGACGCTAAAGACTTTGCTCATCAATAGTGCACAAAACAATCAGCAGTTTAGCAGTCTGGCCGCTTCGCTAAGTGGCTGGGCGTAGTGTCGCTGTCCTGTCCTCGTCCTCTGAGAGGCTTGTTAATAAAAAACGCGGCCCAGGCTCCTGGCAGTTTGGCCGGCACCCAATCAAAAACCCATTAATCTAGCGATCTACATTAATTTGTTTCTCAACAAGCAGATGGCAGTCCCGATTGAAACCAAACAGACATGTGTTGTGTACTGCATATAAATGGGCTTATAAATGAGCTTTTTACACAAACAACTAAGGCCAGATACGTCCAATGGGGCTGATACCTGATCAAGATCTTAGCAGTTGGCGAGCTGCTGATTGCTTTGTGGGCTTAGAGCATACAGTGTTTACCATAAGCTTATGGCTGTAAATATGACTGTGTCTACAAAACTCTGCAACCTTTTGACCTGCCATCTGCACAGGCCTGATTACAATCCCCACATGTTCTTATTTCTGTGTTTTCCTTGTCATAATTTGGTAAAAAGCCTGTCAAATAAAATCAACTTTATCATCATCACTGTCCAGGCAGGATGGCTTATAGTGGCAAAAGCAACAGTTGCTGTCAGTGAAAGTGCTTCCAAATCAGGCTCAGCCCGGTCTGTACTGCCAACCAACCACAACTAGTCAAACTCAGCCGCTGACTCATCTTGATTTAATGAACAGTAAGCCAGTCAGATGCTGTGAGGAAGTGTGACTAATCTGTGCAGGCCAGCACTGAGTCACACCAACACAGATCATGTCCTCATGATTTGGTTTTTGTTGGAATTACTTTGGAGAATAATTCAAACCCTGTGGGGAAACGATAAAGATCTGTTTGAGTGCATCTGTAACTGTGTATTTCTGGCAGGGCTTCTCGCTGCAGCAGTTATAGCTAATGACACGGTAGCCTGCTCGCCTCCTGATTTATTTGTGTGTTTTTGGAGTGGGAGGAGCCTGCGGAGGTCTGAAGGAATGATTGCAGAGCCCTGCAGCATCCCCGAATAGACGGGTGTCAGCCGGAAGCCCCAGGACGCTTGTTAAGGCCGCCTCCGAGCAGGAAAAGTTTGCCTCTGTTCCACACAGGCCCTCAATTAGGACTGTCACCACTACAGTGAGGTGATGCAGTGTGTGATGTAAGCATGTGGAAGGAGCTCATCTTGTGACTTAGCGGCTAAAGAGCTAATTAACACGGGGCTCTCCACAGGCTCCTCTGAGACACTGAATGTTATCTGCTGCCTATTTATAAGACCTGCTAGAGCTACGTGTCTTTTTTTAATCTCAACTGGCCAGAGTCGACGTGAATCTGAGAAGATGACTGTTAATTGTTTTCCTTTCGCTTTCTGGATATAGATTTTTGTGAAACACAGAATGGGTGTGACAGGGAGGTGAGAGGCGTGGAGGGCTCAGAGTGCTTGTGAGGTTGTGTGCGGCTGCCAGTGTGTGCGTGTCCTTCACCAGCACGACGGTGGCAGCGTCTGGCTTGCAGGCCACAGAGCCAGCGAGACAGACGCTGCCTCACATGCTGCGGTTACCATGGTAAGGTGAGATACTGCAAAAGTCTCATAAACCTTGCTGTGTGGATGCAGTGTGTGTGTGTGTGTGTGTGAGAGAGAGAGAGAGAGAGCGAGAGAGAGACTACTTCAGCATCTGTTGCAGTCTCTATGTCTGTGCTTTAAGAGCAGAGATGATGGCTTGAACACACTGCTTTGGTTTTGGTTATTTATGGGATTTCTAATATTTTATCTCAGTCATAAAACATACTGTGGAGGGGACCAGATTAAATAACAGCGATAGAATAAAATGATTCCAAAAACTTAAAACATATGGCTGAAGTTTGTACATGATGAAATATAGATGAATTGCCTTTATTTAGAGAACGGAGGGAGATTAAAAACATTAGTTTGATGTGGGAAGCATATTGCCAAATTTCTTTACGCCTCCAAAATAAGGGCATTTTGAATACTTAGTCATGTTTAGACTCAAACTTGATATTGTTCATGGAAATGATTGATATTTTAGGGTGTAACCAGGATGACAAATACCATTTTTGCATTGACAGTAAAACACTCAGAGCAACAATGCAGGCATCGTCTTCTTATGAAAGAATCTAACCTTTATTTTCTTGTAAAAATAATATATCCCCCCATCTTGTACAGTGTATTCTCACTAACCAACACTCCAAGTCTCATTAGCTTCTTTTAAATATTTTCTTAATGACACACTGGCACGATTTATCAACACATTTCTCATATTTTCCTCTGTGTCTTTATATTTCACTACTTAAATGTAGTTTTCACCACCTCACCTCTGTGTTTTATAGCTGTGCACACTAAATGACCTGTTGGACCTGGAGACAGTGTAAATCTAGTCCTCTGCTCCTCTGGTTTGGGGTCAAGGCTACTGGCAGTGGGAGGAAGGGTGTTTGTGTTTCAGGATGTGCGTTTGAAGGTTGTATAAAATGACTCGGCCAGCATCTGATGGATTTCCATCACATAAACATGAACCAGCCGCTGAACTTTAACTACTCTTGGTTTGTTGTCGGTACAGCGCAGAGCATCTCTCCTCCAGCCATGCTGCTTCATACATTTTCATTGTGTGGGTTAGAGGTCGGCAGGAAATTGATGTGTTGATGCTGATGTTCACAGTCATTGGGTTACATTGTGCGCTGTGTTTTATAGTTGGTATATAGCCATGATTTAGATGCGTCCTTCATGTGCCAGGCTGGCTCTGTGAAACAAAATGATATGAGGTATTTTAGCTTTTTTCCTGGCAAAAAAATAATGGAAAGCTACTACATATAATAGTTCCCCCGTGTGCTACCTTCAAATTTTGCTGCTTTGGCGTATGATTGCCTGTAATTGCCACTTGTAACCACTGATAGTTTATCAAATTGGTCAACAAACACGTCTGTTTTTTATTCCTGTCTGCCTGCTGCTGTCTGTTTCCAAATTGTGTTGTGCTCATCTGTCTTCTTGCTGTTTTGGAGCTGTTGTTTCTTTTTTTTCTTTTTGTCTGACCATCCTCTCTTTCTCCCTCTTTTTACTCCCTGGCCTTCAGTCTTTGCTTCACCACGAGAGATCAGCGCTGACTGACGTGTGCGAGCACATCCAACGTGGATTGTGTGTCCAAACTTCTCCCAGCCATGCAATTATGTCATTTTCTGCTCAGGATTTCCCCTGGAACGACAAAGTGGCTTGGCATGAGCGAACAATGACTGAATGTTTCAGTTTTTAGCAGCGTGCACTTCTCTCCTGTTATCTGCTGATCGTAGTGAAGTCATTCGGTCGGTGCCAGCCAGGAAGCGAGAAAGTGCTGGTTTCCAGAATAGCTTGGAAAATACATGAAAGTCACTTTTGTCTTGCGCTGCAGCTACTCCAGTGCCCACGACCAAGGCACCTGTATGTCCAGCTTCTTGGATTGAGTTGCACAATGACGAATCATTGGTATAAATATATGCAGCTGGCTGAATATGCAGCAGGACCTTGAAAGCAACATGCTAATCAGTTTTCCTTGGAAAAAATAAGCCAAACAAACAGTGATGCACACTTAATAGGCTCTCAGGAAATGGTGAGTAAGACTTTGGCTCAGGAGTAAAAGGAGCTTGTTTTTGGAAAGAAAAATTAGAGTAAATTGGTGTGTTTTCATAAGCCCCACTTTTATTCTCACGTGCATAAATTGATTATTCACATTAATTCATCTTATGTTACATCTGTTGTTGCATTCGATTAGTGTTTTATCACTGATTGTAAAGCTGCTTTATGATTGTTGTAAACACAACTGGACACATCTCCTCTTGCGCCCAAATCCTCCAACGGACACACCCAGACTTGGCTGCGATTGACAGTTGGCACGGCAACAAAGGTGCTCTCCGCTCATCCCTTTCATATTCTCCAGATTGCGGTCCATTCCTGCCTCTTAAAATTGTTGTGGAGAACGCTGTCACGTAAATAAAGTTCTTATTTTTGATCCCTCCTCACTAGCGCCAGGCCACAAGGAAACTTCAAGTGTACGATTTGTATATTGCCGTAGTAAACTCCCCACTTGGGTGTTTGCAAGATTGGAGTAGAGCCATGTTGGATAGCTGCCTGCCGCTATTACCTCAGGATTAGGTGGGTTTGAAGGAGGCATCTCTATTCGGCTCCCAGGACAAGATAATGATGGTTTCTGAGGGAACAGAGATGCGTCAGACTCATCCCAGGAAACACCAGAAAAGGTTTATATAGTGGAAATGGCTTCCAGGTGCTTCCATAATATAGTTGGACACAGACAGTTGTTCCTGCCCTCGAAGGGGTTTTGTCAGAAATCTCATAGTTATCTTTCAATTGGACCTCTTCTTCACCAGACACTCTGAAAGCAGCGGATGCTCACAGTTAGATATCTCCAAGATGAGGCAATTCATCTCTCTTACTGACCCTAGAAAAATGGATTCACGCTTTTTCTTCCTCTAAAAAGTACTATCCTATGCACAGCTGTCCAATCGCACCAGCTTTACTTTTGGAAAAGTTGAACTTATTCAAAGTTCAGCAGCCTCCTCGAGCCAGAGCTTATGACATTATTACCACAGTCTTCCTTCACTGGCTCCCTGTTGCCAATTTGCAAAGTACCACAAGGCCTTGAGCTGCAATATCCCTGATCTAGCCAACTTTCTACCATGTTCATTCAACTTAATTCTTATTATGTAAAGTCCCCCTCCACATAAAAATGTGTTTTGCTTTTTGTAACTTTGTTTGAATGTGTTACCTTCATTGTGCAGCACGCAGACTTCAATGCTAGAATGCTGACTTCACATTTGTCGGCTGGAACGGACAAGTTTCTCTGTACTGCTCTCAGATCTGAGTCTAAGGCATGTTCATACAAGCACGATTATGTGGCATCACCACTAGTTTAAAGGCCAATAGAATAAAAACTTATCAGACACTGATTGTTATTCAAAGCTGAGTATCTCTATGTCTTATGTCTGGAGCATAGACTGTATGAAATAAAGGACGTAACTACCGTGACATCACCAATTGGTTTGTGGCCTCCCATTTGGAGACCTCAAGTTCAGCATTTTAGCCATCGCCATCTTGGTTTTCTGGAGAAAGAAGTGACTATATTTGGGCGAGAGGCTGGAGCTATTGGGTAGCCGGGGTGGATCTGACGCAGAGGACTCTATGCACAGACAGCCTGTCACTCAAAACAGCCCCACCCTTTATTATGCACAACTTCAAGCCTTAACAGAACGTAAACGGGTGAGTTATATTATTTCTGCTGTAAAGTGGGGCATTTTAATGGCATTTGTGTCATTTTAACATGGGAATCTATGTTGAGTGACTCACTTTTGGAGCCAGCCTCAAGTGGCCATTCGAGGAACTACAGTTTTTTGGCATAGATCTTTAACTTCATCACAAATAGAACTTGCAATGGTTTTGCACCCAGGAATTAGGCTACATACATAGATACCAACTATTACTGTACACACTATATTATACACCTCATTGAGGCATTCAAATGTAAACAAAATCTTAAAGTTACTGTTCACAACAAATATCAGAATCAATAAATACACATAATATACATCAAAATCACATGGATCATGGCTTCAGGTCAATATCTTATATGGCAGCGAGAACAGTTGATAGCTCTCTGCATGGACCTGCAATACTGCCAGGTTTGATTTTGGCGCATTGCTGCCAGAGATGGGCCAGCCGTATCTGCCAATCCTGTGCTGAGATTGTAACGTAGCCAGTCAGTGAAGGCTCCAGTGGTATTGTACCGCTATTGTACTGTAGATGTTTAACAGTCGAATGGTTCACACCAAATGTTCTTGATAGCGCCCGGCTGTTCTGTCCAGCCTGTAGCATGTCAGTGGCCCTCCCCCTCTGTGCCTGTGTCAGACGTGGCATCTTATAGAACTGTAATTTTTATTTTCTTTTGGTGCTTTTTCATAGGCAATAGTTATGTGTGTTCAAGGAGTGGTCAGATGGGATTGTCATGATAATTCATGTGTGACCATGAGCAAAATATAGGATATAATTACTCAACTTCTGTACCAGAATCAGTCCTCCATATCATGGACAGTAAATGGTTTTATTTTTGTATATGAAGTGCATAGATGTCTAATCTTTCTATCAAATTAACCACAAAATTATTTGTAGTAGAATTTACAGCTTTGTGTTTTTAATTTCCCTGAGTGTACTAAAATGGAAGTTGTACTCCTTACAAAACGCAGCAATGATTGTTCTTTCACACATTTAGAAGAAAAAAAAAAGAGCCAAATTCTCATTTCTTTGACTTTTTTGGTTTCCCCAGAGATCACCTGTAAATTGAACAGCACAGCCCGTACAGATTTTCTGTTGAGTTTGACTTCCTGTGGCTGCCTTTTTTTTCTCCACCATTCTCCATAAACTTACTTGACAGTGATCCCTCCATCCGATCTATGCTGTTTCCATCCCTCCATCACTCCCGGTTTGTCATGACCCAGACACAGAGACGAGGCAGAGAATAATGGAGGAAGCTCCATCACATCACAGCCCCATCGATTCCATTGGCTCATCGCTCGTTTAGTTAATGCAGCTTTATGTTGTGTTTAATTACATTTAGGACCCATGCGGGAGCGGCGCCCGTGCCAAGTTGAGGTTTCGGAGCCAGTGTAGCCACAGAGGAGACGTCTCTCCCGGCTAGCCTGTTTCAAACAGCATTACACAGCTAAATGTCCTCCATGTGATTGTATATGTGCACAAACCCCTTGGATGCAATTAACTTCCTAATTTATTAGACAGCGTTGGAATGATGCCCTGATTAAAGAGGCCATACGTTAACAGTCATTCAATTGAATTGATAAATACAGGGGGAACTCTAGTGAGTCCTGCACAGTTTGACTTCCTTCTCTCACTCCAGCATCCCATCTCTCTCCTTTTACTTTGCTCCCCCCGGAGGATGAACAGCGCCACTGCAGGCTCTGCCAATAATACCTGCGTAGCTGTAGTCACTGCATTGTGATCAGGACTGTTGAAGGCAGTTTATCTGCTCTGGGGTAAGAGCTGGCTGTTTGTTAGCGCTGCTGAGGGGAGAGATCTGCAGAGAAGGTAGAGAGGAGGGAGACAGATACTTGATGTGCCATCAGTGAGGACAACATCAGCACAGAGACTGGACTTTTGCTGATTGATGCTGGCTGCCGAAAGAAAGAAAGAGGAAGGAGGGTGGGCAAGTGGAGAGGGCTCAGTGTGTGTGTTTGTGTATGTGTGTTTTCTTGTGTATGACTAGCTGGGGGATTTGTAGATTGTATGTGCATGTATGTATGTGTGCGTGAGAGTGAGTGTGTGTGTTGTCTCATCCAGCATGTGTGTCTCTATGATGTCAGTAGTCTCAGTCAGCACCACTGAAGGTGGCGTTACTGCTGATGTTTTGCCTCTGTCGTAGCGCTGGCTCTGCTTCCCAGAGCGATTTGGGATTCAGAGAGGAGAGGTGAACGAGTGCAGGAGGCTGACAGACTGAACTCTGAGCGCCACTGAGGAGTCATGAAGTGAGTGGATCAGTGAGCCGGCGCTCACGCAGAGACAGGAGGCAGGCTTCTTGAAAATGTTTCTTTGATGTTTGTGCTTTGTAAGGAAGCTCAGAGAGAAGAGAGGACCAGAAAGTGATGGGGGGGGGGGGGGGGGGGGGTGACAGGTGACAGAGGTCCCAGGTCAGGTTTGAACCCAGGACATCACAGTAACACCTGCAAGCTTCAACGTGCTTCAAAGCCAGTTGTACCTTCTTCTAGCTAAACTTGAAGTTGAGGTTTAGAAACAGAAAGATGTGTTTTTTTTCTGAGGCTTTCCTGCTCTCATGTTTGCCTTGATTTGTCTGAGCTCTGTTGAAGCTTTTTCCTTCCTTGCAATGTTTCAAACTGTTCTGTTGGCGAAGGACTTCTGAAAATGTCCAGATAGGAGTTAGTGGTTTAAAGGTTTCAAAGTGGTACCTCCATGATTCATACATTTTGGCAGATTTCTTCCGATTCCTGGCATTTCTTCCATCCAGTTTGATTTCTGTGTTATACAAAGAATTGTGAATCAATAGTACAGACTCAGTTTATACAACAATAAAGCAACCAAAAAGAGGTTTTGGCTAGAAACTTTATAATGTCCCTGAAAGTGTCTGCCAACATGGTGGCGTTGCTTCGACAAGTTGACAGTTTGAAAGTGAATTTTGGAGCACAAGATGTTCCAGAGTGGGCAGGTTGGACTTAAACAAACAGAAGGTGACTCAGCATTATGGTGAGCTGTCACAAAGTTAGGTAAACAGGGTTTAAAAGTTGTGAATGAATAACTTTGATTTTCTGTGGTGGAATTTCAATGTTCACCTGCTGGTACATGATAAAGTAAGACATAGAAACTGGCTGTTTTCTGAGACTTTGTTTGAGATAACTTTTTGTTTGTTTGTTTCTTTGTTTGTCATTAGTTATTTTAATCGGTTTCAATATAATACTGATAGTGCATTAATGGTCACATTAATGGAACATGCTCAGACTTTTCATGAACGGTGAACTGTAGCAGCAGTATGCAACTTAAAAGTTTGAATGCATGCGACAGTTAACGACTCATGGCTAAGTGCTAATGGCACTGAAGACAACACAGCTGCTGGTACTGCTGAAGTCAGTTCATATGGCTATTTGAAGGGCTTTTATGAACAAATCAGTATAGATTCCAACCATGAGCCATTGGTTTGTGAACTCTTGTTTCGAGGCCCAAAGTTCGGCAATTCGGCTATCGCCATCTTGGTTTTTTTGGAGCCAGAAGTGACATTATTTGGATGAGAGGGTTGAGCTGTAGAGGAGCGAGGGGTGAATCTTACTGATAGAATGCCTCGACACCTTGCAGACAGCCTGTCACTCAAAGCAGCCCTGCATTTAATGATGTGTAACTTTAAGCATTAATCAAAGCAAGAAGCGTTGACTTCGGCATTTCAGCAGCCACCGTCTTGGTGTTTTGGAGCCAAAAGTCGGTGGAGCTGTGGAAGAGTGGGGGGTGGATCTGACGGAGCTATAGAGACCAAAACTGCTTTTTGTACCAGACTTTAAGCAGATTTATTTTTGCTATAAAGTTGGGCAGTTTAAAATGGGAGTCATTGGGGATTGACTTGCTTCTGGAGCCAGCCTCAAGTGGCCATTTGAGAAACTGCAATATTTGGCACTTCCCCATCTGGTTCATTTTTCAGCCCTGGAGGTTGCTGTTTGAGTCCATTGGAAAAGCAGGCCACATTTGTATGCAAATTGTGTCCCCTGGTTCTGAAAAACATGTCAGCAACATCAGCAAAACCACAACATTGGCAACAAATTTAAAATGACACATTGAGCTAAAGCATCCAACCAGGCTTGGGAAATATCTGTGTATGAAATATGATGATAAGATTTAACTTTATTTAAAAAACACAAGACAGAAACCTAAACTAGTTTATCAAGGTTTTATTGGGAACTTAGTTCAAAACTCAAATTGTGATCTATGAACGCAAAGTAGCTTACTTTAATCTGTCTGACCTTAACTTTGAGCTAACTCTTGTGAAGTGGAAATTTGCACAACATTATAAACTGGCATGCAGGCAGATCTGTAAGCACAACATGCCTGGGTGAAATCTTATTTGTGAATACCATCAGAGGCTTGTTTGATCCTTTAGAGATTCCTATATGGGGCCTTTGTTCCACTCAGCAAGACAAGTGTTTGCAGACAGGAAGTGTGTTTGCTCAGAGAGGGATTTTAAAGTCGCTTCAGTTTACTTTCTTTTGATTGTCAGCCTGTGTGAAGCTGTGTTGTCTTGCTGTGGTAAACGCTGCATAACACAAACTTTCCAAATCAAATGCAAATTAAAATTTGACCTCCAGGCTGGATAGCTTGTGTGTGGCCCTGAAGATTTGTGTTTGTTGGGATCATATCCCTGCAGGAGCTGCAGCAGATGCAGAGGCAGCTGGTTACTTTAGCCACAAATTGAATTCATCCTCTGGGTATCGCACCCTTCACTAGGTGTCTATCTCCTCTCCTTACTTCCTACTTGCTCATTTCACAAGTGTTGAGGAAGTGATTGAAAGATCCTTTCTGTTTTCCCAGAAACATTTTGAAGTGCATGTTTAATTTGGAGCTCTTTATTTTGATGCACTCAACTTAAATATTTGCATAACAGCAGTTGATGGAAATGCACATTAATTTGCATTTTCTTCTGCATATTTTTTTGATAATTTGTTTAACGTTAGAGCTAAATTTGGATGTAAACCTGAGTGCTGCTGGCAGGAGAGTTGAGTCTTTACTCAGGTTCTCTGCAGAAGCGTTAATCCTCTGTCCCTGCTCCCTTTTAAGGGTACGGGGGGGAGAGAGAGAGAGAGAGAGATGTATGGCAGCAGGAGGTGGCTGCTGAAACAATGTAACAGATCAAACCCTCCTCCTCCTCTTCGTCCCAGGTCTCTGATGAACTTAGCAGTCCAGCAGCTTGTGTTCAAGCCTTGGTGGAATTTCCCGCAGCCTGATGTGACTGTCGCTGTCAGCAGGAGCTGCACATACACTCTTAATTCCTCTCTTTCACACACTTTCTCCATCCTTCTGCTCTCCTGTTTGTTTACTTGCCCCCTGATGGGATGTGGTTTGCATTTGTGGTGTGTGTCTCTCAGTGTGTCTGTGGATGTGAGCCCTGTGTATTTGTGTGCATATGCTTCTTTTTTTGCAAGCAGGTTTAGTGGTACTTTCCCTATGACGGCTCTCTTCTTTTTTTTTCGATTTTGCACTTTACGACTTCTCATCACGGAGAAAGTCGCTGAAGGGAAACCACAACAGATACAAACTTCTGAGAGGCGGCGTCTTTAAAGGAGCAAATGTCCCCCTTCCAAGAAAAAGAAAAAGAGCGGGAGAGAAATGCTTTTAATTGTGAGCAGCGTGTGAGGTAAATGAGGGGAAAATGGGATTATTTCATCATGAGAAACAAGTTTTATGAGGGAATTCCTTGGGAAATGTCTACCATTCGAGATGCTGAGAAGCCTGTGCTAGTTATAGAAACTTCATCTGCACAAAATCCAAAGATGTAAAAGTTCTGCCGCGCAGTTTGACAGGAGGTACAGTGCAGATACACCTCAAGAAAAAACACACCTTTACCACTTTATTATGGACTTTACATCTGACTACTTCTTGGCATTAAGGGACTCATGGAAGATCTTACATTTCTCAGGGGATTTTCACCATTCAAAGTCCTTCATGCTTCTCAGGCCTGCATTGCTTTTTTTCTTTAAATCCAGGGATAACAAGAAAAGTTTCAGGCAGCAGAGCAGCAGTTAGTGTCTTTATATGGGCTGGTACAGATTTTTTCAGGTCCCAGAATCTCAACTCAAGCCTAGCAGGAATAAAGATGTTCTTCCACGGCTGTCTGTGGAAATTTGTATCAAACGTACCCTCCGCACAGTGGGAAGAACCGGATCTCTTTTTTACTTCATGTCATTTTCCAGGTGCTGTCTGCTTCTTAGAGAGAGAGGTCTGGAAGGAAATCCTAGAAAGTTCGGTGACTGGGGGGAAAAAATACATGCGTGAAGTTTTAAGCTATACTTGGGGTATTTGAATGAGTATTTCCAGGATAGAGTTTGGCCCTTAAACCTTCACAGCTTCTTCCATCCTCGAGTTCATGAGAAAAATTGATCCATTCGCATACGAAAGAACCTGATTCTTTCAGTAGAGTCTTGCTTCCGTGGGGCAAAGCACTCGGAAGCCCAATGTGATTCACATCTTTCGTTTTTCGGCGCCCGGTGAAACCGCAGCAGCTGTCGAGATCAGTCTGTCGCCGGCCAGACAAAGCGTCGCTAATCAGTCGGCTTATGGGCTCTAATGAAAGACAAAGCGGCTGTTAAGAGGGTTAGGTGACAATACAAAAGATTATACGACACGCTGCTCTTCCGGGTTTAGAAACATAGTTGGGAAAGTGAACCCACCTGTTACTTCAACTGTCGTTATTCAGACTCAGTTCATAGTAAAAGTCATTCATTTTAAGTTCTAGAAAGGTTCTGTTTTGAGATTGTTGGGACTTATGTTGAATGTGCTTTGTCTTTATTAGTATTTCGTTTGTTATCTGTGTATAAGTATTCCAGGAACTTGTGGCATTTTCATTTCTACATGCTTCTTACAAAAGTTCAAATGAGAAAAGTTCCAGCAGACATCTGAAAGATTGTGCATTGTCCATAATTTGGGGATTTGTCAGTGCAGTCTTTGAGTAGCGGAGATGTGCAGGGAGCGGGAAGTGTTTGGACAGCGCTCCCTGGCAGAGCATTAACCACGGACTGAGAGGCAGAGCGGTGCGCTGCATAGAGAAGAAGTCAGGTTAGAAATGACTGTCAGGATGAAGTAGTCTTCAGGAGCAAAGCCAAAAGTGCAACTGTCTCAATGTACAAATGCAAAACTTCAGTTGTTTCTTGAAGTTTGGGACTTGAACTTATGAAGTTACATCAGAGTGATCCATGTTAGACATTAAAAAGTCCTGTGAGTTGAGTCTTTGCTACTGTAATTCATGATTTGCATTACTTTGGATTTACTGTACCAAAAGCTGTTAAACCTCGCCGTGTTGGATATGCACACACACCTCCTCTCTGTCTCTATTTCTCACACACACATTGACAGGATGTTTTGTTCTGTCGTTACAGATTTACACAGACTGGGCCAATCACTACCTGGCCAAGTCTGGCTGTCAGCGCCTCATCAAGGACCTGAGCCAGGACGTCACCGATGGAGTCCTGCTGGCACAGATCATCCAGATCATAGGTAGGCATCCAAATATGCGCCCACGCCTGTGTCTACTGTTTCTCTATTATCTACCTCTTCATCTATTATTCCATCATCTATCTCTCGTCTTCCTCCTACAGCTTTCTGTTTCTCTTTGCGCTCGAGTAATTAAGTTCACACCTAAAGTACATTCAATTGTAATATAATGGGATAATCATCATGACAGATTTCTGTTACCAAAGCAATATAATGTCTTACATCATGTGGAACTTCAGTGTTTAGAAAGAATATTAATAAAGCAAAGAGGAATAAATCCATAAATCCTATCAGTAGTGATAAAACACTGCATGTCTATAATTCATTCGTTCTGTCTGGTAGATGAAGCGACCACCCACCCACACACACACACACACACACACACACACACACACACACACACACACACACACACACACACACACACACTCTATGTTTGGTCTTTGTTGTGGTGAGTTGGAGGGAAGCTGTTCCTCAGTCTGATATTTGGGCCAAATCGCAGCAGCTCTCTCTTGTTTTGGGTGCCGCGGCAGCAGAGATCTATGACTCTGACACCCTGGGGTGCAGGGGAATGTGTCTCGGATTGGACCCCAGAGAGAGTTTACTTCTCTTTCTGTCTCTCTTTCTGTCTGTCTCTCTCTCTTTCTCTCCTCTTTAATGTCTCTATGTCTCTCTTCAGTTCCGTCTGTCTCTTTCACTCCCTCACAGTGGAACTTTTTCTAGGTCTCTGTCTCGTCTCTCTCCCCCCTCATGCCTTTCGTTCCTCTCTCTGATCTTCCTTTCCCTTTTTCTCTTGCCTTCCACTTAACTAACAGATTACAGTAACGTGATTACACCCTGTCAGCAGACTGGTTAGGAACATTTTGGTGCAGCAGCTGGAGGTGGTGGGAGGCAACCATCCTACACCAGAAAGGAAACATGCGTCTTCAAGTGCCTCTGAAGCTGGTTACCAAGTTATTTGCCTAATGCCGCACTTCCACTGCATGGCACCAAATGACTCTACTCATCTCAACTTATTCTTCTCTGGTTTTGGTTGCATTTCAGTCAGGGCTCCAAGCAAGCTGAGCCAATTCTAAAAGGTAGAATTAAAACACTGCAGACCACTGATTGTTCAGAGAGAACCATCAATAGAAAAGTCACATGCGTGGCACGGAACTTCCTCCATAAACCCCCATTTTTTAAATGGCCATGCCACCATCAATAGCAGCCACAATATCTTATTCACATGACCAAGATTTTTAAAAAATGGAAGCCCATAAAACTACACCATACACTATGTACACTATGCCATACAATTGACAAAGTGCAAACAATCCTCTTGGTTTCGAATGGAAGGATTCAGCAAGTGGTGCTTTAGAGATGTTTTCAGTGCAGTTTCATGAGTCGTTTCTAATACCGATCAGCTGAGAACCTGCCTGCACTGACAGGATACCATCTGCAGTGGAAGATGAAATAGAGAAAAGGACCTGGTACCAACAGTGAGTTGAGTCAAGTCGAGCAGAGCCATGCAGTGGAAATTAGGTACAACACTGACCTCACCAGAAAAACAACCACACGCTCAAAATAATACTTTTTTACTACCTTGGGCGTCTGCATACAGAGAGGTGATTGCACGTTTGTTGGCACGTAGAGTCCACATGTACAGCCTGCGTAGTCATGAATTTTGGGCTGTGTGTGGATGAGTTGCCCTTGTAGGCATGCGCAGCTGACGAAATGTATGTCACCTGGACTCTTACTGCCACACAGATTTGCAATGATTGGGTTCAAATGCCCAAAATGACCTATGTTTACTTACTGACAAGGACCTCTTGAGGTTACGCAAATTACAATAGTTGTGAGAAGCAAAGGTGGAAGCAGCGTGACATTGAAGGTCTAAAAAATCTGTTAGGGAGGAGATCAGGGTGTGTGGATGGGTCAGCGTGAGGGACTTTTTCACTGCCTCTTGAGGCGAAATTGTTTTCATCTTGGAGCCCACTGGCAATCAGTCTAAAAAAGATTTAGCATCTGAGGACAAAGGCTGATGTTTTAGAGGTTCCGGAGTTGCCAGTGGACATCTGGGCCAGAACTTCCTCCTCCGTGCGCTCGTCAGTGTCTACAGTCTAATAAGAAACATGAGCCATGAGAATGGAGTTGACAACTAGTTTCTATAAACAGAAGCTAATAAAAAAAACTTGATTGTTGTCAGAAGATAGCAAAATGGTTTTGAGATTTTGTTTCAGCCAATGCATTCCACCCCTTTTGCTCTCTACACAGACTGCTTTTTTGCATGCAACCAAAGCCTGCTCAAAAGTGATTGGTCAATACCATTCACACTGCAAACTGAAACGAGAACGCTTTCGATATCAAAATATTATACCGCTTCTACAGATTCTGAACACATGCAGAAATCTATCTATAGAGAAAAACAAACAGCGTTGGTTTCATACGGTTTTAAATCCAACCCTGATCATAGAGGTGGGACACAACCGTGATATGCACTAATTGTACACATGCCAGATCATAAATTGGTCATATGGAGCCTGTTAACGGTTAGTAAATGCCTCCAAACTGACTGCTTATTGAACCCAGTATCAATCGCATGGTAATAAATAATGACTAATTTTGCAACAGCACTGGCTCTTACGCAATTTGAGCTCTGTGTGTTTTCAGACACATTTCTCTCACGCATTCTTTTTCTTCTTCTTAAGTCTATTGTCTTTGCTCTCTCTCTCTTTCTTTTTCTTTGTGTCTCCATTACTGTTCTGATCTCTACTCTTTCTGGGACTCCCTCTCTCTGTTTATCACACTCTCGCAAACACACATACACACAAACACAATTTCCTCTCTCTTACATACGCTGCCTTTCTCACTGATGCTGCCTGTCTCCCTAAATCTCTCTCATTTTTTTTAACCCGTGACTAACTTCCTTACTCTCTTGTTCTCCCCAACTTCTCTCTCCCTCTCTCCCTCTCCCTGTTGGATGAAACTTTACCCTCCCCACTCGCAGACAATGAGGCCAAGCTGGCCTGTCAGTAATTCTCTGGCGGCAGCTGACGAATTAGGCAGCTTTGCTTCCCAGACCTTTCCTGCATCTCTCTGCACCCACACACGCATACACATGCACATACACATACACACTCATGCATGTACATACATACACACACCCCCCTATGCTAACCTCAGCAGAGGTTTCCTGCTGGATTTGTGCACCTGAACTCAAAAGTCATTGGACGTTGGGATGTTAAAGTTCAGCATGGGAGGACAGTAAACATCTCGTTTCTTCATTTCCTCTCTCACGCAGCAAATGAGAAGGTGGAGGATATCAATGGCAGCCCCAGGAGCCAGTCGCAAATGGTGAGTGTTTCAGCCTTACTTTTGTATTCAGCTTCATTCATTTCTCAGTGCACTGCTGTGTAAGAGAGAATTATCTGAAGTACTGACTGCTCTACTGTTAAGCTGTAATGATGTTTCACATGTGTAGCAACAGTAATGAACTTTCTAGATTACAGGGATTACAGGCAGTTAGTATTGACATGCAGAGATCACACTACATTCAGGTGATGCCCTCATCCACAGCTACTGACAACAGCTTAACATCCCTTGACCGTCAATATTACAAACCTGTGATTGAAAATGCATTCCTGAATCACCTGGTAAGAGCTGGGGAGTAAAAAAAATGTACCCTGCTTGTTTTCAAGATTCTGTTTTGGATCCATCGATCAAGACATTAGACTAAGTTACAGCTTTACACATTACTCCAGTTATGCAAAGTAACTAAGTACATTTACTCAAGTACAACTGTAAGATACTTGTCATTTACTTGAGTATGTCCAGTTTTTACTACTCTATAATTCTACTTCACAGCATTTCAGAGGGACATATTGTACTTTTTACTTCAACACATTTGTTTAACAGCTGCTGTGACTATGTCCCTTTTTGGATTTAGATAATCAAATGAGCTGCTATAATACAATGCATTGTTAAACCAGTGGCTCCCAGCTTACTTGACTTGTGACTCCGTACAAAGCAGTATCTGTGTGGGGTGTCTTGTCAGATTTGTCTGAGTTGTTAGCATTGCCAGCAAAGAGAGATTCTCCCTCTTAACTTCTCAGATGGTTTAATTTTAATTAACTGTTTGAAACCCACAAAGATCAAATTATCCAATATTTCACAAAGTTTAATTTAAATTGAATAATGATTATAGATTTATGGAGCAAAATCTTTACATATTTATTTCTTTTTTAAGCCCTGTCGGTTATTTTGCGACTCTTTAGATGTATCCTGTGACTTTTGAGTTGGCCGACCCCTTGGTTGGGAACCACTGGACAAAGCTACCTAAGTTCTACTCCACATTAACACAAGTATTTTTGAGATTGGATTTTTTTTTTCCAAAAAAAAAATCCATTCCACACAAGCAGTGTTTTAAAAGAATCTCAGTTCAACACAACTGAAGAGCTGTCAAGAGTATGACAAACCCATAGGCAGCAACCCAACCCTCATGGCATGTTGGCCAGTGATGGAATAAAGTAGAAAAGGAATATCTGCCAATCAGAAGCTTAAAAGAGCTGTTACCATAAGGCTACCTGGAGCAGTGACCTCTGTAACATACTCTGACACCTCTGTTCCTCAGTATAGGAGAAGAGTACTTGTACAAATATGTGTAAACATGTAAAAAGTCCTGTTAGCAAGGTTGGAACCAGCACTTTGTTATCCATGTCAATAAGTTCAACGTTTAACAACAGCATATCTATATCAAAACATCAGTTTACAAACTCTCACACAACTCGTGCAATGTTATCCAAGTCTCATTTATCCAGTCGTGTCCTAAATACTTCCCAAAAACATGCATATGATCAAGAATGTTACCTTTTTGGATTCTCCGTTCACCACAGAGGCATGCCTAAAAAAAACAAAGTTTTCTTCACAAATTCAAGGTAACACACAGTGATCATTTTGCAGGTGAAGTTTTATGAGTTTGAGTGCATGTAAGTCTTTTAATGAGGTATTTTTACATAGTTGTACATTTACTCAAGTAGAGGATCTTAGTACCTCTTCTAACACCGACCATGCACCCTCACCTGGGACCACCTTAATGAGCACCTTGTACTGATTCACAGTCAGAGAAAGTTTACAGCGGTCAGAAGGGACAAAATTTTAAAGCACACAAAGACTGAACCCTGTAGTGTATCTATATGAGGTTACATATCACAAGACAGTGTCACAGTTGAAATCGATCATCTACCAAAGACAAATGTCACTCGTTGCTTTACATGTTAACTGCACACCATGATTGTAATCAGCCAACGGTAACGACTGTTTGCAAACCATCATCATCTTTACTATTCAGAGAGGTGATGACTGTACTAACCACATCACCACTTAACCAAAAACACAGTAGAGCCCCGAAAAGTTCAACCCCTGGCCTACTGTACTTGACTTAATATGCCGCTTTCAATCATCTGTATATCTGGCTGCCATGCGGCTGAGCGATGCTGGCGGTGTCGTTTTCCCCTCTGTTAATGAGATGACGGGCTGTATAACCGCTGATTGTCGTCATTGTGAGATAATTGCCCCTCACTTTAACTAGAGTTGACTAAGTGTTTATGCAGTGTTGGTTTGCCCTGGCATCTGCCCTCCTGCCATTAAAAGTGACTAAAGCTGTTGAGCTGCTTTAGTAAGACACTGTGGGCGAGGAGTGTGTGTTCGGTCCTGAGAGCGTGTCAGTCTCTTAGCTATTTTCTTTAAGCTGTGTTATGTGTACGTACGGCTTACTGTGCAGCTTTTTTACATTTATTGGAGCAGTTTCTCCCTGCACCATACACATTGTCCTCCTGTTATATGTGTCAGTATTTCAGTGTTTCTGCTGGTTTGTAGAGAAGTCAGTAGATTTGATGAACTCTCTAAGGAGTATCAGGGGAGTCTTTCCAAGAGTCCCATCAGTGAAATAAAGCAGAAAGTGTTTTACTACTGCTTTCACACGTTCATCACAGTAATCAGCTTTTTTCCTCCATGGTAAGTCCAGCTGCAATAGAAGCAGACTGTGCACTTTGTTAGAAAAACAACATTACAGAAGCAGGAAGGAAGAAAATATCAAGGTCATGTCAGTCCCCTAATGTCACTGTGGGACCTCAAAGTGTCAAAGCCTGTTGTGGAAAAATAAACTCATGTGCATTTATTTATATAATTTGTCACATTAAGTAATTCTAGTCCTGGCTGGAAACAGCTGAGTCCAGACTGACGCACTGGTCGCTAAGGGCGAGCAGCAAGCAGCACTGCAAGCATGTGGCTCGATATGCCAGCGACCTCTGTGTGGGTTTGTGTGTGTGTGTGTGTAGCTTGCTCTTTGTCTCAGTCACTTACTAAGCCCATTGATCCACCACCTGCTCTGACCACGGAGGGTCCGGCCAGCTTGGGAAACTGAAGTTTGAGGAAGCACGGTTGCTTATAGTGTGGGCGCAAAGGAAGGAAACATCTGACACATACAACAACACATAACATCCACAAAGATGGAGACAGTCAGCAAAACCAATGTTTGGAAAAACCGTGTACTGTCAAGAAAGCGATCTTATAGGGCATCTGTGAGAGGAATATTTTCATAGTGATTTGGTAGCCATGGTAACACATGTACACAGCAGTGCAGAGATTTTTCTTAATCAATAAGGACTTGAAAAGGAGTTTAAAAGATGTGTTCTTGTGTTCTGCTTTATTTTGCCAATGCTTAATTAACAAATAAGTGATACATAGTAACCATACAGCAACTATCTCTGTTACTGTCAGTGAAACTTCTATTTGGTCCTGTTTTTGGTTGTAATCATTCATAAAAGGAGGTTGAGTTGCGACACATAAACTGCAGCATGACTTGCTGTCAGTCAGCAGAATTTGATTTCCACTGTTTCCACGTGGCGCTGATGATGCAAGATGACAGTTGCCAAAACTGACTTTTCAGTCTATGTGACTTAAAGGTAAACTATGTAGGATCGTCGATTACTGTTTGTAAATGCACTCGCCAGTGAAAGTGAAAGTGAAAGTGAAAGCCAACCCCATTGGTGTTTCGAAACGTTATATTTGATTTTTTTTTTTTTTTTTTTGATTTTTTTTTTTGGCATTTTGTTACCTTAACACCTTCTGTTAACAGTCTGGCACCTGACCATGATCAGTCTTTACAGTGTTTTTAGGAAAATCCTGCATTGTATACCTTAAATGTATACATTCAACACATTCTCACTCCTAACTTATCAAGACTTAGTCAGTGGCCCTACACTTCAAATCATGACACTCTAGGTACCCCTCTAGCGTCACTTGTGGATGTGTCAGTTTCTTTTAGTTAAATGCATACAATGTGTTTTCAGAATAAACTTCCAGCTATTGTTTAGTAACCAAAACTACTTGGTTAGGGTTAAGAAAAGATCATGGGTCGGGTTAAAATAAGCAACATATTCTCAATCCTACCTCGTCACATATTGAGGTTTTGGTCATGGACTTTCCATGTCCACATACGACGTGCAAGGTACCCTTTGCTTGTGCTTTGCTTGTTGACGTTCTAGGACACCGTGTCAAGTTCTGCCTGTTACATGCTTCTTTCAAGATACACTTCCGTTTTCACAGGAAATAAATGCACTACGTCAGTACAGCACCACGGATTGACTTTTTTTTTTTTTTTTTTTCCTTCAACAACAAACACATCGTTGGGTTTAGGCAAAATATAACAAACAAACAAAAAAAACCACAGAGTTAGGTTTAGGCAACAAAAACACACGGTTAAGTTTAGAAAAGGGTTAAGTGCAACACACACCGCCGCCATACGCCGCACGTCAAAACGCCCGCCTCCATTATATTCTATGAACAAAGCCACACTGGCGCCGGCTGACGCGCCACACCGCTCTGCTTCAGCCCACTGCTCTAATTCCAGCGCGGCCGGCGCTGCAAGAAAAGCCTTTTATGTACGTTTCGGCTGCCGTAGTATCAACTCCGGTTGTTAAAATTTTTAATAAGACAATTTTGATAAGAAATTCACCTGTGAAATCCAAGTTGTTGTTGCCTCAAAGTTTTTCCTCTTCTTCTTCCCTTACTAGCAGTTGGCAACTAGTGTAGGTACAGCCACCTAGCGGGCTGGGGTGGGAAATACACTTTAGTGTCGACGGTGCCGCTGCGTACCGCTGCCAATGTGTGTTGGGGGGCAGCACTTGACGGCCACAGCGCCGCGCCGGTGGCGGTGTGTGCTGCACTTTAGGGTTTGGCTTTAGAATGTTATGAGACGTTAACGCCGCTCTCTTGGGTGAAAGTTGATGTTTGTTGAAGCGAAGCGCTGAGAAACAGTGTTCTCCTGTGTTTGTTTGACCCATCCAGCACCCCAACCTCAGACTGCAGGGAGGACCCTTTATTCTACATCAGTTGCTCTGAGAGTCTACTATTGCTGTAGATGGGTTTACATCGGAATTAGTTGAAAGCCCGGGTGCGTCTCATACAGATGCTAAATGGTGCCTTGGGTATCATGCACCTGGGGGTGTGACAAATGATTAGTATTTGACGACCTGGGAGTAAGTACAGGTTGTTACAGCTCTTAGTTCATTTGTAAAAAGTTAGCATAAACATGAACCAGACCAGAATTATAAGCCAATGTTGTTGTTTTTCCCCCTTGGCCAGACCAGACCCAATGAACTAAACGACCCTAAGAGACCACGGTGATGACACATGAACATATTGCTCTCTAAGTGCAAAACTATTTTGTTGGGCTAGTTTATCCCATGGGCTTGAGCTCTAATATCCATCAGAAACTTTAGTTACTTACTGACAACCTTCCCTCTGTCCTGAGAGTAACTGAAGCTATTTTTTAACTTTTGGCTGCATATTGACAATGCTAGCTGTGAATTTTGGAAACCTGCCACCGTCCACCTAGCACCTGGAGCTTAAACTCTTGGCCAGGGACATCACAGTAGCAGCAGCTGTCAGTGGCGGGGCAGATGAGTCTGATTTACTTCCTCTGTGCAGATTTTTTCCCCCCCTTTTGGGACTTGAAACAGTGATCCTGCAGTCACAAGCCTGTTTCTCTAAGTGGTGGGTCGCTGCCGGCCTGGTGAGTGGACTGAGGCCAACTGAGCAGCTGCTGGAAGCTGAGGAGCAGAAAGCATCACGGCACCAGCATCTGCAAGCTTTACAGCTAATCTACATGCATAATGCACCCTTTTTCTCTAAACCCGTGTTCACAGTGCGAGAGATCCACAAGTCAGTTGAAGTTCTGTCATTTCCTGCAGGACTAATCCAACAGAAAAACTTGGCCAATGTGTGGATAGTCAGTGAGAGTAATGGCCAAGGAAGGTCTGCTATGGCTTTTCACAGACATCTGCCACCAGCAGACAATTCATCCATACCCTTTATTCCTTCCAAAGTTTTAGTTTATTTGTTTTTGTTTTAAAATGTGCCAGTTGCATCCATCACTTAAATGAACGGAAACATTTAGTGATGCACCAATTATTGGATGCAGATTGGTATCGGCTGATATTCGCCTTGTTGACTGCCATTAGCCCAATGACAAATGAGGTGACATTTGCTGATGGCAGTGGCCAATGTTTTTTATTGTATACATACATTTTGTGCAAGCTAAAAAGCAGTGCTTCATGACTCATGTCATCCCCTCTTCCCGGGAACAATTGAAAACATGGTTGGGATGAACAGAGATCTTCAACTGGACAATGTCAGGACAAAATGATGCAGTAAACTCACTTTTCACGCACCACCCTGTTGTTTCCCTGATAATGCTACATTATGAACAACAAATCTGTGTTGACATCAGCAGGAGGAGAGCTAGTTAATGTTAGCTGTTAGCAGCCAGTAGCTGGAACTAACTGTTGACAGAGATTGCATTAAGTTACATGATAAGGCGTTCAAGCTCTAGTTAGTAAAAACTAGTATTGGGTGAAGTAGTGAAGGACTTTAAACCAGTTCTGTTATTTTTCATAATTAAGATTTATTTGATTTCCCGGCACAAAAATGGGAATGAATAACAACATAAACAAAATAAACCACAACAAAGACCAACACATTGGTGTCAGCTATCCTCCAATTTGTCATTTTAAAGTGTATCAGCACAGTTTCACAATTGGTGCATCCCAAATAGCATTGAAAGTATTTTATATTCATTTTGATGACTGATCAGATTGAGCTGGGTAATCTCTACATTCAGTGGCAGATCTTCCTACAGAAGACATAGGCAGCCACCTAGGCACAAAAAAAGTGTTCTTTGGCATTGAAAAAAAAATCAAACACATGGGAACCCTTCACCAAAGAGCTAATGCTAACAGTCTTGCCTAGGGTCCCAGATGTGCTGGGTCTGGCACTGTCTACATTTGCTGTTTATTTGAACTCAGCCAGCCAGCCAGCCACTCCGCTGCCTCAATTGGCACCTGAATACTGATTGTCGTACATTAAATGGTCTATAGACTTTATAATTATAAGGCCAAAGAGTATCACCTTTGACTACTCAGAGGGCTCATGGGAAACGCCAAAGAACTGGAGAGATATGAATTTATAGCTTCCCCAGTTTTCCCTCCTCTACTTGCTCTAATTTGCTCTCATCAGGAACAATATGTAAAAGAGTCTGACCTTTGATCTCCTCACTGTTACAGTGTATAATAAAAGCCTGCATATATAGTGTGCAGGTATCCTCTATTAATACTAAAAGGTCAATTTTTGGTCACTTAATTGCTAATGTGATGTTGTAGATTAAAATATTGCAGCTTTTAAAATGCTGTCCCATAACTTAATTTGAGTTATACTGGAAATAATGCAATAAAAAGGAGTTATAGTTACACCACCACACATTAACTAACGGCTTGTTATTCCTCACTTATATCCCTCCAATCCCTGCTCTTACTCCTTTTAATACTGCAGATTTTCTTTCTTAATGTTTCTCTTGAGGTTAAAGCAAACGTGCAGCAATCTACAAATGTCAGACCTCTACTTTCAGGACTGTGCAGTAGTTGCTTCCACTAATGGAAGAATAAGTATTTTTCTTTTGCATTTCCTGGAGGGTTTCATTTCATGTAGATACATGTACATTGTTAATGCAAATGGGATTCCACACATTCGAGGCCTGGTGTTCTCAGCGGTCAGACTGGTCAAAATTGCGAACATGCCCATTTTTTTCCCAGCAGAGCTTGTGGCCGGTGTGTTTCAGGGGAATAGTTTTGGTTGGATTTATTGGTGTAGGAACTAATGATTGCTGGGAATTTGTTCCTGAATTTGGGAAAAGGGCTTGTCTACAGAACCGTACCCTTGACCACATATTTGGTCCCGGAAGGAACCATCTGCAACCACTGAGCAAGCCAGTGAAGATGATGAGAACAAGGAAAGACAGGAGCGTGGTACAAGGGGCTTTCAACTCAGCAGAGATTTGAGTCTGGTTTTGTATGTTTCCACTGGACTGAGTACCTCTCTTTCTGCTGCTTTATAGCTTTGTGATAGTAGATAAGAGTAGAGGCAGAAAGTGTAGAACATGGATTTGATTCAGCGGCTTGAGAGTGACGTGAGGCAGCTTTGGAGACTGAAGTTTCGGTTCATGTTGTTTGTCATCTCCTCTTAGTTTAGTTTTTAATGTCATCTCCTCAGGGGCACCACATCAGGAAGGCAAATCAGGCAAATGTGTGGGCCCCCCCCTAAAAACATTTGGGGAAAGGGGCCCCCAGTGGCCACTGTGATTGGCACATTTTGCCATGACAAATATAAACTCTTTAACTCTCTCTCTAACCAGCTATGGTATTATTGCACATGCATGGTAGTATTTATTAATTATGGGGTGCTTGATGGGCTTCTTTGCCTGGGGCCCCCCGGGAGTCTAGGATTGCCACTGCCTCTCCTATCACACTTCTTGCTATGGCCCTCAACTCTTCTGGATTACTTGTATACCTGCATTGGATGGATTTGACTTTGGGATTTTGGATAAAAGTGTCAGCTAAATACATGTGATGTAAAACTATAAATACATTCTGTGGATTAAGGGTCCCACACAGATTTTTGTGTGAAGCCTTCAAATGTCTCACTCACCTCACAGCACACTCTGCAGTCCCTCTCCTATGTAAAACCTCACGCCCTCTGACAGTGCAGTTTCCGCGTAATTGTACAGACATCCAAAGGAATTATATGCTCACCCAGGTTTTTGAATGGATTGAAGGATTTTTATTTTTTTCACTTCTCAGAAGAATCGTGCTCAAACACGAGAGCGGCAGGCGGAGGACCCAGAAGAGGCCCATTCAGCAGAAAATATTAAAGCCTCGCAACACTAATCCTCCTCATTATAGACAGACATCATTAGCAAACCAGAGAGCGCTTCCCTGCAATACGATGACTGAGCAGTTTTACTTTCTGGATGTGTGAATGTGTGTGTGTGTGTGTGTGTGTGTATGTATGTTTAGCTTCTAGCGACCTCAGCAAAGGATGTCAGGGAAAAACAAACACTGTCAAAATCTTACATGAATGCAAAGATGCAGAGATGCAACATCTGTCAGCAGAACAGGGCAGGGAAGGAGAGATTACATCAAACTCCTCACCATTTTAAAGTCAACCCTATCTTGCTGCTTTTCATTTGTGGTATTGGATTTTTAAAGTGTGTCATGGATCATATTTAGATCAGCTGAACGCACCCTTGGCTCTTGTCCCAATCCAGTTTGATTTGACAATTTAATTTCTCTGGCTGTCGATTTGCATTGAGGGAGCATTTGTGTGAAATTGTGATACAGTTTGTCAGATTTTGGTGCACCACATATCTCAAGATAAATCAGTTTATGTTACATTGGATTGTTGGATGGATACACCATGGCATGCACACTCATTTGTGAATAAATTGTTAATCAGTTATAGCAGTGTCAGAAGTAAGATGGTTTCAAATGAGGAAGAAACTCTAGGAAGGTTTTGTAATAGAAATATAAAGGACAAATAAATCAGTGCTGAGTGCTTTTCTGTGTTATACTTTTTTCTTGTTTTGTGTGTGTGTCAAGATGTAATGGGAACAACAATTTTTGGTCCATCACTGCAGCCTAGCAGTGAAACAGACCGCAATGTAACCACTAAATGTGTTTGTTTGGCATGCTTAGATTACTTGTTTAAGTGTCTGACACACAGGATCCCTACAGATACAGACCTGAACCAGAAACACCCCAGAGATTACTATCACCAAAATCACCAGACTCCATTTAAATAATCAGTCATTTTAGCATGTATTGAGCCAGAAAATTTCCACATCTAACTGGGTCAATTAAGGGTTGATTTCAACCAAATCAGATTTGGTGATAATTGGAGCAGTGGAAAGATGAACCAAGATGTTTTTTGTGAGGTTTATTTTGTTTCTGTCGACTTTGAATGATGTGTGTTTTACAATGATAAAATTACTGTTTATTTAAACAGAGTCTGGTGGATTTGACAACTGCACTACCAGCACTGTTTCTGGTTTAACAAAAATGATCTCTTTCACAAAATGTCTATATCTTAAGGCATCCTTTCCATAGTGTTGTCAGACTCTTAGAATAATAATCTAAGCCTATTGGTGGCAAAAACAAGTACTTTCAGTGGATATAAATTTATGGTGCACACATGCCCCATATGGTTCGCCACTGCCATCTGCAGCAGTCTCGCTCTTTACTGGACCAATCTCAAACATTGTTGTTCCCATTAGTCGCTAAGACACAAACACATAGGAAAATAGGGTCCAATACCAAACTTACCCTTTAAATGAAGTTAAAAGTTCAAAGCAGCAAAAGGCAGAACTTAAGTGCCACACTGTAACATCATAATGCAATGAACAGTGAGACAGTAGCTTTTTTGTGCATTTGATTGGTGATGCAGTTGTTACCATGTTAACGGTTGCTAATTTGCAGTGAATGCAAAGTGCAGCTGAGGCTGATGGGAATGTCATTACTTGTGCTGGTATTTGGTTATAGACCAAGGTGTTGGACAAATTAAAAATCAGACCTCATAATGGCGCTAGAGGAAGAGAGAAGGAGTCATCAAAGTCATTAGGATTCATCCTGAGGGAGACATGAATGTCTGTACCCAATTTCATGACAGTGGCAGTCTCAACCAAGTTGGTGGACACACTGACAAACTGACATTGCCTTTTGCAAGCATGGCTAAAAATGACCACACTACATAGTCAGTATCTATAAATCTTTCAACTTAACTGAACTGAACAAACTCATTCGGAGTGGTTACTAATTTCCACTTATACTAGAACAGCAGCACTGTTCAGAGTTTGGCCTTAGAAGCGGGCTTGGTGTGCTGCTTTTGAGGCCTAATTGAGTCTAGGGTTTCTTGGAGACTATAAAAGTCCACCAGTCTCATCTGGGCCCCATCTGTTGGCAGCCTGCACACCAGCTTGACAAGAGGACAAACAGCAAGAGCCACTCAGTACTATGTTCTTCACTGGCCTGATGCTCCATCATCAGCATAGCTCGCCATTAATCTCTGCTTCTAATTGATTGACTTCCTAATTTGAGTCACTGGCCCGGGTTCCTGCAAGGCCAAACCAAGTGGCATCTGTGTGACACGCTTCTTCAGGTCGTCGATTTGAGTACACCAGCCCTGGCTGTCAGGCGACTTACCTATTATGAGAGTCAGTTGGTGTGGAAATACACAGACAAATGGATGATGGGAACTCTGGGCTTCTGAAACATCCCTGATGTCATTGTGCATGCCCAGCGATTGGCAGCGAGTGGCCTAAAGTGGGCAGAGGCAGATGGCAGTTTAGACTGCTGAAACTAAAGCTATACAGGGGGTATTATTCATTCTCTCTTGTTTTTCACAGGCTGGATGCCTTCATGGTAGAGAGGTGAGCTTGTAACCAGAAGCTTTTAAATTCAACTCCCTTGTCAGACAGAAAATCTGGCAAGTAAAAGACAGTCCTCTCTGTCACAGGCAGCAACAGAACAAAATCCTTTTAAAGCAGATTTTGTTCAAAATATTAATTTCCATGAACTATATCAGTGTCATATCAATACATCTCTAGTTTTTAGCTAAAAAGCTCCAACAAACCCATTCTAGACTAGCCTAGGAACAAAACAAATCTTCTGGCAGATACCTCTGATTCCCCTCTCGTTCATGAGGTTTTTTGCCCCTACTCTTGTTGACTTACCCTAATATTGTTACCCTAACCCTAAACAATTTCACTTGTCATCCAGTCAACAAAAGCAATGGGTACACGCTTATCAGAAGAAAGCCATCCTTGAAAAAAAAAAAAAAAAAAATGCAGCCTCCCATTCATGCATTTGCGAAACCTAGGATAGCGAAGGCACGACCCACCCAACTCTCCCTCAGATTGGCTGGTGCTCATTGCCTTTGTTAGTTGGGTTGGTTCGGTTTAGGCAAGAGGAGTGTGGCTGGTTAGGGTTAGGGCAAGAATGTAGGAATAAGCCAATCAGAGGCAGAACATGCAGAGTAGGGTTGGTCATGCCTCTGCTATCCTAGGAATTACAAATTTGCCTCCCGTTCAGACAGGTTTGCAGCCAGCCGGGCCCGGGCTGGGCCAGTCACAACTGTTCGTCTAATGTGGGGCCTTTCTGAGACAAGCATAAGCACTGAGAAGAAGCTGAGAGAAGCGCTGTTGAGTGATTTTTGAAAAAAAACAAAAAAACAAGATGGCTGCAGCTGATGTGGTACTTTCTGTTGAAGTACAACTCGTTCACAGACATATTGAAGCTACATTATTACAGCTAACCTCAGCACACTGTAGTCTGTTTACATTTGTCCATCGCTCAGTGTTATGTTACATATTATGTTGCGCAGATTGGTTGTAAGTCTGTCCAATTGCATCAAAAAGTCGCTTTGGTCCACGCATTGATACCACCCCTTGGAAATTGTAAACAAACTGAGAACAAACTGACTTGCATTTGTGATTTCAGGCAATAGCTATTAACTAATGAGCATAGTGAAGCATTTAGAAAAAATCAAGATATTTCCCTCTGGAGTTAGAGGAGCCTAAAAAAATATCTTAAAGAAGTGAATATTAGACTTTGATTCGTCTGTTGGTCATTAGCTTGCTCCATGCAGAATGGCAGCTGTAATTAGCTTGGATTCACAACAGTTAGAATGAATTCCAACAGCAACACAGTCCTGCAGCGTGATTCAATTCTGCACTGGACACAAACTTAAATAGCTAACAAATGCTAGCGACAAATGCAAGCTGTGCATTTAGTTATATTATGGTAGCAATTTGAGGTCTTGGAACATCCTGAGGATATGGACGAATTCTTTTTTTTTTTTTCCTTTACGATTAGACAAGGTTAATGTTGAACTCCGTTAGCTGCCAACCTCCTCTTTCCAAACCTGCTGGCAGTGTGCTTAATGTTTTAAATAGGTTCTCAGAGGACAACCCAGAGGTTTCATGCAGATGTCACCACAAGAAGAAATAGGCGCTGTTCTCATTTTAACTGCCAGATGTTAAAGAGAATGGTCTGCACACCAGCTGGAACTTGTCCTTAATAATTTGTTTCAATTTTATTCGGTGTTGCACAATCGATGCAGTATAAATATATGATAAACACATGAGCGGGAGCTTTTACAGAGACCATTGTACATATAATATTGAGGCGGCATCCTGGACTGCAGATGTCCTTTTTTTTTTTGTGCGTGTGTGTGTATAGCTTTAACAGGAACAGTTGGGGTTTATCTGTCTTCATATTTAAGTCGTTAATATTTAATGCATCCATATCTTGTTTGGACCAACACACATTTGTCTTGCTCTCAACAAGCATACAGTCAAAGAACAAGATATCTTGTGTCAGCATGTTTCATTATTGGTGCAATACGTGTTGAAAGGGGTGCATGATGAATGTGTGATGCCCCAAATTAGGATGTGTAGAACCAGTACCATGGACTCATGGTGTGATTTAATGTATGGCTGCTCAATTGCCTCAGCAGCTGTTGTGTTAAAGCTGCTCACTCACGGTGTGAACATCGCTCCCATTGCTCTCTGACTGTTGTGAAGCTTCTTTGGGGTCCATCGTTTTCTTTGTTCCTCCACAAGCGCCAATGTTTTTTTTATTGCAAGTGGTGTGTGTTCTGGTGCACTGACTGACCCTCTCATATGTTTAGCCAGTTTAGCAGCATGAGCAGAGCACCCAGGGACTCGTTACAGGGTCACTTGTAGCTCAATTGGAAGCTTTTAATCACTCATTATAACTGAACGACACCGGCAGATGTTCTGTTAAGGGAGCAATGAGCTGGCTTGTTAAAGCAGGCGCAGTGAAAGACTGCTAACCTTTGATCCAGCTCAGTTTGTTTGACTGATGCACCAGCTGCAGTCTGTCTTTACTGTTCTGATCCTCTTCTTATTCACTGTGAATGTTGCAGTTTGGGAGTACATAATAAAGTATAAATCAATCAGTCTTTTACAAATTCCCTCTGCCCTTAGCTGAGAGACATATAAGCATAGGTAATGAAAGATAAATCCTCTTTCCTCTTTATGCTCTGACTCTTTTCCTCCTATGATAGGGCCCATTGGCAGCTCATTCATAATCAGGCCACCTTGGCTCGTGCTGTTAGCTTCTCTCACCCACCTCCCTGCCCTCAGTAAACCCGACCCGTCTGGCACCCTCCTGAGCCACCCGCAGCGTGACATGCCAAGTGTCACGGCTGCAAGTGATCGCTGAGCATCACTCTCATTCCTCACTGCCTGAACAAAAAGAGGCCTGTAGTCTGCACTGGCTCATAAAGTGAACACAACAAGAACCGTGTTTTGCGTGAAAAGTCAGGGTTCATGACTTTTGTTTGGATTTATTTTTAACACTTACTCCCAAAACTTGCATGCCCATTTGTTGCCTCTTTTGAGAACTGTCAGTCATTACACAGAGAGTGCTCTTGTTTATCACCCCAGCTTTGTATTAGAGCAAGGGGACAAAGGAGGTCTAAGATCTCCTGGGAGTCCAGGTTTCTCTGGATACAGTGCTTACTTGCTTCCTTTGTAAAAGAAGCTTGTGTTTGTCCTTAATTACTAAAGGGCCGCATTGAGGTTGCCACGCTACTGTTCAGAGGCGCAAAATATTGGAGGAGGAAATGTAAATTTATACAAACAGGTGCTGCACCTGATTTATCGCTGCTGACTGCCCATTGCAGCAGAGGAAACTGCATCTGATACTTAACATCTGGGAAAAGGTGGTGTGCAATCTGCTGCATGGTTTTATCGGACACACACAGACGGTGAGAGACTCTAGCCAGGTTTAAACAGAGAGAGAGACAGACAATGAGAGCATTGAGTGACTGCAGGGGCCTAAAGACCATTGCAGCAAATCATAAAGGTGTGTTATAAAGTGACTCGACAGTTGCTCACCACAGCACAAGACAAAAGAGTAATGTGACAATCGCAGGATTTTATCTCCACATCACCTCTGCTTCATTTCCTGACTTTTATTGTCTCATAGCAGCTTCAGTCAGGTACATTATGATTGAAGCAGTCAATAATACTATAACATAATAGGCCTATTGTATTTTTTTGTCCGTTTACTGCAAAAAAAAAAAAAAACTTCCCCAGATATCTTCTACACTGATTTTTTATAACCCATCCATCAGTGGTGTTTTTGTTGAGCTGACGACATCAGGCCATCTAACCAACATTTCCTCAGGACTAGCCTCCCTCTTGAATGCATTTGCAGCTCCAAAAGTGTCTTCTTATCAGCAAATTTTCCATGTTCACAAACAGAAAACACTTTCTCATGCAATGACAGTCTGGCATCAGGTCTTATTTAGCTGCACTGAACTCATTTACATCTGGAGTCCCAATAAATACCCAGAAAAATTGTGCTAAGGCAAAATTGTGCATCTCTGGCTGCTAACTGTTATCACTGTTTAATATTGCACTGTTCAATATTTATAGTCATCAGCCGGTTCTATGACTAGTTATCTCTGTCCATTTAGGAGATGACCTTCAGTGACATCACAAATCATTTTGTACAACTTGATTTCACAGAAATATGTGAAATGACTGCAACCTCCTAACACCGCATTACATGGTGGTGGTTAAATTATGTGGTGGTGACACAGTTGGGTTTAGGCACCAAACCTAGTTAGTTGGGTTGAGAAAAATATCAGGTTTTTGGACATTAGTACTTCACATCAGTGACATCATTATGTAAAGGACATGAGTATGTAAAGATTAAACAAGTCAACGCTGGATTGTAGTTTGACATGGGACACAAACGGCAGTCTCCTGGGTGTGAGTCCTGTGTTTGTATGACCCATTCACACACTTTTACCTCCTCCCTATGTGGACTCTCTTGTTTTCTATACTACCTGTGGGGTGGTAACATTAACCATGCCCCCTTGTGGGATGTTTTTATCCAAGAATGTGTGTGTCCACCATCACAAAGGATCCTAATTGATTTTCCATTGGCATTGTTTCTATAGTGCCGTCACACCACACACCACATAATGCAATGTTAAAAAGGTCATGGTCATTTCATGGATTTCTTTGGATTGCTTTTGTATGTTAACATAAAATACTACATGCTCAGCCTCTAGGTTTGCTCAACTGAAGCGAAAGAGCCTGAAGATAGAAAATAAAAGTCATCCTGCTTCAGGTGTTTTTACATAATAGTCTACACTGTAATGAGACATGATAATAAGGCGTTGCCTTGTTTGTATTCAGAACAGTAGAACAGAAAGGTTGAGAACGTAAAGGAAGCAGCAAGACTGTGGCGGTATGTCTCACCTTGCATCATAGCTGGTCAGCAGGTTACGCAAACAGATACCTCAAGAGTCAGCAGCTTAACCCCACTGACCCTTTTGGGAAAAACAGCCTCAGACAGGACTGACAGGTGAAATTTGTCTCCTGTCAACAGTAATGCAATCCATCATGTTGGTGATGTTCACCTAGGCAGAACAGGACCGTAACAGTGTGTACGTGACGGAGAAACAGAAGACAGCCGAGTTGTTCCCCTGGGCCATAAAGCTATCAAGAAATACTTATCCTGGTCCTCTCGCCCCTGAAAAACATCCTCCACTCATTTATCCTCCTCTGCATACTCTCTTTAATGTACTCCGATATGAAGATTAATAAGAACGCCTCTACATCTTCTTTCAGCTGTTTGTTTTATATTTACTTACAAAGCCATCAACTGAGATTAGTTTTCATGCTGTATTTCAGTGTTTTAAACAAGACACTTCAAAGCCACGTAGGAGTTTCCCTGTCTTTCAGTTGTTTAATATTTTTTATCTTAAAGGAACACCCTACCAATTTTTCATGTCAAGAACCACGCAGTCTGTGTAAACAGTTATATGATGTAGGTGTATAAACTACATGAAAATGCAATACTTCAATGCTTAAATACTCCTTTAAAGGGGTGCTCTACCAGTTTAACATACAGTATGAAGTTCAATTGACTTGTCACTTTGACTTCTACTCAGCCCATGACAGCAGTTAAATAATATTTTATCTGGCTCTGCAGGGAGAATAAATAACCTGGATGATGTTATCAGGGCTATTATGGACTAGAAGGCGAGTCTAAAGATGGGAAATGCAGGTTCTTGTTTTCAAGCTCTATTCACAATATGAAATAAAAGTCAGGATATTTCGGTCCGTGGTGCTTTAACTTGGACCATATTTTAAAAATCTGTCTCGTGTGAGTCCATCGTCCTTATACAAGGGTAGCACTTACTTGCTGGATAATCCCTGAAGCTGACCTCCATGATGATCAGCACAGTCACCAGGATAAATATTTTTATTGCATGGCTCTATTAAATGCTGTATTCTGATTGGTCAGTCATGGCATTCAGAGGTCTGATATTACTGTGTAATGACCGTTGCTATGTAGCCCAGCGTTGCTAGGGACGCTGCCCTGACGACAGTTACTTTTTTATCGGGCTAACGTAGCCGTTACCGCTTCAAAATAATAATTTACAAGATACAAAGATGGAGTATTTTCATGATATAACTTTTAACATATTTGGTGAGCATGAAAATCTTGAGTCATGGTTATTGGCTGAAGATGAGAAGAATGCCAGAGAAGAGGGATGCTCAGAGGCGCACGGAAAAGAGAGGAGACACAAGATTGTGGATGACAGGGAGGTTGATCGCATTGAAGAAGAAAGACATGAACTAAACACCAAACGGAGCACTTTATGGGGCTTGAAGGTGTTTAATGACTGGCTGAATGAGAAGAAAAGTTAAACATTAGCCTTTCTTAACTTTAAGTCCACTTTATAGCCTATGTGCATTGTTAGGCTATTTTCTTTTCATTTTCACTTGATTCCCTGTAGCTATTGTAGCGCAGATTCAGCCGTTGCCATCAGTTTTTTTCCTCTCCTCCCGATTTCATTTATAAATCAATAAAAATCGTATAATTAATCAATATTCTGTCTGAAATTATTTATTTAACTGATAATTAGCCGTGTAATAAGTGGGATAATGTATAATGAGCCGGTGAATACTGGGAAAATAACTCCCGACAGGGGAATAGAACCCCAACGCGCAGCGTTTATACATTCTGTATGTTTAGTGGATATGTTGAAACTTTACGTTTCTTAACATCGTAATTTTAGGGGTTAAGGTAAGGTTTGGGCTAGGATTTGTTATTAAAAAAAAATAGCCAAGTGCTATTGTAGAGTTAAAAGAGAATTTACAAGTGCTAAAAGTTTTTTAAAATAACCAGTCATAAGGCCAGTGATACTGTATGTTGTGACAATGTGGTGTATATTGTGTTGTTATAGGTTTAGGTACAAAAATCACTTGGTTAGGATAGGAAAGCATAATGTTTCTCTTAGGGTCAGGGGTTAAGGTTAGGTTGGGGTTACAATGTTAGGGCTAGGGATTATCTACTGACACAGCTTGACATGCCTCACCTAGGTGTCCTCCTCCTGATGAGAAACTCATACACATGTAATCTGAAACATGTCATACATATGAAACAAACAAATGTAACATATCTGTGGTTTGTAGAAACATACAATGCCAACATTTTATTCTGCCAACTGGGCTGTGATGACACATGTTTCACTTTAATATTTTAGCTGTTGTGAAATCGCACATAATTCTATTGTAGCTGTAGAAAATAGAATTGAGAACAGAGGAGGAGAAAAGGGAACAGATGAAATGACAACAAAGGCAATCTTTGCATGTGCTTTGCATCATTTCGCTATTTTTTAGGCGACATCATCAACAGAAGTGATAATGAGATCTGAGTTGTTCCTTGAAGAAGGATTTAAAGAGATTAACCCAGAGATCGACGAGATGGCTCATTGGTCTTTGTCATCCATGAAACATCTTTGTTTGACTCTCTCTCTCTCTCTCTCTCTCTCTCTCTCTCTCTCTCTCTCTCTCTCTCTCTCTCTCTCTCTCCCCCTCTCTCTGTGCCACTGGTTCACACACATGTGGACTCACACTCCGTCTGTGCAGCAGATGCGCAAAGCCACATGGAGGCCCTCCAAGTTATTTGATGCTGTAAACATTTGAAATTGAACCACCATATATAATTGAGACATCCATAGATATAGGCTTGTGTTGCCATGCAGATCCTGTTGATTATACATCATGTGTGTTTATATGCTGAC
Source organism: Epinephelus moara (assembly GCF_006386435.1). Lineage (NCBI taxonomy): Eukaryota > Metazoa > Chordata > Actinopteri > Perciformes > Serranidae > Epinephelus > Epinephelus moara. The sequence continues at coordinate 7,079,254 of NC_065528.1, forward strand.
TGAGCAAGTACTGCAGAACCATGAGCGTCACAGCCAGTCAAATCCTTAAAGAAAATGATTGTTTTATTTACATGAATATGAGGCATGATGTGATAAAAATCAGTTCTGAGTTTGTTTTGTCTCGGAAGCCCCGGCTACTTGAATTGAATCATTTTAGTTTGGCGTTCTTGCGTTCGAAAAAGTTTTATGGTGTGCAGTTTCATAATAATATGCTGCTGTGAATGCAAACATTGGCTTTGTCAGCTGAAGCCGAAGCTGAAGCAGGCCAGATAAATCTGAATGTATGACGTTCAGCATGAGGTTAACGCTCATGGTGTTTCTCAAAATGAGCAATTATCTCTTTTTCAAAGATTAAAGAAAGACTGATCCTCAGTCAGTCCTGAGATTTCAGTCAGGGTAAGGAATTATGAGGACTGCCACCATGGTCAATATTGCATAAAACAATTCTTCAGCCGATGCCGGATGAGAAAAAGTTTCTTTACTTTGGGTTTTGACATGATGAGCGATGATCCCTGGATTATGAGACAGGATCCTTTAACCCAGCCGCCCCTCTGCCCATCAGCTGCTGTAAAGCTCTGTCCCATTTGATCCGTTTTGATTCATCGCCTGTCAGGAGCTGTCTGCTCTGGATGCATTTAGAGTGATAGGGGCAGGGTGAAAGAGGAATCAATGGAGTGTTGGGGACGAGACCAGTGTCAGACCCCCTGTCTGAAGAGAAGGGTAGATGGAGAGGTGATAGACAATGAGAGAAGTGGTTTGTTTGGTAAAAGGAAGGCCGAGTGGCTTCAGATTCTGACAGTATTCTAAGCTGTCATGTCCTTCAAGTCTTAGCTATTCATTGGCAAAACACTGAAATTCTCTTTGGTATTTTCAAAACCTTTGAGCCATTACTCTGCAATGAGCAGAGGGACTTGGCTATGTCTGTGTGTAAATGTTTGCCTTTCAAAGCAGCTCAACAGCAATAATTAATAAAGTATATTCTGCCTGTTGAAAGCTTCCTGGTTATGTGTTGTGATCGATGAGCTTTGCTTCATTAAGTTTCAAGTGCCAAGAGGAGTTAATAGGTACAAAAGTGTGTCTTCATCTTGCCATGTGCACTGAATGGAAGACAAACTATGATATGGGGGTGTCTGAGGCGAAACTCATTTTTGTTGGCTTTAGTCAGTATCGATTTTGATCTGCAGGCTTAAAACGATGACAAAGTGGTTTGTACGTGAGGGATTTTGATTTGATTTATTTGGATTCCCCTGACTCATCGCTAGACTTTGATTTCAGCCTTAAGCAAAAGAAAGTGTAAAGAGATGCTATAAAAGCCAATCAGCCTCTTGCTGTGTTGGTTTCTTGGAGAAACACAAAATACCCGCAGCTTCTAATGACTGTCTCTGACCCCACTGGTGATTCAGGTTCCAACCACCAGGACAAGATTTGATTGCAATCTTCATGTTGGTGTAAAATGAATTAATAAACATTGACAGCATTCAGAAAATAAACATTGGGTTTAAAGTAAAACAGATTGGAAAGAAAAACTAGAAGTCATCTGAGTCATCCCAAGACTTACTCACGAAATAGGTTTGTTTGCGGAGCTCGAGTCATCTGTGTTTTTGAAATACTGACTTAGGGATTTAAGGTGGCATGTATTTTCCAGTGGATATGTAGCATTTTGGAATAAAACCCTTCAATTATCGAGCTGTTCTCATGTGCTGTAAAGCGCTAACGCCTGCTTTTCCAGTCCTGTCTTGAAGGGGGTTGTTTTCTGTCCCGTAGGAAGTGGTAATTAAGGTGTTGGCCCATTTGTATTTGACAGTTGCATCTGAGGGATAACACTTTCCAATTCCAGCCATCATGCATCAGTCACTTGATATGTTTAGAGAGGCCCAGCGGGCCCCTGCACGCCTTTCATAAGGCAAGGAGGGACGTGAGGAAATTAAGCTGCAAACATGCAGATGTAGCCACTACTGTCTCATTTTATGTCTCACTTTTTACTAGGGGTGGAAAGAATACACAGTACACTGACGCACTGTAGAAATGCCACAGCTTTGCTGTTCAGATTTACCGAAAGTCTACCAAAGGTATATCTTAAGTGCACTCAGAGAAAAAGATGAGTCACATTTTTGCAGAGAACACTTACATATGATTTTGTCTATGCAGCTTTGAAAGTACAAAATGACACAGTTCACACTAGTGTTTCAATGGAGGAAGACAGAAAAGAAGACCTTAAAAGATAGAGCAAAAACAAACTGCAAATGGCCAATTTACAGCTACTCATAACCAATGCACCAGAGCGCATATCAATGATTTTAAATGTTTTAGCCAGTTGACTAAGATTACATGTACTTTATATCATAGTACACCCAACCATGCTGATTTTATATCCCTCTGGTTTCTATTCTATTTCTCTGTAATAAAAAAAAAAAAATTAGTGATCAGACTTTTGAAACCTAAACTTAAATGAAGTAATTGAGTGGACGTCATGTCTGGATACATGTTTGTTGAAGATATCATATCACTGAAATGAAATTTATGGGGGAGATAGATTTTTGTCTGCTTGTGAATACAAACTTGAAACAGAGGAAGAAAAAACATTCAAACATCTAAAACTGTATGGTATGCATTTGAACATTGTTGGCGCATGCAGCTACAACTTGCAGAAGTACGCGATTGTTATTAGTGATTATCAGCATTGTAAGTATGGGTTAGTAGGGTCCTGCTCAACCTCTGAGGCTGAGAAGCCACTACAGAAGTGCCAAATCTGTATTGTCACATGAGGCTGGCTCCAAAACAGAGAAAATACCCTAGACCCTTGTGTTAAAATGTCCAGCATTACAGCAGAGATAAACATGTTTACAGTCTGTTACAAAAAACACTTTTGGTTTATATAGTTAATTTCCCCATTCAGCTCCACAGCTGTACAAGGGGAGATTTTGTTTATCACTCATCTGTTACATTTTTATAAAGGCTTAAAGTTATGCATATTTAAGGGTGTAGCTTCTTGAGTGACTGTCTGTGAGGAGCCACCCCAGTTCATTAGTCAGAACCACCCCTCACTCATCCACAGCTCCAGCCTCTCGTTCAAATATGGTCGCTTCTGACTCCAAAAAAACAAGATAGCAATGACCAAAATGCCAAATTTGAGACTTCAGAATGAGAGGCCACAAACCAGTTGGTGATGTCACATTAACTTTATTTAGTACAGTCCATTATTTCATTAATAATTAGCTGACATAGCATTGGTATTGGTGGTCAGTCCAGGGTGGGGGAATCAAACACAGGACTTCCACCCAGGAGACTGGGGTTTGTGTCCTGTGTGAAACCAAAAGTCAACATTGATTTATTTTAAATATGTGGTATATGTCATGTGACATATGTGACCCATGTCATGTGGCATACATTATGTAATGGTCTTACTTGAAGCCAAACCATGATGTTTTTTATAAGCCTAACCACATAGTTTTTGCACCTAAATCTAATGAAAGTAACATTGAATCTTAACATAACTGCTCCCTATGCTAAGGGGCATTTATGAAATGAAAAATTTGCACATAGTAGCGGGTGTAGCAGGACCCTTCTAACTCATATCTATGATGCTGGTTACCACCTGATAATTCCCATTTAATCAGGTAACAAGATTCAAAATGGGTGGCAAAACACCTGTTATGATTCTTTAACTAAGCATAGCCAAAAAAATATTCATTCTTGACCTTGGAAATAGTTATATATATATATGTGTCCGAAGTTTCTGCCACATTTCCTGAGAGGAACTGTGGACAATTAAAGTTTTCTTGTCATTTCAACTACCAGAGGTTACAAGGACATCACAGCTTCAATATAGAGTAATTTCAATGTATCTTTTAAGAAATTGTGCTGCACAAGATGGTAATAGATACAGGAGAGTTTCATTCAGCTGGTCTCCCCCTCTGTCTTCTTCCTCATTCTCTACCTCTCTCCTAAAGTATTAATGTGAACTCATCAGTGATTTTAGAGGAGACTGCAGAGGACAGGTTGAAGCAGGGAATGCGGTTTTTGCCTTGTGTCAACCAGCCATGGTACAAGCCTCTGTCTGCTCTACTGCCTGTGTCAGATGGAACGTGATATTTTGATTTGTAGAGTGGCTTTGTAAATGAAACATAGCTTAATTGAAACTGATTATCACAGAAACTTAACAGCTCTCCCATCATTATTCTTCCAGGCTTTAGTGGCAAGTTTCCTTCCCGCAGCGCAGTGTTGCACGTGTGCCCTCCTGTCATTTCTCAAAACGTGCTCCCTTTTCCCCTGCTCTAAGTACTTCATGATTGGGTGAAGTGCGCCTCATCAAAATGCCCTTTTCCAAATTGCTTTTAATGGCTTATGTGGATCCATCTGATGCCAGCCTGCGTCGGAAAAATAAATGATGTCGGTTTCTTGAGAAGCTGTTACAGGATGCCGCAAAGCCAAACCGCCCACCAAACTAGCAGTTAAACAACGCCAGAACCCTGCGGAACATTAATGCCCCAGCCGTCATCAACGCCTTCAATCATTATTCCGCTTGTTTACGTCATTTTAGAGTTAAGGCCGCCTAAAAACAAACAGCGGTTTCGTCTAAAAGCCTCAGAGTTTTTGGTTGAAGTGTCACTCAAAGGAAGAAGGCACGAGTTTCATTAGTGATGCCTGTCTTTTAAGAGACAGAGATCTGTCTCCAACTAGAGACTTACTCTGTGTTTATGAGTCCTTTTTGTCTTTATCAGCTATTAAACCAGCCTTCAAACACACACACAGACACACACACTGCCTGTGGAACAGATGCAAAGTGCTTTAGCAGGGCCTCCCTAGCTTTGTGCGGTAAATATTTGAAACTGATTGAGCCTAATTGAGCAGTCCCTTGATGAAAATGACTGTTATCATACAAATATTGTTGATTACATATCATCCCTGCCTACAGGCTGTTTATTTTGGCAGGCGATTGCACTTTGAGAACTCTTGCACCCAACATCGTCCTCGTGCTCCGTCTAATTAAGACTGTAGTAATGAGCATTCGCAAATGCTGCTCGGCACATGTCTCTGCACATACAAACTTCTGAGAGTTTGTGTGGGATAATCAAACAAGCCAGCACCAGGGCACACATGTGTCAGTGTCTTTGTGGGAAGAGAATATGGAAGACCACATGTGAGGAGAGGTTTGGTGCCTGCTGGGAGAATGTGTGCGGTGGGAAGAGGGAGGTTGTGTCGGGCAGATGGAGAAGCTCTGTGTCAGAGTTGTTGTCCCACAGGGCTCCCCGTTGATAGAACCAGTGTAAACACATCAGTCTGTGGAGAGAAAGTGACTGGGAAGGAAGTGCTTTTATTCAGCAACTGCTAGGGATGGGAAATGCTAAGGTTTTGTTGGCACCAAAGATATTTCACCATAGTGCTGATGTTTACACCCTTACTTGAAATGATCATTTTACAATCATAACAGCAGCACCTTTATCATCTTTTGTCATTAATTGAAGCCACACTCTGGACCATTTCTTCCTCTTCAAAAGGACTTCCTCTTGTTACAAGTTTCCACCCGCAGAGATACAAGTTTGACATCATTATTTGCCGGCATTGAGAAACAGATAAGCTCGAAGGCATGCAATTCAGATGGATCAGACCATTTGGAACTGGTTCCAGTTGAGAGCTGGTTTCAAATTGTCTCATCCATCCGATTCCCATCCCTAGCCAGTGCTTGAGGTGCCCTTGGGCAAAATGCTTGATCCAATGAGCAGCTGCTCAGAAGCTTATAGTAAAGGATGTTGTTGTATTGGGCAGTGTGAATGTGCAGAAAGAACATGCATGGTCAGTGATCTTCCCTGTAAACTGGTCTTCCACTGATCAAGGATCAGCTGTACAATCCCTGGCTCCTCTAGTTCATATGTCGAAGTTAAAAGGTACTAAACTTGAATTGCTCCCGATTTCCACCAGTGTGCGAGTGCTTGTAAATGTTTAACTGAGTAGCAAGTGGCACCTTGTAGGGTAGCCTCTGCCACCAGTGTATGAGTGTTTGTATGAAAGGGTAAATGTGGCATGTAGTGTCAAGCACTTTGAGTGGTCAGAAGACCAGAGGGGTGCTTTTTAAATGAAAGTGCATTTACCAAACCTGCCACTACACATGGCATAGTACTCCCACTGCAATAAATCCAGTGCGCCCTTTTACCCCTGATGGTGTACTCAAGCCCTCAGTGTTCTGCTCACTCTTTTGCTGCCACGTCTGCTGTCACACAGCTCACCTGATAGCAATGCTGTCACATGCTCAATAAGTCCTCCAAATTAAATGACAAAATACGTCATTGGTCTATGATCTGTTGACACATAGAAGCCTTTTCTGATCCGACACCTGTCACCAGGACGACATCATTTGTGCGTGCCTTTCAAAACCGGTACAAGTCACTGAAAAATAAATCGTTTTTTTGATGCATGTCATTTTCAGACATTTCTCATGTTTAATAGGATGTGAGATTATTTGTTGTGATGATAACACATTTATGGAAAAAGGACTTCTCTGCATCTTCCAGCAATTTGCGGCTGAATCAGCTGCATCAGGTTTCTTCTCAGATCAAATCCAACAAATGTCAGAGGGCAGAAAAGACTGGAGCAAAGAGACTTTTTTTAATCACTCATGCTCTCTGACTTTCTGTGGCTAATTCTCTCAGTTAAATAAAATGTAAGAGAAATACACATTAGCCCTTTAAAGCCATGGAGGACAATTAAGTTTAGCTCAGTGGGAGTAAGAGAAAAATCAGCAAGTATCCAAACGGCCTGTGTGCATATGTGACTCATTATACTGGTTCTATAAAGTCCCCCTCTTGCTACTAAAGAGACACAGGGACAGTGAGCAAAATAGCATTGAAAATGACAAAGAGAGAGAGAGAGAGCTTTAGCGAGCTGAGGGAAGTCACAGCTCATGAATCATCATTGCCCGCTGGATGTCTGGCTGAGTTGCCCAGCCTGCCCTTTGTGTGGCCTTGGCACACTGCGCTGACGCGGAGCGCTCCGACCTTTGACCTCATCATAAAAGACCTCCTGAGGGGCGCTGGCGGCTGGCCACCATGCTAATGAAGCCACCCGTTAGCCGCAGTCAATGAATTCAAAAATTCCCCGTACAAACTGCGACCTCAGTGGGCCTTTGTGAAACTGATACCACTTTGCAGAGGTGACAGTTGTTGACTATGTTGTGAAGGGCTTCAAGTGGGCCCCGCTGACCCACACGCCCTGTGTTTATGTGCAAATGTGTGGGTGTATTGTTGTCTGAGTGTTTCTCCAGTGTCCCCATGATGGGGTATGCGTTGAAGTGAATTTACTGTATATTTGTCTCTGTGTATATATATATATGGGCGTGTGTGCAACATGCCAAGCCAGGCTGCACCCCGGGATGTGTAGGTGGTGACACACTGCAGTCAGTATGTCACGCAGCCGGACCCCAGGGTCGAGTGGGGGTTGGGTAATAACTACACAATGATGTGCTTTATGGGTAATAAGGCTGATCGTCCCCATCCTCCGAGCCCTCTGCCCCAAGACATTTAGGCTCATTGAATGTTAAGTATCGTCACATTCTTGCTGTGTCTGTCCTTTGTGCTGACTGTGTGCCGTCTTCTCCACAGATCGAGAATGTGGACGCCTGCCTCAGTTTCCTGGACGCCAGAGGAGTGAATGTACAAGGGCTCTCAGCAGAAGGTAAGAAGAATAAACAGTGATTAAACTCTTAATTGAATCTGTGGAACAGCAGAAGGATCTCCCTGTTGTATTTCTAATTTCTAGACCTGGAAAATTCATTTGGCTCCTGTACCACCCAACCTTCTGTGGGTAGCTTTCCATTTCTTCACAGTACCAAATATCTTCAAAAAACTGGTTAAAACCCATTTCCAAGACATACTATTATACTTCACAGCAATGGAATTTACCACGTTGGTATCATGACAGGGTGCACAGTTTCTCCATCTCCAGCTTTCACTATGGCAGCGTAGGCAATCATTAGGGCATCAAAGTGGATTGTGGCAGGATAAAAACTCCAGTGAGGGATTCGCCTCCCGACCACCAGGGTACACAGCACATAGCTTATATGACAGCCATGACTGCGGCAGTGCTCTGTACCCAATGACTGCTTGCCAAATTGAATGATATGCTAAAATTGTCTCACAAGGCCAGAGCCAACATTACAGTTAAGTTCCAAACTATTTGTTATGATTTTGTTTTACACTTGATTTGGACTCTGCAGGAGGAACCCAAGATTCCCTCAAAGTTCATGTATGAATCCAACAAGAGTCAGTTGTACATTGCACGCAAAGAGCTATTGAAGTGTTAAGGGAAACACACACCAGATGATGCATGTAGCATTGCATGTGATGTGTCCCACTTGACACCCGTAGTGCACACATGACATGCCCTACATTAAGACGTGGCCAACATACACAAGCTAGCTTGTCCCAATCTGGAGAGCAAATTGTTGCTGTCATGTGAAAACCATGTTTCTCCAAGGAAAACAGCCCCAGTTACAGCTCTGTTACAGCTCTGATTTTAAATTGTCTATTTAGTTTAAGAAGTAGAACTTTCACCTAATCTCAGTTTTCCTTTAGAGTTTGTTGCTAAAATTTGAGATGCACTTGTGTTCACTGACAGAGACAAAATGTGTTCAGAATTAACTACATTTAATTTCATGATTTCCACCATAAGATTTAGCTTACAATCTCTTTCCAGCAGAAGAATCATACCAACCAAGGTAGTGTACCACATACTATCCTAGGAAGTTGTCAGGCAAACATGAAACATTAATACATTACACATCATATCACATTTATATTAAACCTACAAGTAACACACGCGCACACACACACACACACACACACACACACACACACACACACACAGTTCTATGTCCTGTATTATCCCCTGGATTTTCCCTGTGCCTTCCCAGCCATGTCACTAATTATTTTACAATTGACAATTGTGAAAAAACAATCTGCCTTTCTGGAACTTTAACATAAATCCTGAGAAACAGGGAACTTAATGGCATATTTTGATGCAAAGAGTCATGGATAATTTGTACCATTTACAGTGTTTTATAAAAATGGTGTGATGAGAACGATTGGGTTACGAAAACCTAAACTCATTCTTTCTGATTGGGATTTTCCATAAAATTGAGCCTGTCCTCCCCCAAAATATGTAGGCTGTTTGTACAAGCAGCTTATTACTTATTTGTGTATTTTATTTATTCATATAGCACCTTTCATGCACAGAATGCAGCACAAAGTGCTTTCTGATTTTAAGAATGACCCTTTCACGTGTAGCGTAGGCAGCAACCTTTAGGGACCAAAGCAATAATGATGGGAGCAAAGGAGGATGTCAGGTGACGTAGCATAAAGAGCAACAAAGTCTATGTGATGTAATATGAAGAGCAACAAAGTCATCATGACATAGTATAAAAAATGACAAAGGCAGTGTGTGGAGGTTGACAGGGTAGTGGATTGGTCAAACAAACAAAGGCCTTTGACCCGGCAGACTGCTGTTCCTGTCTCAGGTGAAAGCAAGGGTCAGCTTTGAGTTACTAAGTTATGTACATACTTAAAATAATGTCACGTCGTCATATTCTATCCCGTCGTCACATTATGTAAAGTAACGTGATGATGCCCAATCTGAATTCTCCTTGCTAAAGTCAACCACACTGGTTGGAGTGCTAATGTAGGAAACACTCCTGTGGGTCATATTAAAGGGTAACGACCATACGACCTATGTGGTTGTAGCCATTGGAGGACTTGTTGATTAAATCCCATACCTACAGGTACAAGCACGTCTCAATGATTCTAGCAGAAAATATCTGCAGCTGTTGTTTAGGACCTGTGCTTGCCCAGGCCCCATGTTATTCCTGCTCCCCTTTAAACATAAAAGAACTGTGTGCCCTTGACCTCTCCAGCAGCAGAAATATTCTGAGAGCCTGACACACTGACCGACAGCTCTATATTCTGTGCCCCCCCCGACACACAGCACTAAAAACAGCAAAGTGACTCGCTAAGCCTGGAATTTCAAAGTGGGTCTGTAAATATATGAGCTATTGGGTTACTCTGTCCATCACTGTTGCTGCTGCATTTCATCACTCACTTCAATCAGTCCATCTTTCTCTACCTCACTCTCTGCCTCCGTCAGCCTTATTCTCAAGACTTACTCCGCATTGTGCTGCGTGTGTTTGTGAGTGGAATTAGATGGCTGTGTTTGCCCTCTCATGTCTAATTGAATGAGCCCAGGGCTTTCCAGATTCTGTTGGCTGGCATATGCAGTCTTTATTATCTTTTACAAGGCGTGGGTTTAAAAACAAAGTTGAATGTTTGATGTGCATACAGGAACTGTTTTTTTTTTTTTTTTTTTCTTGAGAGAGCCTACTTATTGTAATAACCTCTCTAGAAGTCCCCTTGCATCTCATTGGGGGGAGGCTGTAAAGTGAAGTTCCGGAAAAACTCATCATGTTGAAGTGTTATGGTTCCCCCTCACGTTTCCGCTAAGGGAGGTTATAGGGCATAATGAAATCAAGGCAAGATTTTTTAAAACAAGTAGGTGCATTTCCATCCACCTCTTTTGATGCCTATTTTCACTTTGCGCATGAAAATAGCCACAGTGGAAATGTCAAAAATTTTAAAAATCTGAGAATCTGCTTGGCAAAGGTAGAAAACTTAGCTTATCGATAAAGAGGTAAATGTAATCTAGTGCAATGGAAACAGATTCAGCAAATAAATGATGACGTAGAGTCATGACACATCGTCAACACGTAGGCCATTGCAATGTCTCTTTGTTGTCTCTGGAGGCTGTTCAAAACCATTGTCCAGTGTGTTCTCCATTATCATACATCCATCATACAAACCATTGTTGAGGTTTGGCTGGTGGTTTATCATTACAGTATCTCGTTGCACCCTCTTCTGCAGTGGCACCCAACTGTAGAATTAGCATCACCCACTGCATTACGGTAAACCAACTCCCAGTAATCACATAACAGTAGTGGATGGAACAACACATACATTTGCATTTTCTTTTGCCCTTTTTTTCTGAAAATTTGGTTAAAACCCAGCTACAGCGAACCTGCATTTAGCACCGCTTTTCACAGGTACAGCAGAGCCACCAGAGTGCCTCTAGCTTCTTGATCTAGCTATAAAGAAAAAAGCACTACCAACTACCCACACTTACCCACGCAAAAAAAGTCATCAAAACTAACACCAGCAAAAAAACTTTACTACTTGAAATGTGATAATTATCCACAGGAAGTTCAGTCTACCGTTACCAGCCTTAAAAAGCAGGTGTAAAGCTCCGAAACACACATTTCCTGCAGTTGATAATGGGTTACAGTGAGGGGTCCTTACAACAGGTCATTAAAGCCTCTTTCTACTGCAGGGAAGCTGAGACCATAGCAGGACAGGCCCCTTATGGTTAAAGTGCTAGCGTGCAACCTACAATACGACCCACTTACCACTATAAAGTCCCTCCTGCTTCATCTCAGTAGGTGTAAAGTTTTTTTTTTAAATAGGTCTGATTTTATTAGTCCACTGTGCTGGGTCAGTAAGGGGTACACGCTTGTTCTCTGACCAGAAGGTGAGGCCCAGGGTGAGGGTAAGTTTAATGTTTTGCTTACAAAAAACCCTGTTGGCTGTCTTTGTAATAAGAACTGGGCTAGAAAGCAAAACACAGCAGCAGAACTCAACAAAAGTTGTCTGAAAACTTTATTGGGAACTCCTAGGAATTAAAACCGAGTTTACATAAAGAAGCCGAGGGCAGCAGCGGAAGCAAAGACCTAACCAGCTTTGAAGTTGTAAAGAGGGACCCCAGGTGGACATGTATTGTTTGAGGATTAAACCCAAGAAAGGTTGATTAATTAGGTAAAAGCAGAATATATAGTCCTTAAATGCTCACACAGTATTTGTCCTCTTCTTTGTATTATGCAGCCATGCTAGGATCACTCCTTCTACTCCTCCAAAGTCCTCTGTGGCTCATGAAATAACCAACTGCTCCAAATAATAAGAAAAAAAGAATGAATGAAACCACATCAACCACTTAAAAGGCCCCCAGAAGCAAAGCACATTTTCATTGAGCTTGGGCCAAGCAGAAACACTTATCTTCTACGCAACTTCAGAGCAGCAAGAGCCCTCCTGCTTTCAGTGGGATAAAAAGTCTGTGTATTGCTGACAAAAATGTCTAATGGGCAAAAAGCAATGTCCTATCGCTGTCTCAGGCAATCCAGCTATCCTTTTCTCTATCACAACTTCTCCCAAAACTCTCAGATAGTTGGGAAAGGTGCAACAGAAAAGAGAGCAAAAGGTGACACTTTGTGAGAGTTTCATGATAAATTTTCAGCAGAAACATTTGCAGAGCTTCAAGCCAGATGAACTTATGACAATTGATGGTCCAGCAGAAAATATCTGAAGTGCTCATATCTCTCGTACATCATCTTGAAAGGAAAAGTCGGTATGGTGCTCTTTAGTCTGTGTTGCCAGTGAGAGTGCTTGAAGTTTGGGCAGAGAGATATTTAATGCTGCACAGCAGCAACTTCTCAAAGTCCCTTTTGATGCATAAATCCTGCATACGTCCTACTTTACAAGTGCAGATAATTCTTCTTCGAATGTTCTGCAGCAGCACCAAAATAATTATAAGATAAAGCATCAGTTGGCCGAGAACAACCCTGTTCATATACAACTACATTGCATTGGCTGATACATTTTGTAGAAATGTAATACCACACAAAGAATTGTTTCATATCAACATAATGATGAAATGTTTATATAGAACGTTGGTTTGATTTTTATCACTTGGTTGACTTTTTCAATAAAAAGACCACAATCTTTTCCTAACCTCAATTACATATTCTAGTTTTCTAACCCTAAGCAAAAATGGATCATGGTCTCAGGTCTCTGATGTCAAAATCATGCATGGCCAATCATCCACCTTGATGTTCTCACACTGAAGTTCTTACACCAAAGAACCAAAGTGTGACTGAGATTTCTAAACAGGCTTCATCTCTAAGAAGACAAAGGATGACAAATTTATGGATGGAGTGATGTTAGAGGATGGATTGTGGCTGAACCGTCTGCCGTGAGATGATATCAGGACTAGATTCTCCCTGCTCTGTCTTGGAAAACAGTGTCTTTTACTTTCTCACAGTCAACACAATTTCATTTGATCAAATGTTTAATATGATGTCCATTATTGAAAATATTAATCATCCTAACTTTTCTACTGCTGCTGGAGAGGCTCTGGGCTAATCCTGTGCACTTCAGTGTAGTTTCTAAGTCTAGATAACATAACATTCAACATAATGTGATAAAAAATAATATCACAGCATAGAAAAGAAGAGCTGGTTACTGGGGAGAAAGACATAAAATATGTAAATACTACATTAAATAGTATCAAACATAGATCATCTACATGATGCAAAGCATGATAATATTTTTCAGCTAAAACCAAATATGATGAGACTATCCTCTAATCGTGAAGCCGTTGTTTAAGGTTTTTATGCGCATTAACGGGTCCCTTGCAAAACTGAGCTGCTGGATACATAAAAATACCCTCTTCCTTCTGGTATTTGTACAATATGTACTTCTTTTTGCATGCTACAACAAGTCCAAGAGTTGTTGTTTTGTAATTTTGTCAAACACATGATTATTGGACTTTGGAACATAAAAGCACAAAGGAAGTCATGACGGTTTTACTGTAAAACTAGATTTTGACGCAGGGCATGACCCACTTTTAAGGAATGCTTCCCCTCCTAAATGACCATTTGTGTATCAGTTGCTCTCCCCAGGTTTTGTTGGATTTGTGAGGATAACTTTGTTTTTCTAGCGTGCCTCCGCATTGAACGAAGAATCCAAAAATAGGGAAAATTCTTGATAAACTAAGGTCATAAGGGTCAGCGTTTAACAACAGCAAAACTTTATCAAAACATCTATTTACAAACTCTCACAAAACTAATCCAAGTCTCATTTTTCCTATTCTAAAGGGGTCCTGAACTAAAAGTAAAACTTAAGGATGCTCTCTTCAAAGCTAGACTCCATTGACAAAAGCAATAACACGGGGGCTGCTTGTCTACCACTGCCTCGATCAGTTAGTTTGTGTCATTGTGTGACTTTGATGCTGTAAAGGGTTAGTTCAGATTCACCAAAGCTGCAGAGTAACACAAATAAACTAATACATGTTCTTCATGGTTTTAGTGTAACACAGGGTAACTAATATTCAAGTGATCATCAGGAGGGTGAAGTATCCCTTTAAGGTCCTTATCACATCAGCTGATACTGTGCTTTCACTGTGAATAATGCTGAACAATTGTTCAAATAAATGAGCATAAAGCAGAGATCCCAGAGCTCTGGGGCCCCAGGACAGTTTCCGAACTGCCTGTTAATGTAACCTTGGTGGAAGCCTACACCTTGCTAAAGTTTCCTTAAGTGAGACATAAAATACATGAAATGTGCTGTTCTTTAGCCGACCCTGACCCCGAGGGCAACTTCCCTTTTGGGATGGATGAAGTATTATTCTTCCACGTGTCCTCATCATGATCATTTCTGTAACTTTTACCAGTTGCCTCCAGTGTTGGTCCACATCGGCTCTTTGGGCGGCTGAATCTGCAGCATTGTCTCTCCCTTAAGCACAGAAAATGCTGCTGTTCAGACTCTCTCTAAGGCCCCAGTATAAATTACCGCCTCTGGGTGTTAGAAAATGGAAAACACCCCCAAGAGATTAATCTTCTCCAACTTTCACAGTCTCCAAACAGCACAGTGTAGCCATGGATGGCTGGGGAGAATGTTTGAGCCCCACCAAATTGAAAAATGGAGTAAAAAAGCCCTGCGTCAGCCGCTGCTATCCTTCCCATGCCTCTGTGTGCCAGCTCCCGCCGAGGGTTTGATCTGAAAAGTCCATTTCACAAATGGGTGCCTTAGCCACAGTGATCAATTCTTCCGCCTCTGTGACTGCTGAATCCCATCTCGGCTGTGTGTGAAGGAGTCGGCGAGGGATGCATTTGTTTGAGTTTTGTCTGAGATGAACTCAGGAACTGTTGAGGATAAGATTAACACTCCAGACAAAGTTTCTCATTGATTAGGAGCTTTCTTGCTGTTGCCAGCTCAGCATATGTAAAGGGTAACTTTATCTGCAGGGCTGCAGTTTGGTGGAGATCAAAAACAGGAACATAATCTCTTTAACTCTACCACATTGCTCTTAAGTCTGTTGAATGTAGTTTGGATCATTGTGTTTTATCTTTCCGTTGCTCTTATTTGCTTTACTGTCTCAGCTGATTTTATTTTAGGTATAATTTATGTTGTGAACTCACACACAGCTGTTATCATTTCTCCATTTTGGCTCAACCATTTTTATGATTTCACCTTTATTAATATACAGAAATGTCTCACTTCTGCTATCATCCCGCTACTGTACCAGCAGCATCTATAAGTAAACCATCAGTTCCTGTTTTCATGGCAAAAACAGAACTGTAATTGAAGTTCCTGTTGTATATTTTGGGTTGTTTGGCCTCCGACTTGCCCTCACACCAGACGTCTGCCAGTTAAACACCAGTCAGGAGTTCCCATGCTGAGCTTCACTCCTAAATGAACCAGCTGTGTGTTAGCAGATGCTTTAGTCTGGATCTGTGACAAATGGTTCTTCTTGAGAGCAGTGGTTTAAATTATTCCGGTACTGGGTAAGTGTTACCTCATGCTGAATACTATTAAGTGATGGTCAATGCTATAACTCTGCATATTATACACAGTACATCAATATCTCCTCCAGTTAACGCCAGTGTATAATTACTCTTATGAAACTCTTAGGCTTGCCGCACAACAGCTGCACTGGAGCTCCATCCCCAAGTGGGTTTTTTGAAAAATTCAACATATGTTCACTTTACAGTGTTTGAAAGACACAATAAATGGTCTGGAAAATATTCATTTTTAGCGTCACAGGACACTGCTTTGGTTCTAGACAAAAGAAAAACAAAAGTCTGCAAAAATGACTTTATTCCAAGAAAATGGATTGATTCTACAGCAGGGTCAGGGTAAATCTGTATAGCCCTGTGCACAGTTGTAATGTATGGATTCATATGACGATGGAGTAGCACTATAAGTACCAAGTAGATGCTCACATTTTCCTCCCGTCTTGTCCCTACAGAGATCAGGAATGGCAACCTAAAAAGCATCCTGGGCCTCTTCTTCATCCTGTCGCGCTACAAGCAGCAGCAACAGCAACAGCAGCAGTACTACCAGTCCTTGGTGGAGCTCAGCCAGCAGACCAGCAGCACCGCACCGTCCGCCAGCAGCCTCAAGACACAAGAGATGCAGTCCAGGTACGTCGTGCTCCAGATACCATTTCAGGTCTCATTTGGGGCAGAGGTAGCCGAGAGGTTGCAGAAGCAAGCTAATGTCACTGGTTTGAATTAGTTGACCAATTATTTTTTAGGGTCCATGCTGGAATAGAGGGCGACTGATTTATCACTTTTGGATGCTTAATTAGGTCCAGTTTGAGCTTTTGTAAACAGGAATTTGTTGGATATCACCGCCTCTCAGTGCAAAATGAATAACAGCCTTCATGGAAAATGTTTCTCATTCGGGCTTTTGCTGCATAAGGAAGTTTTGACAGGGAAGAGTCAAGCTGGCTGACAGCGGAGGGGAGCAGTTACATTAGATTTACATTTTGAATGCAGGCCTAGCCTCAGAATGTATGGAAAATATTCACTCTCTGGTTGACTCTCATATCTGTATGATGAATATAAAGCTACAGCCTTGTTAGCTCAGCTTAGCACAAAGACTGCATGCAGGGGGAGTTGGCTAGCTTGGCTCTGTCTGAAGGTGGCAAAGTCCACCAGTGGTCAAGTTGCATCGTGGGTAATATAGGTGCCAGGTTTTGCCAAAGAGGAAGATTGTGTGGAACAGAAAAGACAATGGCTGTGTTCAGAATTGCATACTAACCAAGCGGCAACTTCACGAAAGTGCCAAAAACTGCAGTTACTTGAATTACCATTTGTGGCTGGCTCCAAGACCAAGTCGTTCCCCATAGACCCCAAAGATGTTAAAATGCCCAACCTTACAGCAGAAATAAACATGTTTACAACCTGGTACAAAACATGGTTTTGGTCTGTAAAGCTGATTTCATTGTACATTAGGACTGTACAGGGGGTGAATTTTTATAGAACTCACCAAGTTACAGGTGGGTGCTGTCTGTTAACTGTCTGTCAAGATGCTACCATGCAACAACATAAGTTAGGTAGCCTAACGTAACTATGGCGTAACCCCCAATTCACATAGTATGGGCGTAGCTGTAGCTGTTTCTATTTTGAGTTTGGTTACAGTTCATGAGACTTAATTGTAAGTTCTGGTCACCTATATAGTATTGTTCAGTGTTTGGTTGTATTAAAAGACCCTCTAAGGTGTTTTTTGGTAAGCACATTTTGTTTTTTGCTGGCAAAAATTTGCATTAGCATTATGACAGTTAACCATAGTTGTAAATGAACCGTCTTAAACCAAGCTAACAGCTAGCATCAGGGCTATCTCCACCCCCTCACCCAAATATGGTCACTTCTGGCTCCAATAATCCAAGATGGCGATGACAAAAAAGCTAAACTTAGGCTTCAAAACAGGAGTCTACAAACCAATGGGTGATGCCACAGTGACTATGTCCATTATTTTGTACAGTCTATGATACTAACGTACTGCCTGGCTCAAAATCTTTGCCATTGTGGGGCAGTTGAGTATGTCCAGTAAGGTCAAGTCTCATACTCAAACATTCCTGCCCATGTAGTATACGTCTGGGACGGGGAATTCTTGTGCAGACGAAATCCACATACTATCAGTATGAATGCACCACACATTCAGTTTTATGTCATACCTACTTTGAATAATATGTTTGTGTGATTTTAAACACAGCCTATATCTCTGGTTTGGCTGAGTCGATTTTTCAACAGTCCATCTTAAGTCCAATTCATGAGGTACTTTATAATATGAAGACATGTATTGTACATTAGAAGTGTTGGCATGTAGGCAGCTAAGCAGTAAAAGGCAGTAAAAGCAAAGGAGGCCTGACCCTGTGTGATGTAAATAGACAGAGCAGGCCTCAGTAGAGCATCTAAAGGAAGGCCTGACATGCCACACATGAGCAGCATTCCCCCAAACCAGATCAAGTTACTGCACGGTCGCTCTGTTTGGCAGTACTGTGGGTGTGTGTGTGTGTGTGTCTCTCCGCGTGTGTGTATAGAATTAGTGCAATAAGAGCAGTTAGTCTCACTCAGTCCCACTCTGTTCGGACGGGTTAGGAGGTGGTAGCAATGAGGTCAGTGTATCGTGTGTTGGTGTGTGTGTGTGTGTGTGTTGTGGGGGGTTATTAAGGGCACAGCTGCCTCCCATTCCCACACTACTGCCTCCCCCCAACAACAGGTGGAGAACGCTCACACACACCGAACACTGAAGTTGGAAACACACTGCTGTATCAGTCCAGCCTGGCAAGCATGCCAAACCAATACACATACTGATAAAGCCATGACAGAAGTTCAACATCATAAAATACGAGGAGGATACAAGTTGGCTGAGAGATTCTTGAGTTATTATTTGATGAGATATTTCAGTTCCCCACCTATAAGAAGGAGAACATATGAATTCATGGACGAATTTCTTCTTGAAAGACTTTTGTTGAGAAGTGGCTCAGCTAATTTCCAAATTAGACCCTCTGCCTTCGCTGTCCACAGCCCCAGTAATGTCTCACTCCCCTGGGCTAATAAGTTAATCACGTCTGAACGTTGAAGGCCACAGTGGAGGTCAGAGGATCAGTCCGTGTCTGTCAGTGATAAAGTAAGCTATTAATCTCTGAGTTTTGGGGGGCAAGTCTGAGCCATTCAGCCTCTCTCTGTGGCTCAAGAAAGTTCAAAAAGGTGTGGAGAATGAATTTGATGATTCAGGGTAGAGAAATCAAGGAAAGAATGGAAATACTTTGCCCAAATATTGTGTGAAGAACAGTCTGGAGGCATAGTATAACCTGGCCTAGTATCACGTAAGTAGGGAAGAGTGTAATTAACTCTGACTGTGCTTGTGGTTAATAATGGTCCAATGGTTCTAAAGTGTGCCTGTGTGTGGTAGACGACGAGTGAACCAGATCAATGACTGTGTGACTCAAACATGTTGCATCCCATGCTACTTTCAGTGCCAGCAGAAATACAAGAAAACAATGTCCAAACAACATCCACTTGTTTTTTTTATTGTGTTTTTATACTGCGATGTTACTGCTGTATTTTTCATATTGGTGAAGGAAATAAAATCAAATTCTTCTGGTTCTGAAATGCTTTGACCTGTTAAAATGCAGCTGACTCACTGGTATACGTCAATCATCACAAGTTCATGCTGTGCAGTCAAACATCATTTGAACCCACGTAACTTTACTTTAAATCCTAGTGGAGATCGCAGGGTTTTCAAAGAGGAAGGAGATCAAATATTTCAGGCAGACTTTGGGGGGAATTTGTATGAAATGATGCACAAGACAGCTTGGATTTGATGGAATGAAGCAGCTATAAAAACATGTAGTATTGGGTTTGAATATTTCATTCAGTTTAAAGATTATATAGCTTTACTGAAGAGCTGGAACAAGCTGATACAAAATCTATAAGATTCTGTCAGTCAGTGTGGAATATGATTTACTGTACACACTATTTGGAAACACACGCCAGTGAAATTGAAAGTATAAGCCAACCCTAGGTTAACGTGGTGGGGTTTTTTTTCAGCCAGTGTCTCTTATCGCCATACTGTTGATATGAGTCTTTGTATAAATGTACTATGACAAATGTCTTATTAAATAATCAAAAGGCATTACAGAGGTGAATTTTATGTGTGAATTTTCTTTAGTTTTCTATGAGCAAACAAATACTAAGGAGATGAGATTGACTTAACCATCTTTATTCAACACTCCTTTTTTGCGCAGGCAAGTTAGCGATACTCCTGAAGTTGCAGTCTTGATCACTCTTGAAATGAAATCCTGAGCCCTATTTGAGACTGAGACAAATCCATGCAAAAATCTGGACCAAGACCTTCAAATAATGGTCTTGAGACCGGTCTCAAGACCAAGGCAGATCTCAAGTCTACATCACTGGGTTAGATGGCCAAGGCAACTTATTTTGTTGTTAGTTTGCAACCTCTACTGCTAGTACTCTGTTTACTGGAGGATTATAGCCATGTGGCAACTTCTGATCAAACCATGACTTGCGGAGCCCGTTTTTTTTTGGCGCCAAACCAGTTGGTAATGTGTCGAATTTGCATTTCTTTATTGTGACATTTAAAATGTTTGCTTGAATTTTTTTTAAGACAGTTATAATGGAAACACAGCCAGCGAACTTCATAAATAGAGTAGAGAAAATGAGTTTCTTTTTATCTTTCTTTTGTGTTTATCTCATAAGCTTATCATCAGAGCTGGAGGCAAAATACAAATTTGCTCATTTCCTTTTAAATGAGATGATAACAAAATCCTTGAGATATACTGGAGAATATCTTCTGTTATTGTGTTTGGTGCTTCAACCTTTTCAGGAATAATGTTTTATACTATAACTGCGTCTCCCTGTAGAGAAGTGAGTTTATCCACTGCATGTGAAGTAGCTTCTAACTACTGCACAAACTGATACGTCTGATGTTTAAAGTTTGCTTTCTCTGCACTTTTTATATTGTGCCATGTCAACTTCAAATAATTTTTTAAGATTCGTAGTGTTCCCTTTGTTCGAGGCTTCATGCCTGGCTGGTGCGCAGGCTCCTCTTTCTTTTCACCCACCTTTGGAAACACTGAAATGTAATTAAACGTATTCATAAAAAAATCTTTTCTTATTCTAATTTTCCACAGTGATGAATTCCTGTAAGCCCCAGCCGACCCTGAAGATTTAGCATGTCTGAGTAACTTCATAAAATATAAGATAAGCCAGAAGAATGGATGTTGTAAATTAAAAATGTTAAGCTTTTAGAATTATCAAATTATCTGTCTCACAGATTTACACAGAAAGACACACACACACACACACACACACACACACACACACACACACACACACACACACACATTTGGCCTACTGCACATCTACAGTTGTGATATGGGGAGCTTTCTATAGACAGCACCTGCTGGCCTGACTGGTGTGTCTCTAGGGCAGGGATGGGATGTGTTTGACTGTGTGTTTGAATGCGTGTGTGTGTGTGTGTGTGTCCGAGGGGAACTCCCCATTGGACAGATCGCGACAGCCCGGAGCCACGGGAGGTTTTCAGTGCTCTAGAAGGCAGGGGGGCCCAGGCCTGACAGGGCACAGCAAACCCTCCCTCTTTAACTCACCATGTCCCGGGGCGAACAAGTTGACCCCCTGGTCTGGCGCACCTCACGCCTGCCAACCGCCGTGTCTCGCGACAGGAAGAGCCGTTTGCCTTATGGGAGAGCCAACAGCCTGGCCAAGCCCGACTCGTCTCCTAGGTACAGTTTTAGCTTGTGTAGTGTGTGTGACAACATCCAGGCAACAGAGTTTGGATCTATCTGGGAAACACATGGTGATATGAGGAGAACGGAATAGTGTCAGTGGCATCATGAACTGGTAAATGTTTTGGTTCTGCTTGTCCTGTGATTCTACACTGTCATATATCATGGAGATGTGTTAAGCTTTTTATTAATAGGTATCATATCTTTCTCACTGGATACTGTCAGTTTTAGTTGAAGTCATTGATTAGCTTTGCCTACAGCTTGTTTGATTAGTGGAGTACTACACAATATAAGCAATTTCTTTGTAGGGTTTGTAGGGTTTTTTGTAGCTGAGCAAGTCGATAATGATGTATTACTGTTGTATCACCACAACACTCCATAGGGACAAGGTCAGAGTGGATGGTTTGGTGTTGGTTTGACACCAAAGTCACCATTGTTTGCATCCAGTGTCTTGCTAACAGTCACTGTTTCTTTAAACCTGATCTTTCCGTAACTTCAACTAATTCCCTAAACCCTAACCTCTACCGTAGCATTGGCAGATCATAAAAAAAAATAATATTAATTATTTTTCGAACAGTTTCTGAAAGCACTAATGAATTATGATGTTCTCCCGATAGGAGTGTCAAATTACGAAATACTCATATGGGTTGTTTTGAAAGGCAGTGGCAAGTTACTCATTTTGACCTTTGCCAGGGAGGTTACGTTTTCGGTTCAGTTTCTTTGTTGGTTTGTTTGTCAGTTCATCAGCAGGATTAAGGGAAAACTACTGACCCAACCGTCATTAAAATTGGATAAAGGGTGTAGCATGGGCCATGGGCTAAATTTGGCCTTAGTGGAGGTCTTCACTTTCCCAGTGCCCTTCTAGTTTATAGTATATTCTGGAGTGTTGTGTGTCTTGATCAGAGAGATGATAATAGAGAAATGACAGGTAACAAAGATTCACGAGTTGGGCTAAAGGCAGTATTGTACTTAATCAGAAATACTAGTTCAGTGGTTGAACAGCTATAGAAACTTTATCCATCCATCCAGCCAGTCTGCAACTACAAACACTTTTGTCTTCCAACATAGTCAGACAAAATATATTAAGTAGTTCTTTCTAGCGTAATCCGGCGATTAACCTAGATGTTGTGGTCCATTGTCAGCACCCTAACCCCTCAACCCTTAGGCCATTAGGGCAACTTAAATTACCTATTTTTGTTGTTAAGGTTGGAGGACTTATTGACATATTGAATGAATTCAAGGGTTTCAACGTGTACTATAGATTCTTCTTTGTGCAACATTCATGCAAAACTAGTTTCCACAGCAGTGGATGCTCAGTGCAACATGTTGCCATATAGCACGCATTAGTGAACACTTGATACCGAGTTAACTGTGCAGCATGCTCTTGTGGAAATGTGACTTCATGTGTGAGTCTGCGTCCAAGCAATAATACAAGAAGTAGCTAATTTAAGAGAGCCACGTTGGACAGACCCCTCCTTTGGACACGATGGTCAGATGTCATTACCTGCTGTCATCACATTGGCCCGAGTGCCTAAGCTCACGCCATTTTGGATCTCATACCCATCCGTTAGTGTCTGCCCTCAGGGCTGCGGCTACAATCAAGCTGAAACTGATATTACTCACATTTAATAGGACAGTGAAGGCATCCAATATCGCTCGCATGTGCGCCGCAGTGTCGTGGACTATTAAACGAAGGTCTTGTTGATGTATGTTGTATTGGATCAAAAGTGACAGACTGTACCCTCCCCTCCTTCTCCTCTTTACCACCACCCCATCCCCTTTCCCTAGTCCTAGATCCTGCCCTCGTGTGTTCTGGTGTCTCTTTTTCCACATTGGAAACATCTTAAATGCTGTGGGTTGGATAAGCACTCCAGGCTGGGGACTCTATACCGTTGCCTTCATGTTTCATTGCATTTTATAAAGCTGAAGGAGGGGGCAGGGGGGGTCAGGATGGGTCTTGCGGTGGAAAAATGTACACCACAGCACCCCTGATTTTTTACTGTCATATACAACTGTGTGCTCCTCCTACATGAGCTGCACTTACACTACCTTCTTCAGACTCCTGTGGACTTTGTTGCCTTTAAAGATAACCCTTGCTTACAGCCTTGCACTGGACTCCCACTTTAAATGGGAACAAAAAAATGTTTCCATCGAAATGCTGAAAAAGCATTTTCGAATGTGACAGGCTCCATTAATCTGTGTCTAAGCTTGTCCTGTCTGTGTGCTAAGCGCCATTCAGGGTATTTAATAGAGCACAAAACATACTACAGGGAGATGAAATGTCGTGCGGGCTATAGGGGCAACATATTTAGTTGCCAGACATCATTAACCGACACGTCATGTATCATATAGTTCATTAATAACATGATGCAAAGGTGCTCACCTCTATAATGTGAAACTGCCCTGAACTTGTTCCCCCTCTGTTCTGCTGTCTGCTCCCGAGCTCATTTACATAACACCGCATCATGAAAACCTGCAAGGTCAATTAGAAATGTATAGTGACTCGGCACTTTATCACAGGTGTTTTAGAAGTGAGGTGAATTGTCCAGAGGGAGAGGTGTAAATAGAGAAAGACTGTGTGTGTGTGAGGAATGTAAATGTGTGTGCATTACAGAGAATGGGAACCTTTTCAAGAGTTGGACAGCTAATTAAAATTTTGCTCACCACCTTAAAAGATCCTCATCATTCAAATCTCGACCTCTCTGAACAAAGCATTAAATATCACAGATGCTCCGTGACGGCTGGTTTGATTCGGCAGAATGATGAAATTTATTCAAGATATTGACTGAAAATCACCTCGGCAAGGCCTGAAACTTTTGTAGCAATCCTCCTTTTGTTGTACTTCTGCATAACAGGAAATGATGCATGAAGAAGAGGCGGCCAAAATATTAATCAGCAACAGATTTTTATGCATTTGCGCCTGTGATAGCTATGGCCGGATGTATTATGTTTTTGGGTTGTCTATTTGTCCATCTGTCCATCCCATTCTTGTGAACGCAATATCTCAAGAATGCCTTGAGAGAATTTCTCCAAATTTGGTACAAACATCCACTCGGAATCAAGAATAAAGTTGTTAGATTTTGGTGGTCAAAGGTAAAGGTCACTGTGACCTTGCCTCTGTTTCACTCTTGTTAACGCAATATCTTAAGATGACCTTGAGGGTATTTTCCTTAAATCTTGCACAAACGTCCCCTTGGAAAAATAATGACTGGAAAAATGATGATTGATTATATTTTTGTGGTCAAAGGTTAAGGTCACTGTGACCTAGCATCTGTCTTATTTTCCTGAATGCGATATTTTCAATGGGCCTTGAGGAAATTTCCTCAAATTTGGCACAAACATCCACTTGGACTCAAGGATGGACTGATTAGAATTTGGTGGTTAAAAGTCCAAGATCGCTGTGACCTCACAAAACACATTTTGGGGCATAATTCAAATGTCATGCCTCAGGAACAGAGAGGGAGGCATTTTGTTTGGTGCCCATCTTGAAACTGTGCTGATTGTATACTATAGGTCTCAAGTTCTGCTAGGTTGAGGAGGTGAACCATCCATGTTTCAGAATATGTAGCTTCTTTGCAGCAAATCTACAGTCAGGTCCATAATTATTTGGACAATGATACAGTTGTC
>NC_065528.1:7105281-7133001 GCF_006386435.1 Epinephelus moara
TTGTCCAAATACTTATGAACCCTTAAAGTTGGGGGACTGTGTGAAGAAATGGTTGTAATTCCTACACGGTTCATACTACATTTTTGAAAAAAGCCTTAAATGAAAGCTGAGAGTCTGCACTTTAAGCAGGTATTCATTGTTTCATTTAAAACCCATTGTGGTGGTGTACAGAGCCAAAATGATGACAACTGTATCATTGTCCAAATATTTATGGACCTGACTGTATGTCTGAAGCATTGTCTGCTGTATCTTGAGTGGTTGTTGGAAGCTTACAATCATGAGGCAGTAATTCTAGTTTATAAAAGTCAAGGCCAGTACTTGTATGGACCCCTATTCCTTATAAAACTACTTTCTGATGTTATATCTGGGGTGTATTATTAATATAATATGATAATTCATATTTTCTTGTCCCTGTGATCATGTTCTACTCAAAGCAGTATTGTGATTGACTTGTACCGTTGGTTCCCTAGTAATTCATTTTTTTATTCACTTTGGTTCACAGTGTGAGCTTAATGCATGAAATGCTGAAATGTAAAAGTCTGTTGGCATTTGTTAATATTCAGTTTCATGCAAAGTTGAGAACGGCACACTAAAAGCAGAGAGAGCAGAAAATAAAATGTGATAACTGCAGTGCGTCACTCAGCTACCCAGTATAGGTAGTTTATTGTCTCTGTCCGCTTTCACTCACCAACGCCAAACCAGCAGCCCACAATCACAAAACAGAGAACAAGTTGTTCCTCGTTGTCAGAAAAGACGGACGTCTAAACAGAGTGCTAGTGCTTGTTGCTTCCTCTGTCCTCCAGCTGAAGCATAGCTACTGCTCTGGTCATTGTAGAGGACAGTTGTTCAAATGGGGCTCCCTCCTCAAAGGAACTGACTGGAAAACAACTTTCTGTCTTTGGTCGGCCTGTGGAAGGTATGAAGAAACATCTGCAATTATCTGTTATTCTCTACAAACTAATTTATTAGTAATATGTAACAGTCAAAAAAGATTTCTCCCCATGAAACTTCTTGAAAGGAGACTTTGTTAGTTGCTAGCTTATCTAGCTTTCCGGCTATTTAATGCTCTGTTATGCTAGCTGGGTTCTGTAATTTGTAATTTGGTCTAGTTTGGTTCTGTAATTTATACTTATTTTATGTGAAGTTACTGTGACGAAACTGTGAAACCAGTGAGCTTACAACATTTACTACTACTGTCTTTGTTAACAAACATTTTCCTGTAGTCATTTTCACTCTTTTCTTCAATATACAATGGTTCATATTTGTGTACATAACTAATTCTGATAAGCTAATAACTGTAGCACCCGTTAGCTAAGCCTGCCATGACACTGCGTGCAATATATCTTAAATACATTTTCAACACTTGTCTTTTATCCATGTTTGGGTATAGTTTTGTTTCCAGTTTCCTTGTAAAAATGTAGTTTGTGTAGTTGTCTTTGTTAAAGTTGTGAATAAATAGCAGAAAAGGCCACTTGTTTAACATAATGCTAGCTGTGTTATAGTTAGCCTGAACATCAAACAAGAGCTTTTCTTTCCTCGCTGGCAGGAGTTAAAATGATACTGTTGCTTGTAGCAATAAAGCCAGTCACAAACAATGTTTTCTCCCAGGCATTTAGGCTTCTTACGTTAGTTAAAACAGAAGATTATGACTGGTTGATAGAGGGGCTTTCAATAGAGGCTCTGTTCACTCAGTTTATGACAACAAGTGAGAAGCACTCACATGGTTCGCGAGTCATGCAGTTCACACACTTAGAACATTTACACACAGGAATAAACAACAGCCTTGCCACCTGGCTTTCGACTCTTCATTGTTTACAGGGTGTACGCATGATGATTAAAGGCATCTCTTTGTTCATAAAGAGCTCTACAAGTAGCTTAACTACTTCCTGTCAAACATGAATGGAGGGGCAGCCCGCGTTAATTCCCGTCTCTGTGAATGACTAACAGTGAGTGTTGGGTTATAAACAGTGACTGGTGCTGTGGGCATTTCCTTCGCCTCTGCCTCGTGTGTTGTGCATCTTGGGGTTTTCTTCAAACGATGCCACCACCAAATTGATTGTGAAAGTTTTTCAGGCTGTTTTATGCCAGCCGCCCTGTAAACGGATTTAGAGATGTTATTGACTGAGTCATACGTGTGTGGTAATAAACACATGTGAGTGGTCATGTGAAAAGTCAAAAAAATGTGCCCTGGTGTGCTACGGTACAGTGCGTACCATGTGCTCCTTCTTTTCTCTCCCTGGTTATCTCTTCTTCTCCCTCAGCTTCTATCTGAATGCCTCCTCTCACACACGTTATTACATTAAGGCATGGATTAAAAAATTCCAGTAAGACTCTGGTCTCATTCCTCCTCTAACTGTGTTAACAGTCTGTCATCTTGTCTGCTCTCTCCTCAGTCTCACAGCACGATATGCAAGTCCTCCGGGCCACAGTGGAATAGGGTCACCGCAGAAGAAAAACACAAGGTAAACATGGAAAACACTTTGTATACCTCTTTTGAATTATTGATCATTTTGATTCTCACATTATCTGTGTCGTTTAAAGTTCTGTACAGTAAGCATTCATTGTTGTCAGCGCTTTTTTGCATGACCCCTTGTCCTCACACGTTTGTCCATTTTACTTAATGTTTTCATGTTTTTATGATGTTCTATTACCACTACAGGGAGGTCAAAGGTCAGGGTGAGCTAGAGAGCAGCTGAAAGGGATTCAGTGTTTTGCTCAAGGATACTTTAGCAGGGTGTAGATGTGTCTCACGGCGGCTTGCAGCAGTGCCTCACAGTGAGAAGATGGTCTCTCTTAATTTGCTGAATATCAGTGATTAGCATTAAAAAAATCTATACTCAGGTAAAAGTACAATTACTCTCATACAAAATCATTAAAGCTTTTAAAAGAAGACATGCTTTATTAATCCTCAAATTGGAAATTCAATTTTAAAAAACCTACTCAACTAAGACTGTAAAAGTACCCAGATAATAAAATTATTAAAATGCAAGTTACCTTACTTTTTAATATATTTTTAGGGTGTCCTGACCAGTGCAAAGTAATCCGATCCCTGTATGACCAAAGTGAGAGCTGTGTGCGCATACTTAGTGTAAAGTCGAACACATTGTCGGTGGGTGTTTGCCTCCGTCAGGGTTGTCCCTTGTCACCAATCCTGTTTGTGACCTTCATGGACAAGATTTTGAGGCGCAGCTGAGGGGAGGAAGGGGTCCGGTTTGGGGACCTCAGGATTTCATCTCTGCTTTTCGCAGATGATGTGGTTCTGTTGGCTCCATCACACCATGACCTCCAGTATGCACTGTGGCGGTTTGCAGCTGAGTGTGAAGCAGTTGGGTTGAGAGTCAGCACCTCCAAGTCTGAGGCCATGGTTCTCTATGGGAAACCGGTGGATTGACCTCTTCAGGTTGGGGGAGAGTTACTGCCTCAAGCGAGGGAGTTCAAGTATCTTGGGGTCTTGTTCACGAATGAGGGTAGAATGGAGCGTGAGATAGATTGGCGGGTCGGTGCGGCTTCAGCAGTGATGCGGGCGCTGTGCCGGTCCATCGTGGTGAAGAGGGAGCTGAGCCGGAAAGCAAAGCTTGCTATTTACTGGTCCATCTACGTCCGAACCCTCACCTATGGTCATGAACTGTGGGTAGTGACCGAAAGAATGAGAAAGCGGATACAAGCGGTGGAAATGAGTTTCCTTCGTGGGGTGGCTGGGCTCAGCCTTAGAGATAGGGTGAGTAGAGCCACTGCTCCTTCGTGTCGAAAGGGGTCAGTTGAGGTGGTTCGGGCATCTGACTAGGATGCCTCCTGGGCGCCTCCTGCTGGAGGTGTCCCGGGTACATCCCACTTGTAGGAGGCCCTGGGGAAGACCCAGAACACGCTGGAGGGATTACATATCTCATCTGGCATGGGAACGCCTTGGGGTCCCCCAGGAGGAGCTGGAAAGCGTTGCCGGGGAGAGGGATATCTGGGGTGCTTTGCTCGGCCTGCTGCCCCCACGACCCGGCCCCGAATAAGCGGATGAAAACGGATGGATGGAAGGAAGTTACCTTACTTTTTAATATATTTTTAGGGTGTGCTGACCAGTGCAAAGTAATATTAAAAAACATCTGTTGTTGATTAATCTTTTTTTTAAATGAAGTAAAGCTAATGCTAACTAAGTCGGCTAATTAAACAAATAAGGAAATCCTATACAACTAAGATATGAACAATCTCCCACTCTCTCTCCATCTCCTCCTCTCTACCCCTCTCATCCTTACTATAACATCAAAATTATCGTCACATATGAAAAATTTACATGGCTAACATTAGCTAGCTAACGACATTTTCACCTGCAGTATGTGCAACTTACTTCAGTGTGCCACTGTTGTCTGTTTTTAGATTTTGGTGTAAAAAGCGTGGCCAAATGTGGTCTGGGATTGTCATTGGAAGCTGCTTCTTGTTTCGGGTTATCTCTGCCATCATCGTATTGTGGTCAAAAGGCATACGGTGCTTCTTTTTCTTTCTGGCAGCTGCAACTTTGCAACTGCATTGGAGGTGCTCCTTGCATGCTGTACCCCCTATTCTCAATCCCTGCATTCAGAAAAGACTAGTAATGAAGGTATAAATGGCAAATGTGGTGAAGTAAAAAATAGGTTACTGACTCAAAAATATACTATTACTAAATATACTATTACAGAGGAGAAGTACAGTTTTAAAAAAAGGAACATAAAAGGACTTATTTCCTAAAAAATGTGCATTACTTAGTGATGCCTTACTACCCACCCCCGCTAAATGTTGATTATAATATTTCCTGTTACCTTTTCACAGGTGATTCAGCCTTATTAAACATGCCTTTCCTTCTTATTAGCATCAAGGCTGGTGCACTTAGATAGGCACATATATAATTGTGAAGGTGCTTGTATATAATTTACCTCCAAACCAGTCTGAGAATTCCACAGCTGAGAAAACGTTAAGTGTTCAGTCAGTAATTACTATGAATGATGATATCTAATTTGAAATGACTCACAGCAAAACTACTGTAGGATTAACTTTCATCAACACGCAAGTTGCGACACTTGGACATTATGGCTGAATGCATGAAGAAAACACATTAGAAAAACATGTCATAGTCATACCCACATGATCAGGGTGACCAGTGATGCTGGAGAGTTCAGTGCATAAAAATATCCCCAGTCTTTTGCCCCCAAAAGGTTCCCAGAATCACACACAAAAAAAAATCAAGGAAGGAACAAGTAGTTTACTTGCACTTAAACTCTGTTAATCTCTGTTCTTGGTCCAGCGCTTTTACAACTTGAGAAGTGCCGTTCTGTGTCATGTGTCCTTTGGGAATAGCCCTTTTACACATTTTGGCAAAGAAGCTGCTGCTAAATAAGCTACCAGACAGTATAATGACACTCTTTGTGTTGCCAGGCTCTCGGCTGTAGCCAGCAGTCAGGGAACCACAGCTACTCTCGTGGTGTCATATGCAAGCTGGTAAACCTATCAAACACATGTGGGGCCGCTGATCTTCCTGCCATCCCATAAACATAAGCATTTAGGCTCTCACACACATGGTCACATACACACTAGCACAGGTACACATTAAATGTACACACATATGAGAAGTTAATGTGCATATGAGACATTCATCCACAGAAGTACCCACACATACTGTATGTACACACCCCAGAGTCCAGTTGTCTGATGCTTGCAGCATTTGTTCCAGCTCAGAGGCAGTGGGAAACAGCATGCTGGCAAATAATTCCTCTCCAGCCGCCACTGAGCAATGGCAAAAATGCTGTAGCCAGCATCTCCAGCCCTATGGGTGGTAATCTGCCCTCTCACATCACTGACAACAAACCTCACTGCTGCTGCTTTGCAGAAATAAATCTCTCTACACACATGTAAAGATACACACAACACAAAGGAAGAACCTGCACTGGAGGTCAGTGAGCGGTGATTCCTCTGCTTCCATCTGATCCTCCTTCATACCATCATGATTACCACATTTAATTGCTTTCTTGCCATATGAGAAGTTATTTTTAATCCCTATGAATCGTCTCCCCGAAGCAAGAAAGTTTTAGCTGTTCTAAAACGGGAAAACAATTGATGTCTCTCTCACATACTGTGCTCGATGTGGTGAAGAGCATTCCCCTCAAGGTGCTGGAGTTTTAGTGTTTCTTAGGCTCTTTATGAGACGTTCTGCTCGTTAGCCGGAGCTGAAGGAACTACTACAGCAACAACTGCACTGTTCACTTGCAGTCACTCATATGGATTGTTTCCATTGTTAGCAGAGGTGGGAACATGTCTGCAGTGTTCCATTTTTGTATTTGGTTTGTTTAGACTCATGTTATCCAGTTGGCTGTGATTTATGTTCTTTGGTGTTCATAATAGTGAAGTATGCATAAAGAGATAGTTACATATGAGTTCATGTCTAAGACAAGAGGTTGCTCTTGTTTCTTTGTTTATACTTAGCTTTCCAAGGATGAGTAACTGGTGATAATTGGGTGCCAGTGTAGAACTCCTTGTGCATTTCTACTTTTCAGAATGGTTTGCTTCCTCTAACTGACTTGTTTCTTTCTTTCCGATGAACCACTCTGTGGTTTTGTTTGATGAAGACACCCTCACACACCCTCACACTGCCAAGTGCTTTTACTTCCCTGGGGTCATCTGTGCGTAGCATTTTTGCATCTGCTACAGGGATATTGTATGTACCTCATTGTATGTACCCCCTTTATAGGGACCATACTGGTGTGTTTGCAAGTTTTGGACCCTTAACTACAAATCCCTGGTGATCTCCCCTCAGCCATGTGCTACCTTATTTGGGTGTTTGAAGTGAAATGAGGAGTTGTTATGTAGATTAGTCCTCAGTTCAGCTTCATGAATCAGTCGTTCTTCATCTGCTATGAAACTTTTTAAAGCCAATGACGGGAATAAATAGAAAAAGGACGTCCAACACAAGTTCGGCTCAAAAGACAGCCATGCGTCGCTCGCAGCCAGTTAGGACATTCCAGTAGATAACAATGCTGTCAAACTGGTGCTTACTCACGCCTCATTCAGTTAGGACACGGTATTAGAGCAATCAGAACAAAACAAAGTAATTCCTTCAAGTAATCACCTATATTCATAATATCACCCATTTAATCTGTAACAGAATACTGTTACTTGTATTCTGCTACTCGCCACCCCTGTATGTACTTGAGTTGTGCAATCCATCAAACATCAAGTCTGCGTTATGATGTGTCAATTTTCAAGAGTCACTTTTAATAAAACACAGAAGTGAATGGAAATCAATGGCTGCCTACAATGGTAGAAAATATACATTTAATTTTTTAAAACATGCACAGTCTGGAAAATGGATAGCTATGATGTAAAAATAAATTTGTTTATTTGTTTGATTCTTAATGGGCTGAAAAACTGATAAGATCCTTAAAGTTCACAATCTTTGCAGCAGGGGGTGATGTTTGACAGCTTGTTAGACACCTGCTAGCTCGTGGTATCTTCCTACCATTGTAATGAGCCTGAGGTAGCTTTGGCTCTGCCCTGAAGGTGCTTTAAATTCCAGACTGGCTAGACTAGATAACCTGCGCTCAGACAAACTGAAGATGTTTCTGTAGAAGTTGGCGCAATCACTGGCAAAACCTTGGCAGGAGAAATGAATCATAAGCACTCTCCCCTCCGCAGGAACTATTGTGGATCGCCGCTGACTGACAGGCTGAATAATGTGTCTGACCGATCCCTCTCTTCTGCCCACCATCCTTTCTGTGTCTGATACACTTCCCCAAGTCTATCCTAAAACAAAATCATTGTCCAGAATTTACATCACATTTCCCTCTCGAGCTCCATTTTGCTGATGCATTATCAAACATGTATTTTGGAAGATGAAAGAATCTTATGATAAAAGGGACTACCTCTGATTTCCATTTGAATTGCCTCAATCTCCCCCTCATTTCCCCACTGTTTATCTCTCATTTTCTCTTGTCTGGCTTTGCAGCTACACTATTTTTTCCTCTGATTCTCTCCCTATCTGAATCCATTTCCCTTTCACTCCCATTCTCTCAATTCTCTCCTTTGTTCTTTTTCATGTCTTCTTAGTTTTTTTCTTTTAATTGTTCTGTCTCTAACTCTCTTCTGTTCCTTCCCCTGTTGCCTGTACCTGTGGGAGCTGAAAACCCTGTAGCGACTGTCATTAGTGCATGTGCATGTGTTTAGGAGTCATTGAGGTTCTATTGTTTCTGTTTTGTTGTGAGA
The DNA here is from genome assembly GCF_006386435.1 of Epinephelus moara. NCBI lineage: Eukaryota > Metazoa > Chordata > Actinopteri > Perciformes > Serranidae > Epinephelus > Epinephelus moara. The sequence continues at coordinate 7,113,499 of NC_065528.1, forward strand.
TATTTCATTAGAAAATTAGACTTACAATCCCTTTCCGACCCTTTATCTTTCTCTTTTGTGGAGCTGCTATTGTAATACTCCATTTGTGAGCTGTAGCAGCCTTAGCTCTGGGCTTAGGACCACCTCTGCAGCTCAGTGCAACTACCAAGTCTCTGCTCTCAGGCCTTTATTGGCTTCTCTAAAGAGTGTAAGGTCTGCTGGTGCCGCCACTGTAGACGTACAGTCAGAGGTTTTAGGATCTAAGGAATTCAGAAGAACTGAATGTACTGTAGACACTGGCACATTTGCTGCTTCTCGATGTCAGTTTTATTTTGCACTTGAGCACATTTTATTTTTGCACGGTTGCCTGTATGAAACAACGTTTGCATTGTTCAGCACATGGATCGACTTATTAGGCAGTTTTGCTCTGACTACATGCTGTGCAGGTTGCTTAATCGCTGAGCCACATTGTTCTATTTTTCAAGGGAGACACCCAGAGTAAACTTGAATTGTTGCAATTATATACAGTACCATTCAGGTCTCTCTGCTGCAGTAGTAGAGGTGCTGAATGTTTTATTTAATGCTTTCTGTGTTTCTCGTTGCATCAGAAAATGCAGCGGATGGTTAGTTTGATAAGCCCTGCAGCTTAAAGCATAATTTGCTTCACTGACATCAGTTAGTGGAGCTGCCTTCCTCTGCAAATGAAGAGCTGCCCTGCAGAAGTGATGTGAAAAGATGAAGTAGGAGCATTAGCAAGGCTAGGTGATTAATGTTCTTTATCCAGCGTTGTATAGTATGAGAAAACAGTGCTGTTTCATGTGCCAAATTTAATAAAAACAAAGATCATTTTCAAAAAGGATACTTAATATACTTTTAATGAAAAGGATCTATAAACTGTGGATTGTATAAAACAGGCTCCATCTAAAGAATTCCACAGAGACAATAGAGAGCAGGCAGCAGTATGTGTTGCAGACTTTTTTTTTTTGGTAACGACTATCTCTCTAATATTTGGACTCGTTTTGGTATGAAATAGATTCCAGATCCAATGTAGAGTGCAAGGCCAAAAGGCAGATCACCAGCTTTTAATTCTGCTCCATTTCTGACCTAGATTTCAAAGGACACTCTGGGGACATAAAAGTGTTACTCCCTTCCCAGATTGTACCACTATTGATTTGGTCACTCCATGGACTTCCTTATCCAGGGTTTCTGCAGGTTCTTAACAAGTCTCAAAGCATCTTGAATTAAATTTTTTAATGATTAGGCCTTTAAAGGTAACAAATAGTCTTAAAGTGCACAGTTATTTTATCTAGTTTCATTTATCCATCTTTCAATTTCTCTTTGTCAAAATGAGTCAAACTCTGTCACCTGAAGTCCACGTATCTGATCCATATCTGATCTTTAAACTTACCAGTACTGTCTTTTGTTTTATACTTGCTCTTACCTGTTGGCAAAATGTAATGTAACCTAACTAACTGTAATAACCGCATTTCTACATTAAACCTAGCCCCTGGCCTTCACCTGCAAACTGTCACTCAAATTAACACGTACACACTGGGAAGGGACTCAAAATGACCACAAAGAGACACATAAACACCACAAAGAGATGCAAATGAACTGTAAGGAGACACAAAATAACTACAACGGGACACAAGATGACCAAAAAAGACACAAATTTACTTCAAAGAGACACAAAATAACTACAAAGGAACACGAAGAGACCACAAAAGACACAAATTTACTTCAAAGGGACACAACATAACTTTAAAGGGACACAGAAAGACCAAAAAAAGACACAAATTTACCCCAAAGGGTCACAAAATGACTACAAAGGGACACAGAAAGACCAAACAGGACACAAATTTACTTCAAAGAGATACAATGCAACCAAAAGAATACACAACATTATTTTAAGAAGACACTACAAATAGATTCAAAACTACCAAGAGGATACAAAAATTACCTCAAATAGAAACAAAGGCAAAACCACCACAAAGTCTACAAGTCTTGCTTTTATGTAGAGGTGTTGGGGCCTTTTGTGTGTCCATGCCCAGGGGCCCATTGTCTCACAATCTGCCCATGCTTAAAAAACATGACATTTCGGTACGCCCACTGTTTATATTCCCTCACACACAGAATCATGGTGACAAACTACAAGTTGACCTGACTTGATCTTGTAGTATGTGTGATAGTGTAGAAGAAAATGCAGAAACTGAGAACTTTGTGTATTCCAGATGAAGTTCATCATAACTACTTCTATTTGCCAAAAGCATAAAACGGCACCGCAGGAAGTTTAGTGAGATATTTTAAATAATGAAGTTTTTAATCAAAGCTACATGTAGATTTTTTTACTCTGTTTGTTTAGTTTTATTATGTCAAGGCCTTAAAAACTCAATGGAACATATGAAATATGTTTTTTCCTGCTGGGGGTTTTGACCACTTCTTGATTCTACCCTTTAAAAGAATTTCCCCTCCGACATCTCGGCTCCATCTGCGATACAGACACGAGTGACATATTCAGCGTAGCAAATCGATTATCTTTGTTAAAGGACATCACGACAGCTTTCAGGCAGGGAGACAGAAAGACACCAAGTTGTTAGAATCTATTCAAGGTTTTTTATTTTTTCTCTTTCCCTCTTAATATTGACAAAGACTGGGCTATGAATGGAAACACCCACGGCCCTCTGACTCAAGCAAGGTCTTCACTCAATGCCCTTTTTTCAGCATTACCTACCTTTCCGCCCACCTTGTTTTCTGCACTCTGTCAGCTATGAGACTTTGTGATGTTGCTGTGCTGTTTCTTGTCTTTGTAACCCTTGTCAGACATTGTTTTTGTAGCTGGTCTGGATGCAGTCTAGTCACGAAGTGCAAACAAGCAATCAAAAAAGGTTGTGATGGAAAAAAATATGTGTCACCAAGCAAGGTATGGATCCTTAGTCGGTGACCTAAAAAGCAGTTTTCGAATCAGTTCATAAAAATCAAATCAAGCACATAGAAATAGATCCAACCTGTCATAAATCTTGTTATGATCCTTGAGCCAGATGCCAAATCTGTTTTTGAAATAACTTACTCACAAACAGATGGTTGAAAGCATCTGGCAAGGTTCATAAAAAAATGCGATGTAAAGTTATCGTACAATAACAACAGGTTTTTGATGATATAATTCTTTGAGCGTCCTCATGGGAGTCATGAAAATCCTACAGCTGCAGCATGGCAAATCAACATTTGACACCAGCAGCTCTGACTCTATTGAGAGAGAAAGATTATGCAAAAGTGTGTACGTGTGTGCAAGAGAGTTGGGAGACTGACTGAAAACACAAACCTCCTCGGTAGGTGTGTAAGCTTTTGTTTCTCTATACAGCGTCAATAGATGTACAGAAATAAGCAATGACTACACATGTAGGAGGATGAGAGAGAGGGAGGACACAATGAAGAGTCATTATACGTCTCCAGATTTACATGGACTTCATTTTTTCGTCCAACAATGGACGCTGACAGATCTCAATCAACCTGTCACGAAGCAAACTGTTGTGTCTTTCTATATTCTGTCACGTTGTTTCACCAAAACTCAAAGTTCATCTCCTTCTTTCATCCTTCTTTCTCAGCCCACAAGGGAACACACACTCTGTCTTACAGCACTCTCTTGATCTCTCTTCATCTTACACACTGACACACACTGAGTCCAGGGTCAGTATTCATGACACAATGGAGGGACTCTTTCAACTTATAGTGAGTCGAACTTTCTTTGCCTTACTTTCTGTGCTGTGTAGAGTCTATGCAGCACAGCTCAAGGCCTAGCTTGTGGTCTTTTATCAGTCCTTTTGAGTCCGAGTAAGGCTTGTTTTCACTCCCAGCAGGATCTCCCACCATCCAAGGCTCAAATTGTAATGATAGGTTCACTTTTTCTCAAGTCTGTCTAAAGACAATACTCACATGCCCACATGTACATTGAAAGAGTTAGGCTACTGTCACACATGAGTGAATGCTGGCAAGTAACCATCGCCTGCTGTGGCAATACTCATGCCTAATGAAGGCGGTGCCAGATGTGATGGCTTTATTTTTTAGCTAGCTTGTTATCCCTGTGAGCAAACTGCAGACTGTTCTGAACACTCTTTTTCCAACATTTTTTCAACTTTTAAGACAAGCCGATATCAACGTGGACTGGATTTCGTATATAGTCGTCTGTTACAGGCACGCTACTGCTAGTGTTTACATTACACAGCCGACACTGCTACATATAGCTACATGCTAACGACAGGGAAACATGATTGTTGATTTGTTGACAAAAGGAAGTGCAGCTATACTCCATTACACTAATTCCTCTGGTGCAATGACATTGCAGAGATGCTAGGACCAGGAAACCCTGACAAATCAGAGGAGACTGAGTTTTTTTGGGAGGGGGGCTTAAAGAGACAGGCACTAAAACAGAATGTTTCAGACAAAGGGTGAATATAGATGTTCTAGCACAACACATTTTCACACCCAACTCATCAAATACAGACTCTTGGTCAGTGGCCCTTCATGTCAAAATGTGACACATTAGGTACCCCTTCTGCGTCAGTTCTAGACATTCAAGGATGGCGTGTCAATTTATGCTCATACATGCATCGTCTCTTTTTAAAAGTATCACAGGAAATGTATGGTTTCTGTTCGTTAAATGCATACAGTCTTTTTGAAGTCAACTGACAACGTAGGTAAAAAACGTTGTTTTCAGATTAACTACCGTAGGTTCAAGCAACAAAAGAAATGCTTAGGGTTTTGAGAAGAACGTCATGGTTTGGCTTAAAATAAGTACATTTGAGGTATTTCATGTAAAATACCATGCTGCCTATCATAGCACACTATGGCGTTATAAAAACAACTTGATTGACTTTTGGTCTAAGACTGGACACAAACAGTGGGCTTCTGGATGCAAGTCCGGAGTTTGTTTGTCCCATTCATTTCCCCCTTCACCCGCCCAATGTGGACTTTCTTGCAATTAATACTACAGTAGTTGCCAGGGGTGTGAACAAATGCTGTCGCCTGGGTCGTCTCATACTGCTGGTAAACTGTGCATCGGCGTCGGTATTTGACGAGTTAGGAGTGAGACGAGATTGTCTAGCACAGACAATATGAGGAAGCAAAATACAGGTATGAACCTGAAAATGGGTATAAGGTCCTCTTTTAAGCAATGAACATTTGTGAGCATAGAAATAAATGTGCCATTATTTATTCACAACCTTGTCTGAGAAAAAGCTGCTCTAAAGGGAGAAATAAGTTAAATCTCAGGTGGGTGTCGACAAAGAAATATAATGTTTCTGGCTAAGTAATAATGTCATGTAGACATTTTTCTGCTCCCAGAGGAGCTCTGCCTCAAGGCAATTTTTCTACAGAGCTAAAACTCCAATATGTTATCTTAACGTCTAATCTCTCTCTTTTCTCCGGCCGCTGCAGGTTACCAGGCCCCTCCAGAGTACCTGCTGCAGGCAGCGGGGCCTCCAGGAGCCCAGGCTTATCCAACCTCAACCGTCGCAGCCAGAGCTTCAACAGCATCGACAAGAGCAAGCCTCTTCAGTATGCCAGTGGCAACGACAGAGGTAAGACAGCACATTACCGTTCTTAGTACCACAACACACACTGTGACACCAAGCCCAGATTCTGATTGTGTTAGAAAGCTGATGGTAGAAAGGACCATGCTCCATCCCAACCACTTGGTGGCACCACTGACTCAGACAGACAAAAGCTGCAGAGAAGCCCAGTCCCTCTCTTTACCAGTCCTCACCAGTTTGCTGAATCATCCCCAGTTCTTTATTCCAAGTGAGTTATAATGGATGCCATTAAGTGGAGGCGGCGACAAATTTTCACAGCGTGGCCAGAGCCATTTGAGATATGACCAAAGGGGCACATTCAGGCAGCTGCTCTGCCAAGCATGATGAAGCTAATTGGAGTGATTATGTTTTTAAAAGAAGGGTCTCACAGTGGAGTTAGCGTGCACAGCAGTTGATTTAAGACAAAATTGATTATTCGCAAATAAATAGCTGCTTTAACAGCCCCCTTTTTTGTTGTGAAGAGAAATTATATCTGCTCACAGTGCTTTAATTACTTTGCTATTGGCTCATTCAGAAGATTTATCATGACTTATTGGCTCATACAGTGATAATAATTAAAACCTACCTATTGCTCACAGTCATTTTAATAATCTAAACCATTCCTGACAAGTTTATGACATTATAATTGACCTTTTGCTTTGGCTCGCAGTACTGTATATGTAATCATAAAATGCTTTATGAGATCTTGGTTTGGATCTTAAAGCATTGCCCAGTCACAGAGGGAAAGCATGCAGGATTTAGTCTGTAGAGTTGCAAGCGGATCAGAAGGAGGTGATGGAAGTGGAGGTGAGATGCAGTGAGTGGCAGCAATAGCAGTGAAAAAAATGCCTCCAGGAACTTCTCATTTTAATTCTGTCTTTCTCTCTTGCATTCAATCCAAAAAGTTCGCGCAGGGTTGTGCGCTCAACTCCAACTTGAGTCAGAGATGTCAAACTCAAAAGAGGACGAGGGATGGCGTGGTGAGAGTAGATGGAAGTCAGAGGGTGGACAGGGTTTGTAGCTGAAAATAGAGAAAAGAGGAAGCAGAAATTATTAAAACCAATCCTATTAGTCTTTTGCTTTAGTCTAAAGATCAGTCATTTGTGTCGATTTATCCTTCGGCATATCGCATAAAGGATTCAGTCGATCAGTTTCTTTTTAGTGTTTTATGAAAATAGTTGGCTCTTTTTAAAAGGGTGGATGTGTCCTAATCCTGACACAGTGCAGTTGAGTCGTGCCAGAAGACAAACCTGCAGTTTGCAGAGATAAGACGCCAGGCATTGGAGCCTCACTGCAGGAGAGATGAAACAGTGTTTTGGTCTAAAGTAAAAGGAAAGAAAAAAGAAAAAAAGAAAAATCAATTGTGGGGAAATGTCAGCGATGCAGACAGAACCTTCTGGGCAAAAGCAGGTAGCAGAGAGAGCAGAAGACTGAAACGGATACAGGAAGTGTCTGCTACAAGCCCTTTTAGACATCTTCTTGAGTTTATTTTTTCTCTTAAAAATGATTTCATTTGCCCCTTTCATGTTACATATTCTCTTTACAACATTTTATCTTGTATCTATCTATTTTTCTTTTGATTATTCTCATTCTTAAAATCATTCCAAGATGTGTCCTTATGAAGCCCGTGGTGAAAAGGGGATGTAAATGAGGATAGAAAGATTATTCAGGTCATGTGATGACACCTGAGCAAGTTGCTTCTCTGTGCGAAGACTTTGAGCTAAGATTCTCCTTACCATAAATTATATGTTTAATATGTAAATCTATCAGCCAAATTAATCATTCAACACTGATATATTTTTATATCAAAGTGATTCTTTCAGACACATTTTTGAATCAGTGAAGTTAATATTCTGGAGGATACTTACTGCTCTGGCCAATAAGAACACCTGTTGCCTGTTATTTAGTTTTCGTGTGGATCATTTTCTGCATATCGTTAAATTGCAGAGAGGCATCTTTATATTAAACAGAAGTGTCTTTAAACCCAAATGAATTGTAGGACAGGAAATAGTTAAAGTAATGTCAGCAAATTACATTTTTTTAATTGACGATGATGCATGTTCTTTGGGTTTCTGCGTCCTCTGATATGATGCCTGTTTTGCTCCCTTGGGTGAGAAGGTCTGGAGCAACAGTGAGCTGGGGTGCTGGTTTTCTTTGGTCCAGATTTCCCCCTTTGAATGAAGAGTTACCTTAATTACAATAATTTATTCAACAAATTTAAAAACGTATAAAGCAGCAATACTCCACAGACAACTTCATTCATTTAGTCATCCTCCATAACTGCGTGTCCTATTCAGGGTTGAAGGGGGGCCGGACACCACCGCGCTCGACTTGACCACACCACAGACTGTATGGGTATTAGCTGCTAGTGTTAGTGGGCCAATCACACATCACGTTAAATTGAAGAACGCTTGCAGTGATTAGCTGTGAGCAAAACCATACAAATAGTCTTTTTTTCTAGATCTGGGTACAAAAATGATGAAATGCAGGTACAGTTTGACTGGAGGAGCTCTGATACTACTTGGTACTGGGTTATTATGGTTGACACCTTAAAGGTATCAAGTACTTCTATGCAGCCCTAGCAGTCTGTCCCAATGCAATTATAACTCCAATTTGTTGTTAAAACCTCCTGATCAGTTTCTAGTAGGTCTATTCATTTCCACCAGGACCTAACGCAGCTGTTCTTAGGCTTATTCTTTTAAAGGTGTGGCTGAAATAGAAATAAATTCAGATGTTTTATTAGTTAACACATGTTTTAATGACACAAACAGATACAGATAAGGACAGTAGTTTTGTGTTACACCCCTAATGGTGACTGATGTGCCAGTAAAGACGGCTACATAAGTGAAAGTCATCTTCTAGTTTGTTTATTTCTATAACTTTTTCATTGACAGGCATGCATGGCCTCATGGGGATGGAGTGAACCCATTAGGGTGTTGTTTTACTCACACACAGTGAAGCTCTTAAAAACACGAGCTCAAAGGGCACAAAGAGCATTGCATCATTCTTGTTGCCATGCGACTGTCTAATTAACTCCAGCCAACTAAATTGGAGCATCAAAGGGCATGTTTGTAAAATTGGACTCAAGAAAGTTGATGATTGCACCGTTCGTTGTAGGGAGTGAGGATGAGGAGGCAATTGCAAAACTCGGTGGAAGCTGAGTGGAGAAGCTGCTGACTTCCTCCAGCGAGGCGATAATGTATTATCTGTCTGACAGTGATGTAATGGGGAGAGCCGCTAAAGCTGAAAAGCGTTCAACTCAGAGTGTGATAAAATGTATCCAAAACAAGAGCTGCAGTTCAGATGACAAGAGAGGTCACTGCTGCATAACTTGCTGCAGGTTTTATCTGAGCAGACTTCAGGTGTATGCCTGTGCATCTGTGTGCGGTGCATGTATGTGACTTTTTGCATGTGTCATCTCATAAATACTACCCACTTAAATCCAGGCGATTGGTTTCCCTCCATCATCTGCCATGTGGCTGCAAACAGCACGTACGCTTGTTGTTTGCGGTGTGTGTTTGTAAGCAGAGGGTCCACCGCCGCCCAGTAGAGATGACATTTCATTCCTCGGCGGCTGAGGCAAAAAAAGAAAAGAAAAGAGGAGTCTGTTGCCATGGCAACGACAAGTCACTGCACGGTGAAAAGTGTGGTGGCGCTCAAAACAGCCTCCGGGGTGGGGAAGGAGGAGCGGGGAAGGAGGGGAAGGAGGGGAGGGGAGGGAGGGATGTCTAAAGACGGGGTTAATTGACTGGACACAGAAAGACACACACACACACACACACACACACACACACACACACAGGATCACACAAATGCTTGTAACCTCTTTCATTCACATTCATAAACCGCCTTGAGGGCCACTGCACTGTCTCTAAAGATGAAGGGTAATAGAGAGGACACACACATATACTTGGAAATATAAACACAAGAATGGATGCACTCTCATCCATGTTTGTTTCAGCACCAAACGGCTTTCCAGACACACATACACACACACACACAAAAATACAAAATTAGTGTGTTGTTTTTCAGCAACAGCTGCTTTATGAGGGTACCTGGTGGGGATCTATTGATTAAATATAATCCAAATGTTCCTCTGCTGGTCTGAGATCAGAACCCTCTGTATTCTGACTCATCTCAGCGTTCTAACCTGCAAACTCATTAGAGGCAAACAGGAGAGTGTCTGCCAGTTCACTGCCCTTTTCAATATGCAGAAACAATGTTGTAAGACAGGGAAGAGGAGGTTCTGCTATTGTACTCATGCACTTTGACACAACTCACTTACACATGCAGACAAGATACATGCATTGTTTTGTATTGCTTGGGTATTAAAATGTGCGTGCATAGATTTAAACACACACACATGTATGTCTACACACATTCTTAAATGCACGCAGATATGACACACATATACACACATATGTAAAATCAGTCCTCGGAGTTAGAGGAAGAAGAATAGAAGTTTTGTTTGCCTTCTAATATTTTTGAGATGGCATTTTATGGTGTATTTTATAATCAGCTACAATTAATTTTATATATAATTATCTAAATTGTAGTATAATAGACTCTGTAATTATTCAGCATTATTTTAAATAAAGATCAGGTTTTACGCATAACCAGTAGCTGAGGAGTGAGGAGTAAATATTGGGCACAAAAATATTTGAGATTTACCTAAAAATGTGCTTAAATTGATATGATTAAAATAATCTAATATATCATGAATGCTTCAGCCATGTAGATACTGTATATATCTACATTGTGTTTTAGTGAGTAGATGTATTGATGCTTTGTTTGCAAAACTGATGACCCATATGTTATACTGTCCAGCTGTTTATTTTGGATTGTTTCCTGACATGATGTCAGCAGATATTCATGACTGCCCTCAGCTTTAGCAGCAGTAGTTTTATGCCGCTTGATTAGCCGCAGACTTCAATTGCAGTCATAAAAAAATTTGATCACCAAGTTTCACAGAAATTGCAGTAAACTGACTGGCTTGGAATCTTAAATAAACAAATAATAATTGCCCGTCTTGACTGAAGATATATGGAAGTGAATAAAAAGTCAGTTTGCTGTTGGCGCGCTGCACTACAATGTGAAGACGAGTCTCTGTTATAGCCTGACAGACTGCACTTCTCACTCAGGATCTGACACAGTGCACTGAGGCGTTTTCAGGCATGTTTTAAGGTTTTAGAGAGTGTTGTCAGAAGTGTAAGCCGGTTAAAGTCTCTGGGCCGCGGCCGCAGCTGAAACTGAAACCCCCTCCCCGCCGCCTGCCTGAAGGGGCTTTAAACTGCAGACTGGAGGTGACTCACAGCCAGCTGAACCCTGCTCACTCTGCTGACTGACAGCCAGACAGACACTCAGTCTAATGGGGCATAACTTCATGCTGTCACTCTGTCGCCTTCCTCTCTTTATTCCCGCCCCGTCTCTAATTCTGCCTTTCCTTCTTTTTTTTCACTCTGTTTCTTTGCGTCTTTCCCTCTGAAGTGGCCGCTAACTCACACCCAGAAGGAGATGCATTTCTGTCTGCCTTCTGTTGTGTCCATCTTCTTCAAATACTATACTTATCTGTCTGGTACCGGATCTGTGTGTGTTTAAGAGAGGGGGTGGGGGCTGCCGATGGTCGCAGTATCAACCAGACAGGAAAAGTGGTGTGTCTATGTAAAGGTCAATGCTCAGCGCTGGACGCTAAAACATTTATTTTACACGCATGATGGATGTTTATATGCTCCGTGTGCATGTATGCGTGTGTTTGTATTTTCCAAGCACCGTTTGACTGAAGATCTAGTAGAAGTAAATGTCTTTGTAATGCGACAGAGCTCAGCAAACAGGCCTGTAATGGAATACATGACAGCGAATGTGATGAGTGGTCAAATATGAATTAATATGAATGAAGAATCACTCCAGAAATGGTTTGAAATTATAATATTGAATATATTTATAAAACGTTATTGCGATGCGGACACAAGGGTGGTTTTAGAACTATGGAACATCTGTTCTGCACACAACCAGGAAACATGTTCCCCATGGAGTTTTCTTGTAAACAAACAAAAGTTATCCTTGAATTCAGTCTTTCTCACCAAAACGCTCTTAAAAGCATTGCTCTATAGTGCTATTAGTGATTTTAAAAATCCCACAGAGTACCTTTAAAGGACAAATTTAACCTCAAATCCATCCATCCAGTGTAATGTACCTTGCAAATGTTCTTCATGTAGATAAATGGCTGAATGTGGATGACACAGTGACTGGATATTTTTAGCAGATACACATTTTACAGCAGGAAATATTTCAGCGATTTTGGTTTTGATGCAAGGCCCACAAAGAGCAAGGTCTTTCTTTTAGGGCTGCCATTTTCTACCAGTATTGAACATTCATACGAGGGAGAAATCCCTGGATCAGAGGCAGACATCAATTTCTACACCCACTGCAGCTTCAATATGGAAGACATTTTTTGAGTTGAGGTTGAAGTACTCACATTTTTTTCCAAGTGGAAAAGCTCACTTTCTTCCTGCTCCTACATTCCCTGTCTACACATATAACACAAATAAATTCAATACAATCCAAGAATAATTCTAGGAACGGCAGAAAATCACCAACCTGAAAACGCAAAAACAACTCATAGAATATACTGATCATCAAAGACTAATGATGTTGAACAGAGAATCTGGGGGTGGCTGGATATTCTCCGTCCATTTTAACATAGCTGGTATGATCTCTTTTGTTGTCATGGTTACAACATGGTGGCCCGCCCCTTCTAACCACTGTTATCCACCTGAAAACATGCTGCGACAGGCATCTATAGAAGTGTAAATCAGGAGGCAGAAGTCTGAACAGGAAGCTACAACACACATGAGTGCAAACTCCTTCGAGACTCCAGTGTAATAATAACAGTGAAATCTTTTCTTTTAACCCATCCTACTGTAGACATTCCGCCAATTGGGAATAACACTGAAATCCACTGAAAGTTTCCCGTTTGTGCTTGACTTTTGAGCTGAATGTGTGTTAAACCACAGAGGAAGACAGTAGAGTATTCAGCTGTGACTTTAGAAAAGGTGGTTTCTCATGTCAAATAAATCCAGGAAGACTATGAAAGTTTGCCACAATCAGATCTCGAGAGTCTTTGCTCCAAACTTTTTGGTTTGCTCTTAAAATCCTCACCAGTGTCAGAGTCACTACATTGAATATTACTACTGTGCAAAAGTGTTCCAAAATTAGATATCAAATGTCTATTTTACATGAATGAATGACAGAATTTAACCAAATTGCAAATTTGTAGGCAAAATTATGCGATTTACAGTTAATTACTGTAAATGATGTCACTGTTATAACACTGAACTTTTTATTTAAATCAATCAGTGGCTCAGTTATTTGAATTGGAAATATGATTTGGAAATTAACAACCGTATCGAATTAGATGTGTTAATTTACCAAATAAGCACTTTTAATAATCAGCCTTTCTGTTTCTCTCTTCTTCCCTGGTTCAGAAACGGTGAGGGGTATCCCAGTACCCGGCGGGATGAATGGGAGCGGTATTGGTGGGACGGTTCCCACCAGTCTCAGCGGGCAGCAGCTGGCCTCTGCCATCCCCTCACCCACCGCCGGCAAGTCCTGGCGCAGCAAGTCCATGAACCTCAAGCACAGCGCCACTTCGTCCATGCTGGCAAGCCCCACGCACTCACCCTCCCCCACCCTTTCACCCCAGGGCTCTGAAGGCCTTCAGCCACACGGAAGCGATGGGTCAAAAGTAGGGTCAGCTGGCAGCGGCGGACCCCAGAGGTCCATGCTGGAGAAGTTCCGCCTGATTAACCCTAGATCGGCTTCGCGAGCGTCGCCGTCTGTGGCAGAGATGGCTCTGCAGGAGGAGGATGACCTGTCAGAGTATGGTGAGGATGGATTGACGCCCACGGGGTCGGTGTGTAGCAGCAGCAGTAGCAGTGCTACGGCCAAGCAAATGTCTACCAAGACCTCAGCATCGTCCCTCATTGCACCGAGCAAGACTTCCTCTTCTTCCTCTCCTTCCTCATTTTCAAAAGCATCCAGCAGCAGGTCCATGGCCTCTTCTAAAGACAAGGAGGACAAAAGCAGATCTGGGAAATCTTCTAAGGACAGCTCTCCACCCAAAGAGGAGAGAGAGTCTTTTGCTGACCCCAACAAGAAGTCCTCCAAAATTGCCAGCCTCATCCCCAAGGGAGGGAAGCCATCATCTGGAAAGAAAGATGGCGGCACCCCCTCGGCTTCTAGCGGCATCCCTAAGCCAGGACTCAAAGCTCCCTCCACCACGACGTCCAAGTCTCAGAGTCAGTCACAGAGCCAAAGCCAGGCCACCTTGAACAGCAGTGGCAACATGCGGGGTGGAGAGGGGGAAAGAGCTAAGCTCACGAAAGGAGGGCAGGGTGGGAGTTTCTACATACAGCGCTCCAGTGGGGGCCAGGAGGGCAAAAGGACCAGCATGACCTCCTCCACCAGCACCTCAGCCCTTTCTGGGTCCAGTGGGATGCTGGGAGGAGGAGGAGGAGGGGGTGGAGGAGGAGGTGGAGCGCTTGGAGGGAACGGAGTAGTTCAACTTCCTCAGCAGCAGCAGCACAACCACCCCAATACTGCCACTGTGGCCCCCTTCATGTACAGGTGAGACATGCTGTTTATCTTCATCTCTCTCACACTTTTTTCCTGGAAGAGATCAATATATTGACCCTTTTACTCAAAGTCATACCTGCACACATCCGGACACACATACAGTATATTCCTGGAGCACTCCCAGTGATCAGCTGGCGCCCCCCACTGTGCATCTTGCTCTCGCCTCCACATCTCTTCACAGTCATTACAGAACAAATTAACATCCACTGCCTGACGCTTGCCAAAGCCTATTATTTAACTGTCTGGGTTTCATCTTTGATGTGAGAATCCAGACATTGGCAGCGTTCAAAAACCCTTCCCTCTTCACTTCATTCAACCGCTGTTGTTTTGATGCATGCAGCTGGCGCGTGGTTCCCTGGCGTTCCAGCCATCAGAGGTGCAGGAAGTGGGTAAATCTGCCCAGCAGGGCCGATTTTCTCTTACAACAGTAGAGGTAATCCAGGGGGGAAAAAAATGGAGGAGCCGCCAAAGTCTCCAGGATGCCTTTGTGCTCAGAGAGAAAGAGAGTTAGGAATCCCATTAAACAAGACTTAATCCTTCACCCCTTCTCTCCCTCTCTCGTCTTCCTCCTCCGTTGTGCACAGTCAGCTCTGCCACATTGAGCTGTGCCTCTTTCGAGCATTAGCATTACTTTAATCCCACACATTTAGCAAGTTAAAACTGCTGCGACTATCAGTCCTAGGCCAACAGTGGGTGATAGTCACTTATGAAGAAGGGGACCAAAACCGAAACTGCAAAAGCACAGGCCGCCCACTCATTGAGCAAAAAGTAAACATTGAGTAGGGAAAGAAGTGTACCATCTGTGATGTCACCCACAAGATTCTGAGGGAACATTGTGAGCTGGGCTCGAGTTTACAACTTGCTGCCATTTTTGTCAGTAATTGGGGCTAGAAATTTTGCCATAGTGAGAAGAGTTGAGAATGCAACCACTACAGCTGCTCTCAAACTACTACATCTTACTGATTTTTTTTTTTTTTTTTTTACGAAATCATCACCCAAAAACACATAAGCTATAAAGAGTCCATCACTCCTCTGGGGACCAATTTATAATTTGCATTTGGAGAGAGAAGCTGAAAGTTTCTTTACTTGCTGCAGTTCACTTTAAAGTTCTAGTGGCCATTAGAAACCAGTCTCTGATTAGTTGATGAGTTGGCCAACAGACTCAATGGACAGTTGGGCTGGTAAAAGCTTCACTCGCTCTGCTGTTAAAGGGACAGTTCAGCCCAAAATCAAACATTTTTCTCTTACCTGTAGTGCTTTTTATTGGTCTGGATTGTTTTAGTGGAAGTTACCGAGTGTTCAAGATATCCACCTGAATACAGCTCAGGAGGACGCCATTGATGCTTACATCTCGCACTGTCATAAACATGCTGTTGTCCATGAGTAGATGGATGCTTCCTTCTGTACGGTGATACAGTTGGCCGATGTGGTTTGATAGAAAGAAAATAGTTCCTAAGAAACTGCCCACAACAGGGTCTGTGGATTATCTTGAGTAACCGCATCATGATTTCTGGAAAGAGACATTGTTGAGTTTTTCAAATGCATTTTTTGGCACCTTGAGCACCACAAGCCGAGTGCCATCTAGTTCAGTTATATTGGAGAGAAGGCAGACATCTCTACAAACGATATCTCCAACAGTCCGCAACTCACACCAAAACAATCTAGACTGATAAATAGCACTACAGGTAAGGCGAAACATATGTATTTTTGATTTTGGGTTGAACTGTCCCTTTAAGGATTGTCACATCAGAAAGTGGCACACCAAAATTCATCCATCCATCCTTACAATATAGAAGGTGTTAAAGGGTGTGTGTGACAAAGGAACGACATGCAGGACTAGTTGGTGAAGTATAGTAGCTGGCAAGCTAATTGCTAACATGCTAACCTTACAAGCTTGTCTGTTTTTTTCTGCTCTGGGCTGTTTACTACGTTTTGCTCAAATGCTTGGACCTCACATCAGTCAATAAAGATTTCCTGAAGGAGGAGAAAACCTTTTCGAGCGAGGAAGCTCGCTAACAGCCAGTTGTGTTCAAAGTTCGTCAAAGTTCCTCTTTGTCCCCACTCTACCTTTCTCCTCTGTGCCAAGATATTTCCTCGTGAGCATATTTCTGTAGCCTCCACCTTCGTCCTCCTCTTCTGTTGCTATAAATGTTCTTCCTCCCCAGCAGGCCTTACCCAGCATGCAGACAGTAAGCGTAAAGGCCTCCTGCTGTGCTGCAATTTACCATCATTTTCAGCCCAATTAGGCATCTTTGTCTTGTTCGCTTTCTCTTCTATGCCCACTTTACATTGTGGCCTCTGCCAAGTTTGACAGACCAGTCAGCGTGGTTGTAGTGACTTTGCTGCAGTTAGTGTGCAGGATTGATTTGTGCTCCCTCCCCACACACACACACACACGCAGTGTCCTCCTGTGCTCCCAGAAACAGAATCGGGAATGATAGAAATACAGTGATAGTTCATTCTACAACATGAGTAAAGAACCAAAAAACATTAAAATGAGCCTTATCTGAGTCTATGCTACTCTTCCCTTTCATTTGTTAGCTAATAATATTTTTTTTACCTTTCCTCCATATATCGTCTCTCTTATTTGGGTCTAAATTGTTGTGTGCAGCGGTAGTAGTAGTGAATATCTCTGTCACTGTTTTCGTGAATCCACTAAGGTGAGGGAAGCTTGGAAGAAGGAAAAAAAAGCTTTTTCACATGAGCTGAAGTCACAGGCTGATGCTGCTGTCGCAATTGGAAGCCAATTTTTATCTGCAGCTCTGCAGGTGGTGGTGGTGGTCCCTTGAGTGTGTGTGTATGTGTATTGTGTATATGGGAGGGAATGAATATTATACAGTAGCTCGTGCTCTCTCTGTGTGTTTTTGTATACACACTTGACTGTGTGTATTCCAGGATTTCCGTGTGTATGCGGTGGAAAGTGTCAGCTGTGTGAGTGTGCATTTCATCGTGTTTGCGTGTGTATCATCTGACTGTCACCGTGTTTAACTGTGTGTTTGCACATACATGTTTTTCTTTTTCATTCTCCGTGCACGCATGTGTGTGGGACTGTTATCTCCTGAAGTGTGTTGGACTCTATCCTTGTTTCTTCAGATCAGCAAACAAACAGTGGAGCGTGATGCGGCTCAGGGTTGAGGAGGAGAGGCAGTCGCACACAAACACATATTTCATGCACACACACACACTCCGAAGCACTCGCAGAATCTCATCGGAGACCGTCCCCTCCTCCCTTCAGAGGTGTCCATCTGTTGAACATGTGACTGAGACCAAGAAGTGACTCAGAAATTCAGACTCTTTTTTTCATGTTCAACATCGCAGAAACACAGATGACAGACTGGATGCAAAGGAGGGAGGATTCTGGCTGTTGCTCTAAAATCTCTCAGTTACTGGCTCTTTCTAACCCTTAAATTCCAACTGTACAAACACATTTTAGACACTCCACACAGACCATATTATGTTTATGTGATGCTAAATTTTTAATGTGATGCTAGTTTTTTGCCATACTAAACTAAAAGCAAATGGTGCTAAGGGGAGAAAAGAAACTGTCTTTCTTTGAAATAATCATGACAATCTAATAAAAACTACTAGAAGGCATTGTTTCATCATTATTTTTATTACGTTGTTTGACAGTGAATACATGAGCATGACACTGGAGTAGCTCAAAGTAAAAACTCTCCTTTTGCGGCTCCTCTAAAATGACTATATTGGCTGTTCTCCAGATATCTCAGCCTGTCTGTATAACTCCTGTCTATTATTTGTTCTTTTCACCTTCAGGACTTTCTCAGAAAACGACTGCACCATGGTGGCCCCAGCAGACCCCTGCCTCAGCCCCACCAAGGGAGAGCTGGTCTACAGCAAGACAGCCAAACAGTGCCTGGAGGAGATATCAGGTACAGCAGGTCAACACACACGCTGCGGGCTCTGCATGTATGATATTTCTCTGTGTGGGTGTGTGACTGTGCAATACCATTTGTCTCTCGTTATATTGGTCATATAGGGTTTTAACCTTCATATGCTGTTCAGCATCTATAATTAAGTAATGTTGACCTGCTGCAGTGCTGCTCTACGTGTGAGAGGAAATGTTTAGACGATGCATTTGCTCTACGAAATAGAAAAATGATGTGCTGCTCTACCTAACATTTGAGTAAAAGCAGGCTGCAGGGTCCATGGAACTGGTAATGAAGGATAGTTAAAGGGTAGCTGCAGGGTGGGAGAGTTTTTGAAGGCTACTGCTGTGGAAAGCACAATGCTGTGGTGTCGTGCAGCTGGTGTGTTTTCAGTGTGTGTTTATTTGTGTTAACTGGGGGGATCCCTGTTCAGCGTTTGTTTCATGTAGCGGAGGGAAAAGGTCAGCGCTGACAGACGGACATGGGGAGCATCTGCAGCTCTTTGTTTACGCCCCTGCAGGCTGCCATTATGTGTTACAATCCCAACTCTGCATCACGACCGGCCATATGACACATTGTAATCGTCAGTACATACACATCATTTATTGTTCTCAGCCACAGCACAGGGGTGGCTTTTGCAAAGTGCTGTTTGACATTGGATGGATTTTTTATTTTTAATCCAAAGCTCCTAAGTACCATTAGTTCAGATATTTGAGCCATTTGCAGATGGAGAAATGGATGGACTTCACACATAAACTACAAAGGAGCATGAAAACTGCGTATTGGAGGAGTTTTAAGCCTTCACGCAACAGAGAAATTGATTTAGTAAAGGTGGTGGTTTTGAGGATCAGAGGCTGAAATCACTCAGAAAATGGACCATGTTCTTCAATATGGGGATGTCAGTTTCGCTTAATTTTGTTTTCGACACCCATTTACTTGTAACCAACCGGTTATTTTTTAAGGAAAATAAAAGGCAAAATGACTTGAAAAATAAGAGGCCTTTACTTTTACTCTGGCGCTTCATTGCCTCAGTGGGCTTTAACACCACATTTCAAAGTGCTATCCATTCAGAGGTGGTGAAATTATAATGTTTTGTGATGCAAATGTCTGGCCTTTAGATTTGCTGACGGGCAGACAGCTGGCTGTGTTAACATGTGGAAACAGTGCCCACTGCCCACCCTCCGATCTCCTTGGGTTAAGTAGCCACTCTGCACTGCCCACCACCTGGGTTGGGTAAGGGCTAGCTAGCAGCACCGCTCATTCGGCAATAACCTCTGCGGAAACAGGGTCACTCCGGCAGACTAGGCCTAAGTCAGCCTAACTAGGGGCTGGTCCAAGGCAAGCCTGAGCCAGCCCTAACTATAAGCTTTATCAAAGAGGAAAGTCTTAAGTCTAGTCTTAAATGTGGAGACGGTGTCTGCCTCCCGGACCGCAACAGG
>NC_065528.1:7133955-7225279 GCF_006386435.1 Epinephelus moara
CTTAAGTAGCCTAGTTGGGATGGGGTCTAAGAGACACGTTGATGATTTAGATGAAGAAATCACTTCGGTCAATTCTTGAAGAGAAATTGGGGAGAAGCAATCTAAATATATATTAGGTCTTACAGCTGTGTTTGAGGTTAGATAGGTACTATCTGAGGACAGGAGGTCATGAATTTTGCTTCTAATAGTTACAATTTTGTCATTAAAAAAGCTCATAAAATCATTACTGCTAAGGGCTAAAGGAATACAAGGCTCAAAATTAAGCCACGTACTCATCAGGGTGACCTGGAGTGAGACTGGAGGGTGAATAGGCAGTGCCACTAGCTAGCTCCCAGCAGACCCAGGTGGTGCACTGAAGAGCAGCAAAATAAACCGATTGAACGACATGCGTAGCCAATCAAAAATATATTCACCAGTTAACCCATTAACAGTTAACTTTTGACATCCCTATGCCAATATATTGTACTTTCTATATGTTTGAGTTTATGATCCCATTCAACTATGGTTCTCATATCACATACACAGCTGAAAGCTGCTGGTTGAAATTAAATCCTACTGTTTGTTTGCAAAGTTTGCAAACATCTTTATTGTCCTTTAATTACAGTCAGTGGACATCTGTGCAATTGAGCTTGTGCGGCTGAGAGGTCAGGGCCCAGGGACGTTTGACCAGTTTGAAGGAGTTTCTAACCACAATCTTAAAATCCTGCCAAGGAGCAGAATGAGAGGTTAGAGCAGGCAACACACAATCACAACACAAACCACTGGCACAGAGAAGTTCCATTGTTTCAATTGCATTTTGGCTTCTTGCAAATGAAGACTTCAGTGTCACAACTTCACTCATCCTAGTTTACATAAAAGATCTTTGTGCTGCCTGACATTCATTCACCACTATCTGCTGTATTGTGTAGTCTGTTTAAAGCACAGTGACTCAGATCCTTCCAAATCATTCTTAGAAGAAATGTCACTTGGTTCAATTGATGGATAATTTGGAACGAAACTCCAGCCTTATAATAACAGAAATAATAGAGGTCATCACAGATGATAAATAAGATGTCAAGTTCAAAGTGAAGCCAGAAAGACTCTACAAAGCTCGGCGTGCACACAAACAACAGCGGGTGATTACAGGTTTGGGGATGTCAGGTCGGTGGTGACATTCCAGACATTTTGCTTTGGTTGCGGCTTTACAGAAGCCCGTCATTTGAAGGATGGAATTAGACTGCAGCGCTGACCGTTGCCTTTGTTTGGGGTCCATTTCAAACACTTGCTTTTTGTTGTCACACGTTTCATGGTCGTCTCGCATCCTTCGCCTTTCCCGACTCTTCCTCCATAGCGGCGCAGAAATGAGTCTCCGAGAAGAAAATTCAAGTGCATGCACACCACAAATACCACATGACAGGCCTACTCATTTTACATGTACAAGCGCCTTAGTCATATGTTGATTTAAGCTTTTGGGAATTACTTGTAGACAAGAAATGTAAAAACAGCAACAGCAGATGGTAGTCTCAGATGTAATTTTATTGATTTGTATGAGTGTGTTTTGATTAGTAATAGCAAAAAATGTACATAGCTGCTGATGAATATGTAGTTGTGTCACTCACAGTAAACAAACAATTAGGATAAACTTTTATATGGTTTCTGAGGCAACTGCTTTCAGTCCCTGCTTGCCATTGGTAACTGCGATTGAAGAATGTGTGGAAGACAGCTGTGACTAATAGCGACAGGGCTAATAAAGCTCGCATTGATTGATGGGGATATGTTGGTTCTGTGGTCTCATTGTTGATCCGCGATAAGCTGTGGGCTGGCCGCTTCAGCTCCTCAAGATAGCATTTAATTAAGTCAGGCTGGCCGGTGCGGTGCAGCAGGGGCTGCAAGCATACAGGTGCTGCTGTCCAAACAACTCACTGTCACACTGCGAGGGGAAGATGGAGAGACAGAAAGAGTGGGGGGAATGATAGTGCGAGGGAGGGAAGATAAGGGGTGAGGAAGAGGAGGGAAGTGAGCACAAAGTGAGAGAATGAGAAGGATTAAGAGAAAGAGAGGGTGATAAGCACAGAGAAGGAGGGCTGAGAGAGAGAGGGAGAGAGAGAGAGAGTACTGCAGGCTGCATGCAGGAATGAACAAGCAGACCGAGAGCTATGTGAGCCCGTCGCCGGCTTCACCACCCGTTCATTCTCCACTGTGAGCAGAGAGGGACTGTCAGAGAGTCAGAGGGGAGGCAGGAGAAGTGTGACGGAGAGGTGGTAATTAAAAGGAGAGACAGAAGGTGGAGGGAGGGAGATAAGAGTGAATGAAAAGAGACTGTCGTTTAGTGAGGGAAAAGATAAATAGAGTGAGCGCGGGAGGGAGAGAGAACGTGTTAGTGAGGGAAGGGAGATGTAGCGGCTCGTTCATCCACGCCCCTGACTGTGGTGAAGGAGGAGAAAAGAGGGGAGAAGACTGACAGAAAGCATGAGGACAGGAGAAGGAGTGGACGAAATAAGTGTTTGTGTCTGGCTCAACGTCTGACCATGAGCATGGACTGGCTCAAGGATGGATCTGGATTCTACCTACATGCCTGAGAGGGAGCTTTCCTCTCCAATCTTCGCCCTGCGCTTGCTTTCCCTCCAGCCCTCTGAAGCCTGGACCGCAGTCGGGAGGCGTGGGACGTGGGGACACATCTCTCTGCCTCCTCCGTCCTCCGGTTCCTCCTTCCCTCCATCTGTTCTCCCACTGACAGTGCAGCCAAGATGTGAAACAGAGAGCTACGCACAGGTAGACCCACTTGCATGAGTAGTTTTACTCACTGAGCCACCAGTGGTGAAAAGGTAAGCCGGGAAAAGGGAGGGGAGCGGTGAGCAGAGATGAAAAGAGGAGCAGAGTTCTCGGTGTATCAGGGAGGCAGCCCGGCACGACGGCCTCCCCAGCCTCTCCCTGACAACCTCAACCTGCGGATCAAGCAGCGCTCACTCACAAACCTGACCCTGCTGAGCGATGGCGAGCAGCGAGTTTACTCCTTTGAGCTCGACGAGCCACCGTCTCGTCTCTCACAACCTCAGAACTCTTCGTCGTACTCATCCCCCACACAGCGAGCAGGAGGCAGCCTGCAGGGAAGCCCCAGGAAGGAGGTGGTCACAAGGGGCGGAGGTGTGCGGGGCACCAGAGCTCGATCCCTTTCGCTCTCCCTCACCAAGGTACTTTCGCAGTCAGAGCACTCCCTCATCCCGGTCCCTTGGCGATGCACAGGTGCAGGCGGGCGCCCACAACGGGCGTCGTATAGCGGCCACCCACGGACTGAGGCAGCACGGAAGTCCAGGGAGGAGGGTTGCACAGATGAAGACGGCAGCGGGCGTTCGGATGAAGAGCCAGCGGCAGGAAGGGGTGGAGGGAAGCGGGGAGGCAAGGAGAAGGACGGTGGGTATTGGGCGGAGGAGGAGGTTTCAGGGGGCGGTCCTCGTGAGGGAACAGCTCAGCTGGATAAAGAGGTGATCCTGACGATGCTGGGCGACCTGGAGCAGGTGCTGCACACACAGCCACGCCCACGTAAGTCAACACAGTCCAGGAAATGAGCATGAGTATGGAGGACATTACACACCATCATTTGTGGTTTACATTCCTCCAACTTGAAAGGATTACTATGACAACACCACAAATCGGAAAATTAGTAGAAGTTAAAACACTTATGTTAATGTGAAGTGACTAAGTTTTAGTTAAGTTTAAAAAATGCAAACTTGAGCAGAATATAAGAACGTCGGAGCAGAAAAAGCCTTCAATAAGCTGGTTTTCCTTAATCCTCATGATAGGGAAACTACTTCTCAGGGCACACTATTAGCATTTTAAGACATTATTTAAAAGAAATTTGTGAGACAAGGCTTTAAAAGCACACACACACACACACCCTCCCTCGTGCAATTCATACACACTCTCGGCATCCTCACCCACATCATTTACACAAGCATTTGAATTCATGGGCACGGGCAGATAAAAAGATCCCCTCTACATGCACACATCCTTTTTATCTCTTGCATCCACACACAGTCACAGTCTGCAAATGAGGTTCTCTGCTGTGTGCGCAGCATTGTTAAGTGCTGCACTACGAATTTAGCAGCTGGGGTCTAACCTATACCTACAGGTACATTGCCATACCTCGACAGTAGCTGCATTAACGCGAAGCTTGGGAGAGCTTGACATGGAGTCTGATTTGTGTTTTTGGAATGAGCCCCCATGTAAAAACCTGGCTTTGATGTGAGAGGCAAGGAAAGGGATGTGGGAGAGTGAAGTATGATGTGACAGTAGAGATGATTATTATGACTAAAATGTGCAGCACAGCAGGGCGAGCTTTGGCAATGAGCAGATTATTGTTGAAGCAGGTTAAGGCATGATGCAGCATAAAGAAGAAATACCTTGAGATATGGATGATGGAAAATCAACACCTCACCCACTGCGAAAGCACAGCTTTTATCTTGCACCTCCCTCACTGCCCATGAGTCACACAGCCAACATGATCAATAGCTTATTATTATACTTTTGTGCGTGTGTGTGTGTGTGTGTGTGTGTGTGTGTGTGTGTGTGTGTGTGTGTGTGTGCTCATATGCACTCTGTGCATGCATACAGGTGTTTTTTTCTCTGTACTTTTCTGTGTGTGTGCCAGAGATCTATCCAGATATCTGTGGGGCCATTTACATCCTTAAAGAACTCCCTCACCCTGTCAAAGTTGGCTTTCAAAGTATCCAGCTGCTGTCGTGGCGGTTTTGAGCTTCCAGCCTCGGGGGAGCAGTTGTCATTGATGCGTATTAACAAGCTCTCAGTGTGCCGCGACGCCTGTTAGGAAACACATTCAGCAACAGGGCCGTAAAAATTGCATGTATGGATGCATCGATCTGTGTGCGCGTGAGAGCTGCCATAGTGACACGCCTGTCGGTGACTGACAGCCAAAGCTTCGTTATTAAGGCTGATTTGTGACAAACTACTGCGACAAGGCTGGAGCTAGCTCACTGTTGTGTCTAGTTGTGTATGTATGTGTGTTGGCATGCATGTGTTTTGTATAATTACACACTGGGATGGCACCCTAATAGTATTCAGCTAGAGTGAGGGGCATCAGCAGCAGCTCACATGCATTATTGAAAGAGAGGGAGAGAGTGAGCCGGCACCCACTGCTACAGTATGTGTGTGGGTGTGCTGGGGAGAGTGTGTGTGTGTGTAACTGTGTGAGTCCCAAATTTCAGTCATTTGCATTTTGATGCGTCAAGTTTATCTCGAAGCAGCGTTTGCTCTATACCCACTGTGTGTGTCTAGGTGTGTGTGTTTGTGCACCTTCCCTCCTTTCGTGCCCTTTTCGATCCTCCCCATGGACCTGGTCTCAGTTTGGCTGCTTCACAGCCTCACAGGGCCAAGAGCTGGGCAGCAGCTTGAATCCAAATGAAAGCTTTGTGGCTTCTCACCACTCTGTAGTGTTGAATACTAAAGTGAAAACACCAACTATACATGTGTATAAGCAGCCACTACGTTGGGTATTAGATACTGGGGATTTGGCTACACACATTTCTGCCACTCCTCTTGATCCACAAAAGGGTGCTGAGCTGGTAAATTGCTTATAGGTATTGTGTTTTTGACTGAATGTTAGTTTTCTTATTCAAAGAGACTCCAATGTGTGTGTGTGTGTGTGTGTTTGTGAGTGTGAAAAGTGTTGGTTTGCAAGTGACATGCAGTTACAGAAAATTCTTCTTGCCTCATCTCTGCTGTGCAGGGGAGACTCCTGCTCCTGTGCTGCAGTGAATTGTTCACACTCACACACACACAAAAGAAACATAAATGCACACACACGCCTTGGGCTGCTTCTCAATGTTGCATGAAGTGTCCGTTCATGACGGAGGCTCCAGGGCCAGATCTCCTCATGTCACTTTTATAATGGGATTGTAATTGGATCTTTCTCGAAGGGGCCCTGGTGAGAGGAGGAGAGGAAGACACGAGAATGGGAAGAAGAGAAAATCTGATAACAGTGATGCTTTGACTTTGCTGTACCAGGGATCCATTCCCCCGCTCAATGCTTGGACTGAGTCGTTTCCTTAAGGAGCTGCAACCTACTGAAAAATGACAAAAGCGCATCATTCTGAGCTTCAAAGGAGAGTTTCTGTCTCTCAGTGCTGTTTCAGACGTGTTCCATCTTGACAGGAATAAATTCAATCCACAGAAGCTTCCGTGCGTTGGCTGTGAACAGTTTCGCTGCTGTGATTGCGTGTATTCCTTCTTCTAGTAAGTTTTAGAACAAAATCATACGTGCCTCATCGATTTCTAATCACTGCCCATAGAGTTGAAATCTGATGTGGGGTCAGAGGTTAAGTACATGCCGCACCACCTCATCCTCACACAACCCTTGGTCTGTTTGCTCTGCAAAGACAAAACATGACCTCAATTATACCAGGCTGCTCTGCACCCTGTGAGGTCATCACTCAGTACGATACAGTATAATTGAGGTCATGTCTTGACTTAATTTTGAAAAAGATTTTTTGAATGCAGATATTGTAGTGAATGGATCTTTGTGGAACTGTCTCTAAACAGTATTAATCGGTACTGAATCCTATCGTTGGTGGCAGGTGAACACCTAACAAATCTCATTGTATCTGCTACTGTTACTAGCTTCATGTCGCAGCTTTATTCACTGGAGTTTTAAAGCATTTAAAGGAATACTTCACCTGCAATATGACCACTTGTACAACAATTACTCGCTGCATGTTACCTTGAATTCATGAAGAAAGCTTTGTTTTTCTTGCGTGCCTCCATGATGAACGGAGAATCCAAAAAAGTGAAGATTCTTCATGAGTTGAAGTCACTGGGGGCCGTGCTTAACAACAGCAAAACTATATCATAATATCAGTTGGCAAACTCTTAAACAGCTGGTGCAGTATTATCCATGTCTCATTTATTCAGTTGTATGCTCAGTACTTCCCAAACACATGCATTTTCCCTAAAACATTACATTTTAGTTTTGCTGTTTAAAGTGGTCCCCAATGACCCGGATTCTTTTTTGGATTCTCCATTCACCGTGGAGGCATACAGGAAAACAACAGTTTCTCCTCGTATTCAAAGTAACAGGAGGTAAGTAATTGATAAAAAAAAGGTCATTTTATTTAGAAAAAAAAAAAGTAAATGAAAATGAGGGTCAGTTGACTTCACCTTTACTTAAAGGGGAACTGACCCATTTTCAAAATTCATATATGGTATTCCAATTGTCCAAGACAGTCCAAAATTTGTGATGATATCATAAGATATAAAGTCTGGACTATGAATGGTGAAAGATGTTATAGATGACACTGAGAGCACCCAGGGGAATGTATATGGGTGCAGTTTCTGTTTCACAAACATTCTGTGGAGTCCACAAAATCAGTCTCATTCACTGTCTATGGAGCAGCTTCAGACTTCATACCCTATGTTTGACTTACTTCTCTGGTGTCTGGTTTTGAGAGAGAGTAGCTAATGTTAACAAATATTGATTGACCTTTCCTAGGCCATGAAAATAACATATTGGTGTTCCCCTTCAAGAAGGCTTTTCTACACGACAGGCAGCCAAGATAGCTGCACCAACTGCAGCAATCACAGCATGTTAAATAAGTGATTCAGTGTCAGTCACCAAGGCTGAACCTGGTTACAAAATGACTCCAACAATGTGTGTTGTCATACACTGTACACCAAAACAGTAAAAAAAATTGATGCAAAATCAGGTACACAGTGGCAGTGTCTGTTCTAAACAAATCATTTTTCAGTGAGGGGAAAAGACAGGAACTTTAGTGAGGCCAAAAAATGTATTGCACACTGTGTACTTTTTGCATAAAAGAAATATATACAGTCTGTGCATTATTACTGGAAAGTTTATCCACATGCCTGAGGTCAGCTCTGAAATTAATTTGTTTTTTAAGAACTATATAGTTATCGAGGGAAAACTGGCTGAGCTTTTCTGCTTATTTTTAATACCTACCTGCTTTATATTGCAGCACATAAACACCTCAACTATTTCTCTCCTCCTGGCACTGAGCTGTGCCACAGGAGTCGCTGGGGGCCTTTTCAAACCTCCAGCCTACCACTGCTCCCATCTGCCCCCATTTGCCCCAGTCACTGTAATCACAGTAGCTCGCTGTTAGTACGTATGCTCGGAGCACTGAAACCAGCACACAGCTCAGCTTCTCACACTCATCTTACCATAACGCTGCATTGCTTTGTTGTAAAGGATCTGCCGGCTTATTCATCTCCACCGTTGAGACTTCTGAAAGCACCTTAAAACTGGAAAGCAGTGTGACTGCCATCCATTCTGTGTCTCATGCCACTTGTTAATTACCCATTCTGTGGTACCCGCCTGTGGATATGGGCTAGCTTGACGAGCTAACAGAAAAGCTTAACTGGAGCGGACAAGCAGATACTTTGGTGTGCGCCCACGGCTCGCACTTCTGAAATGTTGCCCACCCTGTGCTTATTAGCAGCACTCCTTCAGAATGGGCCGAATGCCTGAGTGAAACTAGTGCTTCATTTTCAACGCGGCACTGAGAAGAGCATAAAACATATGACTTTTAGCTGCATGCTGCTGTAGGGAGGGGTAGGAAGACAGTGGAGTGAAGTGGCAGCGTTTTCCGATGTGCCTGACAGAGAAGCACAGGAGCTCTGACAGAGTTTGCTTTCGCAGGCACGACTGTGTCCCGAACTAACTGACAGAGCGCGCGGTGTCATGGCACGACATTTCTCCATTGGCCCGAAGGGAAAATGTCAGTACTGCGTAAAATAATGTATCCACTTTATAAGACTAAAAGAAGTGCATGTGGTGCAGCCTGACAGGCTGATTCATTGAATGACTTCCCAATTGTCAACGCGGGGTTTAGAGATGTTGCACCCATGCTGGCTGTCATCGTGATCGGTCATCATTCCATTTCCTTACTGAGGCGTTCAGTGACATCCAATAAAATACTGTATGTCAGATGTCCTCCTCACTTCTAATATATTGTGCGTGTAGCCTTTGTGGGTGTGGGTGACTGCTGTGTGTGTGTGCATATGCGTGTGTGTGCGGGTCCAAACATCCTAGTAAATCATATAAAATGTGTGTCTGCAGGAGAGGATCCTGAGACAAGACGCATGAGGACGGTGAAGAACATCGCTGACCTGCGGCAGAACCTGGAAGAAACCATGTCCAGTCTACGGGGGACACAGATCAGCCACAGGTAGGCACACAGATGGTACTGCCCCTTACTCACTGGTAATAGTAAAGGACTCTGGTCTGATTTTTTTCAAGGCCCATTTGGTGGTGAAAGTGACAACGAGATTGATTCTAGTCTTGGAGATACAAGAGTATAGTTTCCCATTCATATCTCTTGGCCACATTTTCTCAAGCAGTCCTTGATTCAATCCATCAACCCTCCAGTCTTAAACTAAGTAAACTGTCAAGGCTGTAGCCACAGCATATGCAAAATTGAGCAGTAATTCACTCCTAAAATACAGTCTAAAGCCACCACTTCCTTGTTCTAACAGTTGTAATTTGCTTCCTCAGTGGCATTTTATTCATGAAGTCAGGAGTTTTAAATGAGCCCCACCAATCAGAATAAATCTTTAAAAGAATTTTAAAATTTAACCCACATGACTTGTTTCAGGGTTGAGGAATTATACTGAGCGGCCCGGCTTTAAGCCGCTGTCTTATTTAACTGAGGCAATAGTGTAATGTAACACCTCAAATAGGATCATGTATATCTCACAACTCAAGTGTAAAAATGCTCCCATCTGCTTCTTATGTGGTTTAATTCATTATTTATACTTTCACTGGCATTAGATTAGTGTGATTTTGTGTTCTCTCTGACCATGACTGCAGCTTTTGCCTGGTCGGCTTCAAAGAATCGACCCCCCCACCTGGCTCACTGCAGGCAGCACTCTACTTCAATGACACACTGTTTTAGAAAGAAATCAAATGTAGAGAAAACTAATTTGGCTACCAGTGCTTATTTAAAAAGACTTCCACCTTTGTGAGAGACTTGTGATACAATCACAACTATAGTTTACTTTCTTTCTAAAGAGTATAAGAAAAGTTTGCAGAACTTGGCTTGTTTGGTTCATTCTGCTCTCCACCAACTCCTGAGGGAAATATCTGGCTCTTCAGCTCCTGAATGCTGCACTGTGTTCACCAGCTAGTCGCTAACTGTGTCTGTCTGCTTTTTGGTATGGGAAGGAGGTGTATTGTTGGTTTTTAGAGCGTACAAATGTAACGTACCTGTGGTCTGCAGAAATGTACAATGGCAATATTCATTCTGGCAACTGGGTTCCATGTAAAGAAAGAAATATGGAAATGTTGAGTGCTTGTATATATTCTATTGTCTCTGTGACTCTCAATAGGAACGAATGAATGTAGGAACCTTTTTTGAAATAGACGAAGGGAGAACATAGCATCTTTCTTCAAGAACAACAGAAAAAAACAGAATTTAATCATCTCATCCGAGATCTGCAGCCTGTAGGGCTGCGTTTAAAGGCTGTTGTCACACCGACGTATTGTGTGGCAAGTCTGAAGCTGAGACATGTTTAACTTCCTTTAAATGTGTCATAGCCAAAACAAAAGACACACTTTGAAGGAGACCCACACATGTCACGACCAAACCAGTGAAAATAACCCAAAAGAAACAAGACATTTTCTTTGTGATCATAGTTTTATATCTCAGCAGTTTCCTTGTGCATCCGTTGCCCTTGGAAAATAAAAGCAGTTCTGATTCTGATACCTCCGACTCGCCCTGCGCAGTTTATCACACTGATCTGACGGGGAGATATGTCTCCATCTATTAATGATGTTCCCTCTATTACCATGCCATCTTCCCCTCCACGTTTCCTGGATTTAATTAAAAAACAGACGTCCCCTTCCTCACCAGCTGGCACACATGTAATGACATTCAGGAGCTGATGGACAACCAGCACCTTAAAAAAGTGTCCCATCTGTGAGCCATGGGCTGCATGGACAATCTAACAGTGTAGAAACTGCAGTCTCAGGCGAGGACAAAATGATATCCATTGGTTTATGTCAGCTCCCAAGGCAATGGTTCCCTGCTCGACTCTCTGCCTCTCGCTCAGTCTATTATTTTGTGTGTTTTGCCCCATTTGCAGAGGAAGATGGTGGCCAGGCTGCAGACAGCCATGACAGATGGCAGTCTGTGTGTGTGTTTGTTTTCGAGTTCTTTTTTCCTCAGAGAAGTAACAGCCAGGCGCGATCAATACAGCAACATTGTCTTACCACCCCATTTAATCCAATGGGAACCACGGGTTTTGGGTGTGAGGCTTTTGATTGGTCTGAAACATTAACTCTCATTCACATGCATCTTACACACAAGGACAGACAGCGTTAAATATGTGCAAAATGCATCATTATACCTCAACCTTAGCATCATATATGGTGCGTCTGCACATGTATGTGCCTGTGAGAACCTTTAAAGCAAAGCAATAGGCAACCATTACATTTCATTGAAAAAAAAAGGAAGGCGACTTCAGAGTGTGTGCCACTGCGGACATGTTTATATTCTCAATGTAAGGATAGCGTCAGAGTGTGCATGCCAATTCTATCCATGACAAAAGCCTGGCCAGACGGTGCTAATCTCTCCCCTGGATAAGAAATGGCTGTAATCACCATGAAGCTTTGAAGGACCTTAAGTAATTAATCACTGTTATGCTCGAGCAGACATGACTGTCATATTCATCACTCTCTTTCTCCGTGCTCTCTCTCTTTGGGATCCTCCCTCTCTTTCTGTTTACACCCCATTCATGCAGACTGGGTGTTCCAGCAGGAGCCATAAAAGCAGAAATATAGTCCACCAGCACAGCAACAGCCGCCATAGCCCAGCAAAAATTGAGATGTTGAATGACCGTTGTTTGAACGTTCAATCAAGACGTCCTGTTTTGGTTAAAAAAAAAAGTTCCAAAAGGAAAGTTGTGCCGACATCAGCGATGTTGCCTGGCCGTCAGCTGAACATACCTGAGCATCCTACTAATGTTGAAATACAGTGTTAACAGGACCAAACAGTAAACATGGAACTTGAACCCTAGTCTCCTGGGTGAAGACCCTATGCTTTATCTATTCATCCACCACAACTTTCTATCTGCATGGACTTTGTCACTCTACCCCAACAGAGGGTATGAGTGGACCATTATTGGGCATTGAAATAACGTTAGCATCTGGCTGTCTGCCTCATAACTGCAGTTTTTCATGTCTGCCTGAGCCATTTTTGGCCAGGGACATAATGTCACCCTCCAGCAATTGTTTGCTAGGAGTTTTCTCTTTCTCTAAGGGTGACTACACTGAAAAAAAGTCGAAATATTGGATTTTTCTTTTGTTGCGACAAATTGAGATTGAGAGTGAGCAATTGTTGTCATTATGTCCAAAATATCAGTTGAGCCCATATGTGCTCGTGGAAGGATTCACCTCAACAAATCTAGCTCTATATGGTACTGGAAAGACTGCTATGCTTTGTATAAAAGCAAATTTGTGAAGGTGTAATCATGATCATTCCCTTATTTTAAGATTTTGATCAGTGAGAAATAGCATAAAGATTTACTCAAGATGTTTTCCATTCATTATTATTCAATTTTGAAGTATTATTGGTACATTTTTTTGCCTTTTTATCAGTAGTTGACAGATTAGAGATGACAAGAAATGATGTGGCAGAGAGTTAGGGAACAACATGCAACACAGGTCTCCGGCCAGACCAGGGACACTGCGCACTCATGGTCAGCCCTCAACCCCAGGCCACAAGGGCAACCCATCATTTTTCAATTTCAAGTGGCTTTTTTAATCTTTGCCATCTTTGTTGTCCTTTGTTACCCTCAAGGACTATCCCCTGTCTCACAGTACATAGCCATGGGGCCATGACTCACCCACCTCCTTCACACTCCTCCACTGCAACTTTTACATATGCTGCGGGGAAAGGTCGCCGCTGTAATCGCAGGGTGTGCTTGCTCATTTAATACTAATGGAGCAGAATACAGGAATATTGACTAAACTAGGCACATCTGCAGTGCCAGTACAAAATTAGAATGTGTTAAAAGGATTCTCACTGAGTTTTCAGTGAAATGTGGGACATCTGTTACATTTTTTATGCCATTACTTGTCACATGACCGATGTGAACAACATGTGTACAGCATTGCTATTGCATGCATTTTGGCATCTTCTGACAAGGAATACATTCAAAACAGATGTTTTACCCATCTGTCTCGTGAGTGATTGGAAACACAACCTAAACACTACCTCTTAATATTGTAACTTCATTTGACTAAAGCTATCTGTATTATTCAGCCCTGTTCCTAAGTTCACTGCCACCTTAGATACAATGTACTACCCATGGTGATAATGGAGCTCACTAATATCTGCTCTTTCCACCATTGGTTTTGCATCATTATGTGTTTGGCCTCTCTGCTACATTTCCCTAAAGACTCCCAGACGTTCCACGTGCATTATGCAAATCTACATCGAAATTGCATGCCTGGGAGCTGGTGGCAGCTAATGTTACCTTAAATTTCTGACCCAGTTGAAAAACCTCTAAGTGGCTAAGCTGCGGTTTCCGATGCCCTGAAACCGTGTCCTTTTCTCTTTGAACTGACCTTGCTACTTTGATACTGCAGCCGACACAGCTGCTTAGTTCACATCCACAACATGTTTTAGAGATGCTGGTGCCTCCACAGGCAATCTGTATTGATCAAAAAACACATTCACCTTCCCTCCACTGCTTTTTTTACCTATCCAGACAATGGAAAATGGTATTGATTGACATTTGAAGGGAAAAGGGACAGCTCCATGTGTGAAGAAATGTTGTCATCTTCAAGGACAAACCTGGCACAACAAACAGAAAAGGGAAATCTCCCCTGCTCTTGTCTCTCTGTCTGCTGGGGCCTGAGGGATCCCTGTCTAGTCCCACGGGGAGTCAGCCACCGCCAGATGACATTTTGAACATAATAGCTCCACCCGGTCGAGTTTGTTTATTTTGTGTTTACATTTGGAGAACGGAGAGAACTGGGCAGGCTAAATTATTCATTGCTTTAGAACTAAGACGATAGCCGCTGGTCCTATTTGTGTGCATTCTGAAGCGAACACGTTTTTCTTTTTAATATACATTTAGCTTACGCTTCAATGCCAGGCAATTTGCAATGATTGCAACCGTACAGTAAAAGTGTAGCTAAACTACCAAATTACACGTTCTTAACAGTAATGATAGGTCAAAGCCAGAGACACTTTTTAATCCCTGACAATGTTCCTGTGAGAGCAGTCAGACTGAGTGGAGAAGTGACATGATTCAGCTGGAGGAAGGTAATACAAGGCACTTCTTGACAAGATGAGTTTTCATTCTATGATGGAAGATGGAAAGCGACTTGGCTGTTCTGACTGGAGTGTGTATGTGAATGCGTGTGAGTGATGGCTGAGTTGGCGGTGGGGCGGGGACCCTTTCTCGGAGTCCAGATTGAAGATGTGCGCTGTGATAGCAGTGAGCAATTGCTGTGAATTGTTCTCAATTTAGTAGGCTTTAACATCTGCCAGTCCTGATGCCTGCCTCACGTACAGCATATATACCCAGCATCACATGCATATAGACACATGCAGACAAAATAAGGCAGTGGCACATTCCAATATTTTCTGCCTCCAAAAGCTGGAGAGCAATAACTGTGTTACTCATCAAGCGTGAGCTGCTGAGTTACAAAGTGTATAAATTGGATATCTAGGTTCTACAATGAGGCTGGAATACATTAATGCTGTGAAATACCCAGTCATGACACTTCCTCAAAATCATTTACATAACAATAGAACACTTGTTATTTGTAGTGTAAGTCTTTCTTTTTTAATTCTCTTGGTTTTGCTTTCATGTTAGTATGTACACGAATCCAACTCAATCTCAGTGCCGTTTTAATTGCTTTTTTTTTTTTATTGCACAACTGAATCTTAACAATGTAACTTCTTTTTTGTACATAAATTCAGGTCATGAAACCAGACTGCTTACAACTAATAACTCACAGCTGCCTGAATAGGTCCCAATAACAAAATCATAAATGATTAAGTCCACTATGCCAGTTAAAATTAGCATACTTATTAGTTTCAAAGCTGCTGTGACAGTACAAGATTTATGTTTATGTTGCTCAGAATATAATCATGTTTCAAAAATCACTACCTAATGGTAAACGGTAAATAGTATACGTTTGCCAGCAATCCTACAATGCAATTCATGAACAGTGCAACACTACATCTGTCAGTCATGATGCAAAAGAGTGTTTCTCAAACACCTAATATCTCATTTGACTGTCCACTGTAGAGAAAAGTATCAAGTGTTTGTAATACCTGCCCATTCTCATTACCAGGACGCTTTGACACTCCACTCAGCATGTGATATCGACCCCAAAGGCACCCTTTAGTGTCTTAATGAGATGCATTGGGCTCCAATGTAACTCTGTTGTAAACCCATCCATGGCAATATTTGACGCTGAGGGTAATTGGCGTAAAGAGCCAGAAAGTCTGCATAGGGCGAGAGGGAGGGAACGTGGATGGGTCAAACAAACCAGGTTTTCAAGAAGATCACAGCTCATGTCCCGTATAACACCAAAAGTCAACAATATTTAAACATAACGTTACAGTACGGTTGTCACGCCAAATTTATGGCACGTTACTGACAAAAGTGCTTATTTTAAAGAAATTTTAGGGAGTTTCAAATGAGTGAACAGGGGAGTGACTTTGAATACTTTGTTGTGATTTAATGCTGCCTTCAAATGGAACTCGTGGTTATGACATGAGAAGTCATGTACACGATAGGCTTGGCATCCGAGTGGTTAAGTTTGCGAGACAATGGCTAGGCAATGGCACCATGGATGCTACTGTTATTACAGTCGGTGGCTAGAAGTGATGATGCCGTTAGGAAAATCAACGTTTTCCTCAGACATTACAGAAAATTGCCAAAAAGTCTGTATAAAACTAAAATTTCAATATATTAACTTAACTGCTATTTCTGAAAACATCAGCAAACCCATCACCTTAACTTTTAGAAAATTTCCACTTCCGAAGTCGAGAATATTACATAAGGGTGACGTTCATATGCACTCCTCTTGTAAACATGGTAAACACGACCCCATCTGAAGGCAGCATAACTCTGTTTATGGTGCGGAGTGCACTCAAGATGATGGTAATTTGTCTGAAGAAGAGTCTCTAACTAACAAAACAGCCTGCACAAGATG
The DNA here is from genome assembly GCF_006386435.1 of Epinephelus moara. NCBI lineage: Eukaryota > Metazoa > Chordata > Actinopteri > Perciformes > Serranidae > Epinephelus > Epinephelus moara. The sequence continues at coordinate 7,150,142 of NC_065528.1, forward strand.
CTAAAACTACCAAAACTTTTTCCAAAATATATTAATCTCAATAAATCTGGAATCTAATACTGTTCAAATGTTGTGGGTGATCTACATAAAGTTCAGATTGTTATTAGTAAGACCAAAAATGCTTGAGAAAAAACCTCCCGTCAATTACTTAATAATTATCAACCGAAAAGGAGACTAGTGGGTTGAAATCTTTTCTAAGCTCTCAGAGGATTCTCCGTCATAGGACAGATTGGATTTCCATCATAATCTGTTATGCAGCCCTACCAAATAGTGTATTTTGACAGAGAATCTTGGATTTTGGATTTTATACAGGATAAAAAAAACCTGCTATTATGAAGACCTTGTGGCTAATATTGTACATGACATTTGAGAGGCTTTGAAGTGGTGCTGAAGAATTCCATTTGTACCATGATCAGTGAATGAACCTCCATGAGAACTCCATGTTGAAACTCTCAGACCTCATTAGCAGCAGCGAGGGAAAGTTCCAGTGTATTTATATTTAGCATTGCTCAGCAATAACCAATCCCCTGCTGTCAACATGGATGCTTCTCCTGCTGATCTCTTGGCTAAACAAAACCGTCTCCCTCTGTTAGGATTTATTTGGGTTTTTTGTTCTGCTCTATACCAGATAGTGGAATAAAGCAAAGATCCTTGAAAAGCAGCAGGGTTTATGGGAAATGTGGTCTACCAACCACCAATGATATATATTCTACCTTTATTGGATCGCAGTTAATTTTACAATGATATGTTGATGGTATACATAGACTATCATTCATGTTTTCAGTTGAACATGTGTGTTCATATGTGGTAGGTTAGATTTGTAAAATATACAGCACCTTTCCTGTACTTCCTGCTCAGCCTCATCCTTCATTTTGCATGCTCATTTATCTCAACACCTCCACACACACACAAACACATACACACAGTCTCCCTCAGTTTATCTGTCTTTTTTTCTTCCTGTTCTGCTTCCTGTAGATAAAGATAAGCTGATTTAGCAGGCTACATTGTGTACGAATGGTTAAATGATTTTGATTTCCATACCGTGGCAAATTGATTCTGTGTTTCCATATTCAGCTGTGATCACTTGTCAGATAAGCAATTGTTTTTTTATGTTTGTTTAATTTGGTTTCTCGGCACTCTGACACAGCACTGCGTGTGTCACTGGGTTTTTTTGTGTGTGTGTGTGTGTGTGTGTGTGTGTGTCTTAGAAGGTGTTGATAAAGATGCGTTGTGAATATGGCTGGCATCGCTGCCCCTCTCACGTTGACACTTGGCATCACAGGGGTGCACTTTCTGCCCTTTCTCACCGAACACACACACACAAGGCTGTTCTCACACCTCTCTCACTACTATGTGCCAGACACTGCTTTAAGATGTTGCTTTTGTCACCTAATGAAGGCCAGCGTACAGAGGCAGGCATCCAAATAGGTGTCTCATCCCAAATATCCAGTTACTGTCCTCCATCGCAACTGTATTATCAGCTACATTTGTCCCTTAAAATTATTGTTTTCAAAGGCAATATCGCAGCAGCCGGCTAGCAAACATGTTATAAATTGTCTTTTTAGCATTGGCTGCAGCTGTACATCATTTTCAAGTTAGAACAGGAAGATGATGAGTGTATTTACATTAGAATGAACTTGCTGATGATGCTACAATTTAATGTAATAATGGGACAGAAATCAAATAATGTCTATTTTCTTCTTACCTGTAAGTGCTGTTTATTAGTGTAGATTGTTTTGGTGTGAGTCACCAGGTGTTGGAGATATCGGCCATAGAGATGGCTGCCTTCTCTCCAATATAACAAAACTACATGGCTCTCAGCTTGTGGTGCTCAAAGCGCCAAAAAAATGCATTTGAAAAACTCAAAACTACACCCGCCAACCATATCACTACACAGAAGGAAGCTTATATCTGCCATAGATTTTAGTAACAACTAGATACTGGATGCCAAGATGGCACTTATTCCTTCCAATGGAGTTGCTTGCCTGGCGCATACACCAAAAAAGTTTTCTAGCTTCAGGGTTTAATCCTGGGTATGCAGCCCACTGAATATGCGCAGTTGTTCCTACTTGACTCATAGACTTAACAAAGTTATGTTGTCACAGATTTTTAAATCATTTTCTAAAGATTGAGGGAAGTTTTACAAACGTAAAACCACCATGGCTCAAAAATTCCGAATGGACAGATTCATAATTGACCTTGTTTTACAGATGTCTCTTTTACAAAGGTGGTGTGTGGGGAAGATTCTTTCCGGGCCGCAGAGGATTTCTTTTTTTTTTTTTCTTTTTTGCTGCAGTACTGCATGTGGCCACTGGGAAAAAATTGCTGCCTGGGTGCTTGTGACAACATGAGATGTAAATAGTAATGGCGTCCTCCTTGAACTGTAACATTAGTTTTAGTGCTAGGTGAGCTAGCAGCACATGCACGTTTTTGCACAGTAATAAAGTTGATGGATGTATTTTAGTAGAAAGAAAATAGTTCCTTCATGAAACTGCTCACAACAAAGACTATGGATCATCTTCAGTAACCAGGTCATGATTTTTGGAAGGAGACATTGCCGTTGAGTTTATCAAATGTGTTTTTTTGTTGTTGTTGTTTTCGAGCACCACAAGCCGAGTGCCATCTAGTTCCATTATATTTGAGAGAAGGCAGATATCTCTACAGCTGATATCTTCAACACTTGGTAAGTTACACCAAAACAATCTAGACTCATAAAAAGTACTATGGGTGAGAGGAAAAATATGTAATTTTGATTTTGGGGTGAACTGTCCCTTTAACGTTCAAACATCATATCCTCATATTGCCTAAATCAAATATGACAGTCAGTTTATCATAGTGTTAGCATCCATGCAACAATTACATGTAAAGCCTTAATCCTATTTACACTTTTCCTATGTGTTCATCGTGTTTCCATAGCAAAATGTATTTTATATAATTCTGCACGCCATCATTTTGTTTACAGAAAGATGTTTGTGCCTGGAGTACACATAAGCAACTTATCCTCAAGGACACAAATCAGAGCAACTCTGTGGTGTTGAGTGTGGTTTGTTCTGGCTGTCATCATGTGACTGTAGTGCACCCGTTTTCCCAGCAGAGAGAGCTCAAGCGAGGTACCACTGCTGCCATGCTTTGCTCTCTGTGTCAGTGTGATACATCAAGCTGCAGGGCTTGGTGTGTGAGTGGCCATGAGTGTATTAGTTTTGCATTTGCAATCCTGCTGACTCACTCGCTGCACTTCTGTAGCGCTGTTGCAAATCAATTAGGATTTATTTTGTTGTTGTCTGGCAAGGCATTCTTTGATAGATGAGAGTCGTGTGTTGCACAGCACATGACATGTTCAGATCCTTCTACGACATTAGAGAATAAAGTGACTGTTGCAGGGCTAATGGAGGATTGTCAGGATAGTGAGTCAGTCCTCTTTGTCTCCCTCCACCAGGTTTGATTCCTTATCTTGGCTGCTTTTATTTGCTAAGATTTCACTTATTCTCACACTCACTTTTCACCCTCTCCTACACAAGATCTCTCCTTCTAGATGCATGTTCATCCTGCTATTCATTAGCTAATGGTGATAGAACAATTTAGAAAACCTGATTGGAAAGTCAGTAAAGATCTGCACACTGCCATTAAATCTATATTTCTGACATTTCAGAGAGTTTATTTACTTCCTTCAACCCTGCTGATGAAAATGCACCTGATTCAGATTTTGTTTTCTGTGGTATTTCAAGTGTTTGCAAAAACACACTTGATAGTTGGATGGAAAAGTAGCTGTCTCACTCTCTCCATCTCTATGTGATGTACCGTGATGGTCTGACATATGTTCTCCTGGGAGCCTTCACTTTCTCCTCTCCTCCCCCTTCAAGTTAACACGCTGGAAGAAACAGCACTTTAGGAAGGTCACACACGCATGCACACACATACACAAAGCAATGTTAGAGGAAACAGCAGATTTGAAGGGAGTGGCACTCGACTGATGTAGACAGCTCTCTGTTTAAAATACGATTGGTCCTTTCACCTCAGTGCTTTGCCCTTCACACAGGAGTGCACTTGATATAATGACATAGAGTTTTGAGTTTGTGTATTTAAGGCACTTCTTCCAAAACTCTCCACACTGAGCCGTAAAGAATGGCTGGAAACTGTTAGAAAATACCATGCTGATCATTTTCAGTTTTTGCTGCATCAAAATTAACCCACATTTTGCTGTTTGTACACCTCTGTTTCCACAGCACACTAGAAACAACCTTCGACACCACGGTAACCACTGAGGTCAATGGGCGAAGTCTACCAGCCCTCACTTCACGCTCCTCCCCCATGGCCTGGCGTCTGGGCCAAACACAAACCCCGCGTCTCCAGGCAGGCGAAGCCCCCTCAATGCCCAGCAGCTACGCTGCGCCCAGGGCGAGCACGACGAGCGCTGGCACCACCACGGGGCGCTACAGCGGCCACTCGGACCCCTCCAGGTTTGTGTTCAGTGCCCCCCTGAGGCGAGCAGCCGTGGCAGCAGGGGCGAGGGGGGCGGAGCAGGGGGAGAAGGGAGGAGGAGGGCTGGAAGGAGGGAAGCAGATGGAGATGGCAGGGTACATGAGTGATGGGGACATCCTAGGGAGGAACGGCCGGATGGATGATATCACCAGCGGGTAGGATGACTAGTGCTAAGCATGTTGGCTTCCTCTGATGCACTGACTAATTCTGAGCTCCTGCTTTAATGGCCCAATCAATGAATTACAGGCTTATTCACATATGTAACTCAACACATGTTATGTTAACATGTTCTGTATCCTTTACCCTTACACGCTTATTTGCTAATTACCAATCTTTCTCGCTGTTTGCGCATTGCTACCACCACCAACTGTCAACCAGAGGAATGGCATGAACCAACTGAAGGATGTTAATTGTGTCACCTGAGTGCTCACACGCATGCATATGTGTGCATGGTACAAACAAATAGAGCACCCACATTACTCCATGTGTTGTTAGGGGCCAAAAACTCTACAAGGTACCATTTAAGTCATGTAAACAAATATTTAACATCTTCATAATCAGCTTTTTATCTTATTGTCTAAAATTGATAGAATTGTTAATCAAAGTGAGACTAATAGCAGGTTGAATTTTGGTGATGGGGCCTTTCTATTTAAATCAGTGACTGAATATTTATGTGTATATTTGAATCTTTAACAGACATGAATGTAAAATTCAAAATATTAAGACTGTATTCAGACCATTAGACTAATAATCCCTACAAGTCTCATGTGCATTGAACACATTACTTAATTTTAATTTTAAAGCATGCTCATGTTCATGACAGTCTGTGAGATTTGTAAGCTTTACTACCAGAAGATTTACATATAGGATGGTCCTGTACATCATTCATACTACTTTAAAGGCCATTTATATTTTGAAGGATCATGAATACAAGTGACACAAAGGGATGTCGCAGTAACTACTGGGTTTAGCTGAAAAACGGCCTGAAATTTACACTTAGCTGTGTATTCATGCAGTCACCAAGGCCTTCCTGTGTACATTAAAACAAATGACCAGCTGACACCCACCAAGGCTATCATAGGTTTGTCATGTCTTTAAAAGGAAGCGCGAACCTTGAGGGCGCTCGATACACTGACAGATTACCGGAACCTGAATGAAAAAAGATAAGTCAGTGTCTTCCATAAAACATCACAACAACTTGCGTGTGGGCCTCTGACCTTCATTCACTCAATAGCAACAAATGCCTTGAGCTAATTCCACACACACACTCGCATGAACACACATTCCCATGCACTTAAGATTGCCGGAGTGAAGGAGTGAAGCATGTGTAGGATTAAAGACGTGTCAGAACAGAAAATGTAGCAACATGTCGGGAGGGAAAGGTGATTAGCTGAATTATTAGCTTAATTAGCTCAACGCTAATGATCCCCATGTCCTATCAGCCGTGTCTGATAGCTTTCTGGCACTAGCCTCAATCTTACCACTTGCTCACTGCCACATACACACATTGAAACGTGCTCTTTTTTGTGAGTTCAAAAAAATGCACATACAGCCTAAACAGTGTTCATTAATCAGTATATCCATCAGGTCCCTGTATTATCTCTACTGCTTTAATTTAATCAGCTTCTTTAAATTTAAAACAACAAAAACACTGACTAACTCTTTCAATGCCAAGCTGTGATCAGACATCTACGTCCTCTAATGAATTCTCCTCTCACAGATACCTTACAGACGGTGGCCTCCATCTGTATGCGCGGAACACAGGCCGAGCCTCAGACGCGGCTTCTTCTCGAGAAGTATCCCAGAGAGGGAGCAAAGAGATGCAGGGCGACATAGACAGGTAAGGATGGAGTCTGTCAGTCATACCGCTCGCATTGCTGATGTGTGTTTGACATTGCTGTGGACCGCACCCAGGTCTAATTGAGAATCCACACTTTTAAGATTCATGTGAGAGCACGTTGCATACATGAAAGCAAGCTGTTAAATATCCAAATTTGCATACAGTGTCCGCATTTCACATTCCAGATAAGATTTCTGGCGTTTAGTTGATGTTCCTCTCCAGAGCACCTTGCAATGTGTTTGACAGTGAAAGCTTCAGTGGCATCGCTTGTTGCCATTCACTTTCAGCTGAAGCCAGGTGGATGTTTGCAAGGGCAAATCCACCAGACTGTGCTGTGCAGCTAGTGAGGCATGTGTGTGAGGAAAGCGGTACGCTGTGGTGAGATTGGTAGACAGTTTGAAGCTATAACAACTTGATGTGTGGGGCGACTCCTGAGTTGGGAGTAAGACTGTGTTGATTTATACAGGGCTTTTCCTGCTACAACCAGTTTGTATTTAAACCATCTCTACTTTCATCCCAAGTTTATGTCAAGAGTTATCATTATGGCTTTTTAAGGATTAACAAACAGTCTGTCTGACATAGAATCACCATATGTAAATGAAACTTATATATGTGACAATTTTTACTCACCTTCAGCTCGTGCTGCAACATGTATATTACATGTTCATGCTGTCTCCATGACCTCATCCAGATTTTTGTTCCGTGTTCTTGAATGAATTTCATGAATTTTCTGTAAAGAGTAGTGCAAGAACTAATAGCTAGTTGTCCCTGCCTGTTTTATGCCATGTACATTTACTCTAAAGTCACATGATTGTTTAGAGAGATTTGTAAGATTTCCGGTTTTGGGAGTCGGAACTCTGATTGTTAGTGAACGGAATCTGTTAGTGTGTGATGTGCTGTTTTGGTGACAAAACAGTCACATTTGAAACATCTATTAAGATTTGATTTTTTTTTAGTGTGGGCCAGTCTTTAAGAGCTATGGAGCAATCATATAGTACGCCAAACATGTCTAATTTGCTCATAAACAAATATAAACAAACCACATGTGAAAATAGGAAATAAGTTCATGTCTTTCAAAGGTGATAGCCAGGGCACTACCCCACTGCAGGGACGTCCAAGATTAAATGAGGTGAAAAGGAGAGAGGTGCTATTGATTTGAAGCTGTCAAGCTAAGATTGTGTTGACAAGCCTTCAGAGAGGCTGCTGGGAATCGAATGATGCAGCGACATTTCCCAGCATCGCAACTTCTGCCAAGATTTAAATGAGTGGCAGTGTTTAGAGGAGTGGGAGGCTTGAAAAGCAATCAGATATGGCTCTCAAGAATTAGTTGGCTTTTGTTGTAATGCTTTTAATTAGTTAAGTGCTGTTATAGACAGTCTACTTCAGATTAAGGATTCTATTCTAGTAGCTAAATGAGCATGGTTAAAGAAGGCAAACTTAACCAGGATGAAATATGCCTTGCAGAAAAGGTGGTGATGTTTTGCTTCCTACTGAATCTATGTCTTTGTTTGTGTTACTGGTCTATGTAATCCAATTATTTCACATCTCAGATGATCCTTCTATTTCTGAAGTACGTGCCCGGTCTCAGAAGCATGCTCGTCACAACAGTCAGTCAAGCCAGACAGCCAGGGGCAAGTCCGATCATATCTGTGATCGGCAGAGCGTCAAAACACGCCAGATCTGACCGGAGATTCAGAATAAGCTGATTAACCTGCCCCCTGTCAGATCTGCCCGTCAGCCCCTGACACTCAGGCAAGGGGATGGATAAGAATAAGTCTGAACCTTGTGAACTGTCTCCTCCATTTGCCAGGTCTTAGCTTCACCCTACACATGTTTTATCTCTGTATTTGAATATTATGCCCAAAGTGTCTCACCTTGCATTGACATGAATCCAAAAAAAAAAATTGCAGCTTTTCTCAGCTTTAGTCTGTGTTAGTGCTCTGGGCCTCAGGGGCGATGAGGAAATATTGATGCCTGCTTCCCCTTAAGATGCCTGCAGGCAAGAGACTCCAGATTGGATCAGAATTTGAACTCTGGAACCCTGTTTTTTCTTCCTTCCTTCCTCCATTTTCCCGTACAAATCTATATGAATGTACACACGCGCAAAAGTACACATGCCTTTAATGCTTCCCCCTGCCTCCCTCTGACATGTGTGATTGTCAGACGCTGAGCTGTCACCACCCGCTGACATACGACAAAGCTCAGGGGGGAAATTCATTTCCAAAGAGATCGCTCACCGGGCTTCACACCTCAGCCCGGCTTTAGCTCCCTCCGTAGGACAGGATCTGCCTTCCATGATTGGTTCCTTCTTTATCCCAAAGCATTCAGCTTCTTTTCCACGCAACCCCCCGGCTTTAAGTGAAATGAGTAGAGGATAAGGCCCAAGTTCAAACAATCTGTTTGCTGACTTTGAAGAACTTTTCTTCTCCTCAAATGCGCATGCTGCCATTCTAGGAATGAGAAATACTAACAGTGCATTTATTCTTAGATTGGAAGTGAGTCAAATAAACATTGTGCAGTTTCTCCTGCCGTCTGTCATATGTAGCTGTCCTTACGATGAACTAACCAGAATAGGAGGTGAAAACTTTCAACACATGTTTCTACTGCTTCTGGGACTAGCAGGTAGAATCATAATCATATTTATTTCTTGCATGTCTGCTCCATTGCTGCCGTATTTTGGCTCCCTTATCTAGGAGAAAATGCTAGTGTGCAATAAGTAGGTGATTAAAGGGAAAAGGCCCTTTTGAATAGGCTTCAGTTGGTGACATTCAGGAGAGATTTTCTGATCAAAGTTGTAGTTAATATTTCTGTTGTGCTCATTATTAAATCCTTCATTTAAATGTAAATTTCCTCAGATGTTATATATCAAGCCCCAGAGAAGGAATATGAGCATGTTGCACTCAGTTGTGGATTAACAGAGATTTTTAAGAGTCAGATATTATTAATGTAAGAGAAAAAGCATGACTCAAACTTCAATCACAGCCCAACCTGACTGTCTTGTGGCCCAACACTGCATTATGGGGCTACTTTCACAAAGACCTAACTACGAGCTAACTACTGTAATTGTCAGACTGCTAGATGTGTAAATTCAACTGTTGCACAACGCTACCTCGTCTAATCTATGTTATGTAGGACTAATTTGGTTCAGAAGGGTTTATTTTATGTCCCTACTGCTGTATGTTTCATACAGGTTACTGCGCTTTCCGTGTCAGTAAGCGTCACTGATTGTAAGGCCAGAAATATACTTGCTTTTAACTACACACTAACATTTGCATGATGGCTGCCTCATGTATCCTGCATCCGTTTGGAGCGTTTGTTGTGCATGTCCTCAGAAATCAATGCTACATATATGCAAGATGCAATAAACAGTGGGGGCAGTGTAGCAGGCAGCGAAAAATATTATCCCCATTGTCACAATCTGCTTGATTTAGGGGCCTTACATACCATCGGCAATGGCACCACTGTCACTTTCTCTGCCGTGATCTCAGGATTAGCAATAGAGTAACCTCCTCAAGTGTTGCCATGTTAACGTTGCATCATACAAATTCAGAAGTTCTTTATGGTCTGAGTTCTCTGTTAGCGCTCTAGTGGAATCCCCCAGTAAAAAGCGTAGCACATAGGCAAGTATGTGAACAATAAGATTCACAACACAGCTGGTCATCTATGTAAACTTGTGGTTTAAAAATAAGCGTATCTCCGGCCTTACTATGGCAACATAGCTTGTAGTTAGCAGGGGGTAGAGTGGCTAACTTTTTAGACTTAAAATAAGTCATTCCACATTTTTGGGAAACTTGCAGTAACTTGTCTAAGAGCAAAAGTAGGGCTGGCCTAACACTACAGACCAGTCTAAAATATATGTGTGAAACTGGCCCATGGTTTGCTGTGGACAAATCCTCTTCGACAGTGCGTATGTCTCTGGATGATTGTTGAACTTCTAAGAAAAGTCTGCGAGAATCTCTTCAAAACCAAAATCTGACTTGTCAGTGTTAATTGAAGTATTTTCTGCAGTCATGCATAAGTGTAGCAGCTTTGGAAATGCACTGGTGTTACACAAGGTTATCTCTGTGGACATGCAGTTGAAGGTTGCGTTACACATAATTGAATCTGTATAACAGAAATATATTGCTTGCAGCATCAGTGCACAAACAGGAGCATTCAATGGCTGTTACTGTCACTACTGTATAACAGCCTCTTTATAATTGTTGGGGTCACAACACTTGTTTTTCTAAAAGTTGTTTTGCCTTCGGCACCTGGACACAGCTGTATATTGAGTTACAAACTGTTAGAGCAGAGCAGGGTATTTGAGCTGTTGTTGTCTGATAGCTGGATATGAAGTGTAGTTTGGGACAAATTATTTGTTATTTTTATTATACTGCAGAACTGTGTAGTTATTTTCTATCAGTAATGGAAAGAATGACCAAGCATTAAAATGCTCAGTCATTCCCTTCTCTTCCACCTCTTGGAATAAGCAGTAATTGGGATTGTGCACATGTCCCTCCACTCCCCAGTTCTCCTGGCACACTGGCAGTAGTAGAGAGTGTTCCTGGGAGGCAGAAAGCAGGAGCAGGTCTGTGTACATAAACTGAGCTCCCATGAGGCTCATTATGCTTCACGCTCCTCTCCGTCCATAACGACTCCTCTGGCTGCCACCCATGGCAGCTTTATCCCAAACCAACACAGTCCCTGAGGAAATTCATCTAAATGACTCATCAGATCGAGACTGGCGGCCAGCAGGTGACTGAGACCATCTGGGGCTGGAACAGTGTGGGTTTATGTTTGCTGCAGTCAACCTTACATCAGATATGTGCCCGATGCGACTATAGGTGGTGTAAGATGCTGCTGACCTCCACTTCTTGGTCTGATCAGCTATGTGGGTGTCTGTGGATGTTACTTGGGAAAACATTCCGCTGCACAGGAAGTGATGCACTATGTTTCTGGAGGTGGTTTGCTTGGAAGGCTGAAGAAATAGAGGGGAAGTTAAGATTTGAGTGTTTTAATCATCAGTATGGGGACAGAGCCCATGCTTTTATCACCAGTGTTCAGCAAACTAAGTGAGGCATGGTACAGAGTGTCAAAAATCCTTTTATTTGTTGGCAGTTTTTTTTCCCATTTATGCTAAGAATACTGTCGACTCTCCTGAAACTGACCATCTGGCCCAAAGCAGCTGAACAACAAAAGCTCAGATCCCTCTTCTGATCAGTCCATTTTAAAACAATGGTGAATTCAGGCTTGGCTAAAAGCCCTTCTCTAAAAATACCCTCCTGTCATGCAACATAGATGAGCGCATGCTCGTGGCTTTACTGTCAAGAAAAGACGCCCAAGGAGAGTGTTTTGACACCGACAGGCTTCCCGTTCTCAGCAGAGACATGAATAAGTAACCGGGCCTCGCTCACCCTCTTGTTTGAAGCCTGGACTGTGGCAGCTGGCTCTGCGTTTTTTTTTTGTTTTGTTTTTTTTTGTTATCTGAAGCTTTGGGGGGATTGGAGACCAGTTTGTGTGTGTGACTGTGTGTTGTGTTGTCCATGCTTGACAAAAAGAGAGCTTGTTTGTGTGCTTGTCCCAGACTACATTTAAATGTGTGTGTGTTTGGAGATCTCTGCATATGTGTGTGTGTGTATGTGTGTGTGCGGCTGAGCAGCAGGATCCTGGCTGTCACTCTGCAGAGCGGTGACAGTCGTGGTGAAGCTGCGCGGCTCTTCAGTGCTGCCGTAAGCAGCGAGGAGATTTGGAGGAGAAGGTTTTTGCCATCAATGACAAGCCGGTCGTTATATAAGTTTCTGTGTAGTTCATCTCTGCCAGGGGCGCCACTTAGGAAGAAAATATCCTCTCACGTTGCACCTGAAAGTGCAGCGCCTCGACGTCTCTGCTTTCTAGTTTTCTGAAGTTTTCTGGCACTTGTCAGTCTCTTTTTCTGTCTTCCAGACATTTGTCTTTTTTCCAGTCTTTCCACCTTAATGAAGCGCACACAGGCACACAGACTAAACTTAGCACACTGTGATGGTAATTGGAAGAAGTTTTATCGCCGATTTGAGTACCCAGCTGTGTCTGGCTCTTGTGTGTGTCCTCACGCAGGTGCTTGCATACAGATATATTTCCTCTCTAAAACAGGCAAATTGCGGCCCACACAAACACACGCTAATTAACATCTATTCATTCAGAGTAGCTCAAGGGAAAGTTTCCATTTTTTTGGAAGCTAAGTTTTCCTCTCATTTCTTATTCTCTGGCATTGATTCAGCTGTGTCTTCCACTCTGGATGCTGCCTTAATCTGAATATTTCTCTTAATTTCCTCCAGGGGAGGCTTGATATCCTCATTAATTACTGTACTCGCTGAATTAATAAGTGAAGTCAAGTAGTTCTAGTATGGGCAGTGATGAAATAAAAAGACATGCTGCCCTACTTCCCTTTTCTTAATGTGTGTTTAGAGTCCAACAAACCCTGTCGCCCTCAAATGAATGAAGTTAAATTTTTCCCTCCAAGCTTCAGATGTCCACAGGTGGTGTTTCACTGGCTAAATACGAGCCTTCCAGTTTAGCAGTCATGCATCTGTTTTTTCTCTGAATTAAGCTTTAATTAATTTTTGTCCATATTTTTACACAACCTCCGTTTTACTTTGTGAAAACATCCTGTTTTGTGTTTGGGCTCTGCACGTTTAAAAAGCTCAATTTTTATTCCCTTAAATGTCATATCTTTTTCGCACACCTTGACATACTGTATATCAGATGTTAACTCTATGTTTGCTGTACATTCTGCCATGGCAGCTTGTCTTTCTCTGAGCCTTCCTCTCAGCACGATGATCTTTGGGCCATATGTCCCTCTGACTGTGAAGCACAGTTCTGTCTGTCAGGGGCAGGTAATTCATCTGCTTAGACTGAGAGGTGAAAGACACCAGGGCCCGTAGTGTCTTAGCAGAAAATAATAACTCAATTAATTTTGAGGTATTATCACAAAAAACACACAGATAAATTGCACCATAGCCACCTCTGTATTATATTTTACAATGTAGGCCACCAGAGATAGACTGCTATATGTAAGCCCAATAAAAAAAGCTATAGAACTACTTCCAGTTCCAATGCACTAGTTTGGATTTTCAATTCCACATTTTAGACACAATTTAGCGCTTAGTCATTGGTTAAAAAAATGTAGTTTGACATTTGGTTAAATAAGAATATTGATACCATGCATAGTGGTATGCTAAATATGAAGCTACACCTAGCAGCTACTTACCTTAGCTTAGAATAAAGACAGTAAACAGCTAGCTTGGTTCTATGCAAAGGTTAAAAGATAGCCCACTAACACCTTTGCAGCTCCCTTATGAACAAATGAGGTATTGTCTGTTAGTAAGTGAATTTTGTAACCTCTTGACAGAGCCATGCTAGCTGCTTCCCCCTGTTTCCAGTCTTTATGCTAAGCTAAGCTAACCAGCTGCTGGCTCCAGCTTCATTTTACATTTTAGACACAATTTAGCACGAAGTCATTGGTTAAAAAATCAACTTTGACATTTTGGGTTTGATGAGAATATTGACACCAGGCATAGTGGTACGCTAAATATGAAGCTACAGCCAGCAGCCAGTTACGTTAGCTTAGCATAAATACAGGAAACAGCTAGCTTGGTAGAGAAAAAGGTGGACAAAAACATCAGCCTACCAACACCTTTATAGTTCCCTAATAAATGAATGACACATTATATGTTAATTGGTGAGCTAGAGGTATTGGTAAGTGAATTTCATATGGTTGACAGAGCCATGCTAGCTGTGTCCCCATTCCCAGCACTGATGATAAATTAAGCTAACCGGCTGCTGGCTACAGCTGACAAGAAAGTGGTATCAATCTTATCATCTAACTCTCTGCAGGACATAAGCATTTTCCAATGGTTTAATGGTTTAAGTTGAATTTCTTTGTTTTCACCACATACTAACATGCAATACAAATTACCTTCTGTAGGGTAGAATACTGGTGTGTTGAATGTGTCTTAGAGGAGACTGATGATACTGAGTTCTTTATGAAGAACCAGCAGCTACTGTTGAATCATAATTCACAAGATATTAAGATATAGAAGAGATTATATTTGATTTAAGACATTCAAGGTGCAGAAAGGTTCATGACCACAGAAACAGAGCGGCACACAAAGACAGCAGCAGACACACACCGGAGATGTCTCAGGCGAGGTCCCAGAGGTGATCTGTCCACCTGGACTCATCAGGTTGGACCCTTGGGTGATCAGGTTGAAGGGGTAACGCTGGGTGAGGTCAGACCTGCCCGTTTTTCTCTCTGATTGATGACAGGTCCCATATGTTGAAGTTCTAGATCAGCTCACACAGGTCACTGCAGCCTCAATACCTGCCATACTTCTTTTGTATGAGAGTTAAGGGATTGTATGAAAATGACCAGACTGGGGAGGGTTTCTTAACCTTCTGCTCAACTGAGTTGGTTTGAGCTGTTTCGCCGTTAAGAACTAAAAGAGACAAAGCCTAAAAATGTTAAATATTATTTGTATTTTCTCAATAAAAAAAAAATAAAAGAAGACTTGCATCAGATGATGCCCAGGCCTAATATGTAGGGGAGGCTAACGTAAATAAAAAATATAGTAGGAGAAAAAGGCAGGTCTCTCCCCTGCTCTCCCCTCAAAACCTTAGATGGCCCTCCCCTCAGCAAACAGAAAATAAAATCCCTTCTGTTTCTTACGGAGTCGTAATGCTTTTACTTGAGAAAAAATGCCCTGGTTTTCTGACTTAATGAGGTTGTTATCTCAGAATTATGAGAAAAGTTTTGACGGATGAAAATTGCTGCCTTTGTTTTTTCTGAATTAACGAGATACTAATCTGGCAAAGTTTTTTTTTTCTTAATTTATGAGATTATCTCAATTATTCAATAAAAGAGCAGATTTTCCTCAAGTGAATGGATTACGTTTCCAAAGTTTTCTGACCTTTCTTACCCCATTAATAATTTTCATACAATCCCCAACTTTCCTCCATTAGTCAACTGTTCATTCATGCTTTACTTTTTACAGAGGAGAGGAAAAAATTTAATTATTGAGAAAGCTTTCAGAAGCTTTTGACATCCTACTGTTATGTCCACAGTTTGGGGATGAGTCAGGAACCTTTGCTGCCTGTTGTTCTCTTCTGTATCTCCATGTTTCTCTTCACCTATATGCATTTTACCTTCCACTCATGCAAATTAGCCCAGCCATTCAGAGGTCTGATGGTAGTGTGTGTGATTTATGGGAAACAGTGATGCCATAATGATGACTCATCTTAAAGTGACACAAAGGGGACATAAGAGGGTAATAAGACATTTATATCCCTCCCTGGTGCATAATGCACGTGTTGAAGAGGTCACACGTGAAGAATGTACGACAGCTCATGTGAATTAATGCAGTCATGCAGCTATTGCATGTTGATGACTGTTGTCTGTTAAAACTGTTGTACCACAAAGCTACATTAGAAATAATGTGATGTAATGGTAGAAGAGAACAAGAAGGTGACCCGCGGATCTTAACTGCGCAGTGATGTAGTCCTGTATTAGAAAGAGAGCGATTCCCTCCATTACCCGCAATGGTTCCAATATATCTCGAGTGTTAACGCTCTGGCGATTTAAAACTTTTAATCGAATAAGTTTGTCTAGTTAAAAGGCTGGGTGTTTACAGAGGAGAGAGCCGCAGCTTATTTGACTGTTGATGCAGAGCTCGTGCCCCTGAGAGTTTACTTGGATTGGGAATTAATTTACAAGATTGAATTGTCTGCATGCTTTTGAAGTCGAAGCATCATCTCTCTTACGCAGCTGGAAACAAGTTGTGATAACAAGAAAAAACAACCGTAAAATGAAAGCATTACATTTAGCTCTTGTTTTCATCTTAAGGGTATCTTGTGCCTGAATGATGGCGCGCTGGAGGCAGTTTTCCCTTTAACTTTACCAGCTCGCTCTCATTCTATTCATAACTTTGGAAACAAATGGAGCTTTTGAAATAATTTGCCATATTTATTTGTATATACACCCAACAGAAGAGACTTAGAATGGTCTTAAAGTAGAGGAGACACAAGAGTATTTTTTGTTACAGAACCCTAATGTGGCTGTAGATAATGGGGTTCATTTGTCTGCAGTACTGCTGTCTATATATAGGGCTAATGCAAGATAGATTTTAGGATAAGTAGACTGTGTGGGACTTCTGCTGCAGCTGCATCAATTCTTTTGGTTGAAAATTTTCGAGGATATGACTCCATTCATCATCTGACAGGCCTAATGAGTTTGTGGAGATAAGAATCGACAAAGCTCCTATCATTGCTAATTCATTTTAGTGCCGTGGAGCCCGACTCTGTTGTGGATTATGAAAATGTAATCTTGTTAAATGACGAGTGTTATGGCTTAATTAAGGCAGTCAAACATTTATGAAGCTGCGCTGAACCTGTTACTGTTTGTGTTTCTCGTTTTTGATCAGTGGACCTGTAAAAAGATGTCAAACAAAATATGAATATAATATCCAATTCATGAATTCTGTTTCTAACCTCATCATCATTTATCTTTCATTGGCTAAACAAATTTTTTTTTTAAAAAAAGCCAAAAGATAAAGATGATAAAAGAGGTAAAAGACTTTATAGATCTTTTATTTAGGTGTCAAGTTTGAAGTTTCCAGTTACAGTTAATTGTGACAACTTTGTTTCCCATTGAGAGAATCGACTGTCGGTTCCTCATCGTTGATTCTGGACAAGTTCCAAGTTCTCTGGTGGTGGGATTCAAACCTCAGCTGAGGGGCTTGGGAGAGCTGCTACTGTGCTGCTGCTGTCTGTCAAGCTGTTAAGCCATGATCCTGGATAGATAAAGGGTTTCCTGTGCCAGAACAGAAGATGACATTAGGTTTGGTAGTGAACAGTTTGCCCATTACATCTCCCATGAACCCATGATGACATGTTTAAGCTGCTTGTTTTGTCTGACCAACAGTCCAATATTCGATTTACTTTTATCATAGAAAAGTAAGCAAACAGGCAAATGTTCTGACTCGAGAAGCTGTTGACATTTTGCTTGAAATATTTAAATAACGAATCCATTGTCAGAACTGTTGCAGATCATTCTTCTTTCTATCAACTAATTGCTTAGTCGACTAATTTTTTCAGCTCTACTGTCAAAGTCTTCTCAAGTTCATGCATTTTGATCATCGGAAGTTGTAGACGAAACTTCATTGTAGTTGTGTTGGGTGTTCCTTAAATGTTTTAAGAAAATACACATATGCTATGTACAGTACAGTGTATTTAAAAACATGATTAAGTCTGGAGTACTACTGGCCCATGATAGAGTGCCGACCATCTTCTAAGCCACAATGAAAATTAATTGATTCACACAGGAGTTTGTCATTCGTACTCTGAATATAAATAAGGTGCCAGAGTGCTTAAAAACCATCCAAATACAGCTTTAAGGGAGGATCCCCCAATGCCTCCGACAGAGGTCCATGCTAAGCTCCAAATGTCCGCACCTGACCTGGGCGGGGCTGCTGTGACTGGATTTGTGTCTTGGCAAAGATAAGTGAGGACAGCAAACGCTAAAAACAGGCAATTCATTTATTGTATATACTGATAAATATGATTGTTTGTTTATTGACTGGCCTCTCGTCTTTTTGCAAAAGTGCCCCCCAGGTAAAGCAAGTTGAGAATCCTTTGTTTAGTGCGTCTATCTCCTTTCAGACCAGAGGATGAGGAGGTCAGTGGCTGGGCTGGCGGTGGCTCGCGAGCACTTATCTGGCCTGTTTGTTTGCACACTTGCCAGCAGTTTGCCACAGACTTGAACAAACCCCTGCCGGGGTGCATTGGCTCGCTGGAAACCCCACGCTGCTCAACAGCTAAAGATTTTGTTGTCGTCTTTGACTGCATTGCAGCAGGAAGCCAGGACGTTTTTTGAGCAGCCCAGCCAGGCAGCGCTGACGTCCTGCTGTCTGTCACTGCTTGGCAACAGACACATTTTCAGCCCGTCCCTCCAAGGTCACTCTGTTCCTTTCTTTAATTGAGTTGTGCTGAGCTGAATTGGATTCCACACTCGATGACGAGTATGATCACTTTTTTTATCAACATGCAAGAGATTTTTCTCTTCCTTTGACTCAACACTTTAAGAATCCAAAACATTTTTATTCAAACACGTCGTCCTTTTTCACAACATTGATTCAACCTGTATCCAGCTCTTAAGCTCTTTACTGAGGAAAATTACACTTCCAGCATCAGAGACAAAAGTTTGATTGCAGTGAAAGAAGAATTGGGTGGTTATCAGAGCACTGAACAGAAGGAGGAACGGATGAAGCAGGCTCATACTGTTTGTGATATCTTGGAAGAGATTTCTGGTGGCATTTACTGAACCTCTGACATCAGACGTCAACGAATAAAGTCGTGATTCTGAGCAAGTCTGTGCGAATGTGAATTAGGTAGGCACTGATGTTAGTCTTCCTGGATAAATAAAGACGAGTCAGTGCTCGAGAGTCATGAATAATGTCCCAACACGAGGCTGTATGGACGGACTTTTCTGAGCATCTCACGTATTATGCATGAGATCACTTCCAGTCAGAGGCATCCGGCAAAGACAAGGCACAGCCGGCTCTCATCCAGCACAGCCCTTCCTCCTCGATTTGGCTCGATTCTGCATTGTCATCCTCCTTTAATTAACCCTTAGTAGCCCGCTGCTGACGACATGTCTGATTGCCTCTCCAACGGCTGAAGGGCCCATCCTGGTAGGGAGGGGAGACGAAGAGAGAGGAGGGGGAGCCAGCGGCAGCAGCACGGGGTGAAAGTGGAAGAGTGAGGTAGTCCTTTCTTCCTTTGTCTCTCGTTCCCATTTCCTCTCTGGGCTCCCAGTCGTCTCACAGCTTCTGGCTTCTCTGCCAGGTGGGGTTTTGCCTCCTGTGGTAGTAGGCGCGGTAGAGAAACAGAGTTCTGTGGCAAGACGAAAGGCAGCGTCCATCCCACAAGAGGTGAGTTGACAGCAAAGCTGGAAACTATTCTTCACACACAACCTGTAAACAGCTGATTGATGCTTGTGTGTGCTGTGTGTTTGCAAGAGTTGAGCCAGACTGTCTAGTTTTGTTCTGATAGGCTGGCTCTTTGTGTACTCCATCAGAGTCAGGGAGAAAGAGCCAGCTTTGGCATGAGAAGAAGAGTAAAGTCATTTCAGAGGATGTCTTGGTGTTTTCTCACGTTTAATTGCAGGAGCTCAGCAGCCTTAACTCAGATTATGGTACAGGCAAATGAGGATGAGTGCTTTCCATTTACATTATAGAACCCTGCTCTATATGTGTGTTTGTGTGGGAGGGAGAGGAAATACAGTGCATTTGAAAGTTTTGATTGTGACAGATGGTTGTCAGGGGGGTTGGAAAAGGACGTCTTTGTTGTGGTTTTTCTGTTTTCTGCTCTGAGCACTGTGTACATCGTGATTTATTAAGGTACCTGAGGCAAGCATCCAGAAAACACAATGACACATCCTTAAAGTTTGGATTTTAGGCCTTTATCTGATTTTGTAGGTGCATTTATGTATTTTAGACCAACTTACATGCGTTTGAACAAGCTTTTATTTATTTTTTTGTCTATTCTTTGACCATCTGTTGTGTTATTTGTTGAAATGTAGGTGCTGTGAAGCCATTGTAGACTGCAGATAGAAAGTGAATGAACTTAAGCAGACTTCAGCTAACGTCAAAAGCAGCCAATTGAAGTGCCAAGCACTCCAGGAAACAGGGGAAGAATTACTTTATTTGAGATAAAATGACATGACTTGCTAATGAAAAGGTTTCTAGTCTCAAAATTATTATTACAAACACAATGAGGGTATTTGAGTTGGTGATCATTAGACCTTGGTGCAGGCTTTAGTTCATAGTAGAAAAAGCTTATTTGTTCATTTAAAAATTCTCTGCCCATTCTTTCAGCCTCCTATTCACCGTCAATCAAGCAGCATCAAAAGCCTCTGTCCTCATTCCAGCTTTGAGAAAAGAGTTGTTTATCTGTACACAGATACCAATTGAATTGTTGACGATCGAAGGATGAGGAAATAGGAATTAATTTACAAGGTGTTTTTTACTTTTAATTGCTGTCAGATGAGAACTGATTTTTGATCTTGTTATCAATATATTTTCCAATTCATCCACAGGATTTTAATGAATTTTATCTGAAGCTAAAACATCAAATGACCAAAACTGGAGTTAGGATTTTCATGATAATGAAATTCTCAATTAAGTGTAAGACACAAGCCATTCATGAATCCAAACTGGTCCCAGTGTCTTCAAATGCCATTACATGTGAGCATTTTTTCCCCCTCCGTTTGTTACGTAAGAGGTCCTCTGAGTAAGCGTTCCTATCTATAGACATCCCATCTTCACTTACTTCAACACTATCCCCCCCTAATATTCATCAATCCCCATCAACCAAATCTCATTAATTTCCATGATATAGTGTAATCACCGATGTTATGCTTTGTTCATGCTGCTAATAGCATCTTCTCCTCTGGGCCGTTGAAAGAACAAGACCAAGTGTATTGAATATTGCATGAGGTAATGTTTGCATGGTTGAGTGGAGCCACAGCGGTGCATTCATAGCATGGGAGCAGCTAAATGCTGCAGCGCAGCAGGCACAAAAATCAAGGATTTGCAACAGAATCCGCAAAGAAATAAAAACATTTGATTCACTCTTTTCTCTGGTGAAGTGGCATCTTCCCACCTGGTCCGACCCTTCGGCTGGTGAGCAGCTCTGCTCATGCTATTTGGGGTTAAGTGCGTTGCTCCAAGCACCTCAGCAACATCTGAAAAGGAAGGAGAGTCATTCTTATAGACTGTGCATGCTGAGATTTCCCCAACAGGTTCAGGGTTTTGAAAAACAGGTCATATCTTTTTATAGCACTAGTTATCATACAAGACCATACCACCCCTGTTATACACTGACTGATAAAAGGCTGCACTATGTGGGGCATTACAGTCTAAGGCATCACAGTTGTGTTTGTCCAATGAACAGAACCATCACAGGGGAAATACAATGTGTTTTCAGATGGATTTTGAGGGGGAGAGTCTGACTCGTTTGGCACCATCTGCCCATTTCTCTGCCTCGCTTATGAGAATGGGAGAGAAGGCAATATTCTCCACAGCCGTCTCCTCTCAAGCATTCTGCTCTGTACATTGTTGCTCATTGTTAATTTAGGAAGTTATGACACATAAGTCCGGCTCACCCGCCCTCGCTGTAAGGTTACTGAGTTCGGCTGTGCCATATTTAAGGATGCGACCCCCCCCTCCTGCAGGAGATGCGGTGACGTGCATGTGAAAGTGTGCAGGTCTGAGGGGGAGGAGCTCGCTTAGCCACGGTTCTGTTCTGTCGGAGCGATCAGAGCTGATCCAGGGAGTCGGCCCGATGAAATATTCAGCCCCTTACAGTCGAGCGGGCTCTCAGGAGGAGGAGCGCAATTTAGCTTTGTTGTTCTTGTTTTTATATCAACCCTTTATCCCTTGAAGATCCACAGAGCACTGATGCTCCTCTTCAGCACTCCCCAGCTTCCTATTCACACAGACAAACACAGTCATCTATTACTGTTGGCTGAGCAGCTCCACTGGAGCAGCTGGGGCACTGAGGATGGCTTTCCCTGACCTATCTGCAGGGTTTGTAGGGATGTTGATCAATATCAATGACTCAGCCATTACCTCACTGTGTGCAGAGGTATATGGCTTTCAGAAATCATTTCCTGACCCTTCTCTAGTTTGAGATTGGAGTTTCAAGGTAATCTCTGAAAGGACGCTGGTGCTATGGAGTGAAATAAGCTACTTCCTTATTTTGAAGAGTCATGTCCTCCTGCCTTTAAAGCAACCGCTAAGCAATGTCTGCTAGATTGCATTCCCTGATAGACCTACCTTCTATATTCCTGCCTTCTCATTTGCATTATAAACGTGTTCCACAACCCTCTTTCATGATGTAACATCCTTTTGGGGTGTGTGATACTTTTTACCTTGTTTGCATTTTTTTAGAATATATTTTTTGTTTAAATGACTCAGTTTTCTAGTTCTTTAGTTTTTAATTGCTAATACATATTAAAATCATAATAATTTCAGTCCGGGTCAGTTTTAGCTGTCCACGGGAACAGTCTCTTTCTATCAAAAAGTATGGAGAAAAAAAAGTATTAACAGCTCGTTTGTACGATCCTTCAAAGAAGAGCATTCACTTTGTTCATGTGAGCGCACATGTGTGTCTCTTGTGGCAGATACCACAGTGATGATAATCAAAAGGAATTTTACAAATCTTTTAAGGCAACATAAATAAACTTATCAAAGACAAATACCCAGTCTATGTGATGGGTAAATTGGCTTTCTATAGTTGGTCTCCACCCTCCACTTGCCCACAAATGGGTCATTTAAGTGACACTCCCACACTGCCACACAACCCTGGGGCTAATTGCCACAATGCCTGATTTGGTGTGAATGCAGCCAAACAGCTCACTGGTTTTGCTCCTTCCCATTCCATTACTTTCTGCAATATATAAAACTGATCTGCTGTCAGAAGATGCTTGTCTTGTTTTGTAAAAACATTTTTAATGAACAGGAGTGGTCAGTGTTGACCTCGGTGACAAATACAAGGCATTTTCAATGAATGCTTCACAATAAAGGTCACCCAGTTTTTTTGCCAGTTGAGCACTTAATATGAATTAGCAGCAGTAGGAAGTGGTCAATTAGCTTTAGTTGTAATTGATGGCTCTGATATGTCTGATATGCACTGTGATAAAAAAAAAATTACCATCAGTACTGCTGGATTACATGCTGCATTGTGTCCTGTGGAACCTGTACACTTGTGAAGGCAATTTAAAGCCAGGGCAGTTATGGCGGACCCTGCCACTACCAATGAAAGCATAGAAAAAGGTCATAATAAAATGTAAATACATTGAATGGCAATCGTTATAGCTATATTGAAAAAAGTGCTGACCATAAATACTATTAAAGTTTGAGCTTTTGAGAAAATTTAAATTTTCTCACTAGGTAAACTTTGATTTTAACTTTAATGTCAAACACTGAAGGCCTGTGTCTGTCATGATAAAGGATGGTGGACTTTGTAAACACCAGGGACAACAATGTCATTAAGGACTTCATGGTTCTATTTCGAACAAAGTCTAATATTTTCTTTTGGATAAATATATTAGAAGCCAAAGATGAATTACATAAGCCCCTTTAAATGCTTTCTCAATAGCACTTTGTGTGTGTATTTTGTCCTCTAGCTCTGTAACTATCTTGCTACAGCACTAGCTTTGAGGCTAATACATTTACAACTTCTTTACCGGTGTTTCTTCAAGATAATATGTCCATTGTTTGCATTTCCATTCAGCACATTCGTTCTGCTTTTTATTGTTTTCCATTATACTAACTCAGTTTGTTAATTAACACCAAATTTGCTTAAAGAATTACATTTCCAGAAGTGCATGCAAAAGCTAAAGGGCTTCTTGACTTTGTGATTATGACTCCAAGAGCTATTCACTGTGACTCATTATGTTAATTAAGCAAGAATTACCCAAAGAAATAGTTAGAATCATATTACCCACAGTTCAGACTAATTCCCCAGAAAGGAGATTTTCAATATTGTATTAGAGAGACCACCCTAGGAGGAACGAGCGATATGTTGCAGCCAGGGGAAAAGACTCGTGTTTAGATAAGAAGTGGAAGTCACTGAGCTTCTTCATAGCCATCTGCCTCTGCCTTGCTTATTATGATGATAGACTAACCACCCTCTCACTGCTGTTTCACCATTCCCCCTTTTTGTATTACCCAAGTAAATGTGCAGCACTTCATGATATCAAGTCCAATATGTCTCAGTTTGGAGGAAATTAATAGCGATGTGGCGAAAGTAACCCTTTTCTCACTTTAAAAGAAGCTTGAATGATATTTGAGATGTGCAATTAGACATAAGGAGCAATCAGCACTTGTAAAAGACCATCTGTGTCTTTGATATCTCTAAATTTCATCTTTAAAGCATGTTTCTCACACGTTTCTTCTCTAATGCTTGTGTGCTCTCAAAGCCAATATTTTTTACTCATAATAAATAGAATTATATATACATACAGACAGTTTTTCTGTATGTCTGCAGGCAAAACTTGGGTTTTGGAGTGCAGCCAAGTCACTTTGGACTGCTTCATTTCGTTGGGAGCATTAAATTTGGCTCCGTCTGCCCCTGTTGTCTGTCACGCACTGAAGTGTGGTCTCAGAGGAAGCTGTAGAGTGCACTGCAACTCCCCTGTCACTGTCGGCTGAGCAGAGGGGTAACTTTAAATCAGATTGTCAAGGTGACCCAGCAGCCACTGCCAGCGCCAGAACTTAAAGACCCCGCCCAGCAACAACTTCACATTTAACCTCAACACTCAGACGTATTTCTCAAATTGCTGTTGGCTTCTTTGAATAAGTCAGAAGCTGCTGTCAGATGATGCTGCCCTCAACTTGAAACAAAGCAACCGTATCAGCAAAGACAGGCTTAAGTGTAGATGAGAGGAAATGATTAAAGGGGAACAAGCCAGGCATGTTTCAAAGGCATCGATTTTCACAGACTTTGTTTGCTATAGACTGGTGCACACAGAAACACTTACTAAACACTCTGTTCAACTTGCGTTTGATATCAGAGCTCTTTTCACATCACTTAGCAGCAGCCTCCTTTTTATTAAAGAGCAGCAGTGAAGCTGTAGATACAAAGCTCCGATTGACAGCAAGGATGTCATTTATTTTTCGTGTGACAAGCCGCTCTGTGCTTCAAACATCCATCTCTGAGGCATCTTTCCGATAATGGCTTTGAATTGAAGGAAAATGAAATCCCAAAATGACAGATTAAGGATGGCAAGCTAAGCAATTGGTTATGATGTGCAATAACACAAAAGCCTAGAGCCTCCTTTCTTTTTCATGGCTTCTTCCTTTCTGAACAGAATGTTTTTAAGCCACATGACCACACAGAAGACATATAGAAATGGGATTTTTTTATTTTCTCAGCTTAAAATTCTGAATCATTTGAACTTAAACCATTGTCTTGGTGAATAATCGATTCTGATTGACTGCAGGGGATGAGGTGTTCATTATCAGGAAGTAACAGCCTCCTCATCGTCCATTAATACCTGATAATGGACACCTCATCGGGCATTATCCCTTACATATTATATACAGCTATAAAATTCCATCCCAAAATAAAAAGCCTGCTCTTTGTAGTTCATGCAGTTATAAGTCTCAGACCTGGTCAAACTCTGGCTGTGAAGATAAATGCTGCTCATTTTGATTCTGTCATAAGAGCAAATCAGTTTCCCACTGCACCAGTGGACAGCTGGGTTGCAAGGTGTCTGCTCTGCACTACATTCATTACAAACCTTTTACAGGTGCCAGGTTAATACAGACTATCTATTCATTTTACATATAGATTCCAGTAACAGCTCCTTACATCTCCACACAATCAGGCTGCTTAACATTTAAGATTCAAGATTGTGTCATGTTAAGAGGTTTGTTTTTCATTTTCATGACTATTAAGACTCCATTCAATAAAAGGATTCAATAAAGCTAATGAATGACACGCATGTTTTAAGCGTAACGACACTTATGGTTATTGATCTTCTGAACAAACTTTAGAAAATCAATAGCACCATTATCGGCTACTGTACATGCCCACACATCTCCAGCGCGCCCACATTTCCCCTCCCTTCTTCCTCTGTGAGCCTTTTAAAGAATGAGTCATTATTCTCTCATTTTCCGCCTGCCTTCGGGTCTCATCCTCGTCTGCCATGAATTATAGATGGCGAGCCTGAATTGACTGGCCAGAAAAAAAAAAAGCGTAATTAGCTTCTGGAAGTAGTTTTGGATTTTTATTTTAAAAAATCATTTGGAATGCAGGGTGTGTTTGGGATCCATCAGACTGGAAACACACATCAGGATGAAAGGATGAAAGGAAACTGTTGGCTCTTTGTTATCTGTCACTGTGATGCCGTTGTGTTAACAGTCATTTTGTTAGTATTGATTGTCATGACTCGCTCTGTGTCTGCTGCACAACACTCATTCATTCTGCCTTCTAGATTTAAATTGAACTCTTAAGGATGTTTGATCAGATTCGTCATGCAAACTAAGTGTGGAATCTCTAACACACACACACACACTGAGAGGACTCTGTGTCCATACTGTACATGTGTATGTGAGCTGTCATAGCTGTGATGCTGCACGGCTGTCATTTTATGTGTGTGTGTGTGTGTGTGTGTGTGTGAGAAAGGGAGAGAACAATGAAAGGGAAGAAGAGCTAATATATTATTATTGAAGTTGATTTATTGTGTCTGATAGCTGCGAATGGCTCTGCAGATTAGAGAAACATACTGCAGGAGTTTTCAGAGCTGTAATTTTGTTGTAATTAACCGAGTGTGTGTGGAAGTGATCGCTGTTCGATCCGTACGCTCCTCATTTACGGGGCTCTGGGTGTCTGTCAGCCCTCAACAACAGCAAAATAATGGCAGTGCCAATGAAGATCCTTTTATTCCTCCACACACTCAGAGTTAATG
The DNA here is from genome assembly GCF_006386435.1 of Epinephelus moara. Taxonomy (NCBI): domain Eukaryota; kingdom Metazoa; phylum Chordata; class Actinopteri; order Perciformes; family Serranidae; genus Epinephelus; species Epinephelus moara. The sequence continues at coordinate 7,176,949 of NC_065528.1, forward strand.
AGAAGCTTAACGATTAATGAGCCAATGCCTATTTTTTTTTCTCCCAAAAAAGAACTCACATACCCACAAGTCAGTGGGGCCCTAAAATGGAACACAGCTGTTTGAAGAGACAAATTGGGCAATTACAAATGATCTACAAGTCTGCTAGCCTCGCTGGCGAGAGAATTATACACATACTTGATTCCAGTTTTTTTTTTCCTGCAATCCTTCAGTGACATTAAGAAGTTTTAATGAGAGTGAGAAGATAAAGATGGCAGATGCAGTGCAGGCAGAATGCTTGTTAGTAAAGCACAGAGCACTGCAGTGTAAGGTCAGAAGAAACTGCTCCTGTTTAAATGGCCACCACTGTTACTACAACTGCTACATTTACTACGTAAAGTTGAACAATGAGCTCACCAGCCTCTTCTCTCCCCTCTCCTCTGTAGTTGGGACGACAGCAGCTCGGTGAGCAGCGGCCTGAGCGACACATTGGACAACATCAGCACTGATGATCTGAACACACCCGCCTACTCTGCTGTCAGTTCATCACGCAAAAGCAAGGGAGCCCAGGTAAGGACATGCATTAACTATTTAGTATTGTATTAAGTTTAGTGTTGCCATGACTTTGCCTCTAGCGCCATCATCAGGTCAAAAATGTAATTTCTCACATACTTTGGATTATGACCAAATACCTCCAAGGGGTTAGCATTCCCATAAGCCTCAGGTGTACTTTGTTTAGTGCTAATTAGCAAACGTTAGCATGCTAACATGTAAAACTAAGATGGTGTGCATTGTAAACATTACGCATACTGAACATACGCATGTTAGCATTGTCACTATGAGCATGTTACCGTGTTAGCATTAAGCTCAAACTACCACTGTGTCTAAATACAGCCACCTTTTAAAGCTGTCTTGAAAAAGGTGGTTGCTAACGAGTGGCTAAATGAGTACGTCAAACATCAGCCTCATTGTAGTGTATTGTTTGCTTTTTTTTCTTCTGGTGATTGCATTTACATCTCCAAAATCATTACAGTGGTGTTCATTTGCGAATATTATCTTGCTGAAGAAAATGTGCAAGTTTCATAAACTTTTGCATGCTGCAGAGCTTATTTTCTGCGGTAATTCGAAATCAAACCGAAAAATCCTTATAGGCTTTTTAACAAAGGGAACCAGGACGACTCTAACTTCCCTGTCGGCCCACAGAAAAACATGTCATCCCTGGAGCACTCTATACAGTAGCTTATAGGTGGAGTTGATCGCCACTAGTAGTGTAGTGATTTCCGTTTAAGCCAGTTTTCAGTTTAAGTTTCATTTCACTGAAAGGGACATTCCACTGAATTTACACATGAAATTCGGTTTGCTTGTTATGAAAAGCTCTACCCAGCCTGTGAAAACCATTGTATAATGTCTTCTGTGGCTCAAAAGGAAGCTCTCCAAAGTTTAAAAAAATGATTCTGATGATGTCATCAGGGTAATTTCAGTTTAGGCTTGAGCCTCATATGACATTCAGAGTGTATCTATGATACAGAGTCTAATTAAGGCTTACTGCACACAGTTCTCAAGGAGATGGTTAAGTAAGTGCACAGTAGCTATGGTGCTAACTGCGCTAACAACAGCAACAGTGCTGACAGAGATAATGGTGTTAACCTTGTATGGGAACCAGAGGATGGGTGCTACATTTCTGCACTGCGACTGTCCCGATATCAGCAGTACCACCTTATGAGAGCAGTGTAGAGCGGTTGTGATTATCTAGCTAGTGCAGGTACTTACAAGCACTAACATGCATGTGCAGCTGAACCATCAACGGAAACACACATCAGAGGAGCTTAACTTTTTCTCTGCTCAGGGCGCCATAGCTCTGCTATATCTTTTCATAGCAAATAGTGATTTGCTGCTACGTATATTAATACTCTGAATGTCGAATACAGGACCTTTAAACGAAAGCTTGTGTTATAAACTGAGGGTGTAGAGTTTAAAAGAAGTGGGCTTATTGGCAGGAAGATTTTATTTTAAAGATGGTATTGAGTTGGATCATGGGAACTGTAGGTAGTGTGTTTGTAGCTTGACCCATACCGGGGGAGTAACATCAGGACATCTTGGCAGATTTTGATCATTCTTTTTTTAATCTGTCTCTTGTGAGTCCCTCAACTTTATGAAAGTGCGATACTAAATCACTGGAGTACAGCTTTAACACAGAACATGAGAGGAAAAGTTTACAAAGCATTTACAGAAACTGATAGCAAATAAGCTCTTAAAGATGGAAGACAAGCCTCGTTTTGTGCTAAAAACTAAATCTCCAGATCTAACCAAACTTCTTCATCAAATGTGGAGATACAAGCATGTTGGTTGAGTATGAAACCAAGACCAGTCTATGTGTGAGCTCTGAAATCACAGCTGAGGGAATTAGTTGCAAACTGAAGGCCACTGCTCAGCTCTCCTCACAGGCTTTTGCTATATTCTGCCAAGTATCTTTGGCCCCTCATGAAATACTCAACAGACTGGGCTCTTAAGAGACTCTGGTGTTGCTAGGGAGACTGGCCATCTGTCAAGGTAGGCTAGCTATCACTGCTGTGTGTGTATGTGTGTGTGTGTGTGTGTGTGTGTGTGCTTGTGTCCCAAAAGAGGAGATCTGAACATGGGTGATTCCAAAGATAGCTACGACTTCACACACAGACACACACCCCGCTGCTCTGTTTGTGCAGGGACTTACATCTCTTTGTGGTGGCTGTATGTTTTTATATAACGCTTCTTAAAGGATCATACCTCGGATTTATGTTTTAGATTTTAAATTACAAATTAGCCAAGACTTGATTGCTACCAAGTATGCAAAGAAAATGACTTAAAGACACTTAAATTGCACTTTCATGACATGGTATTTTAGTGGTGAGCAGGTATCCCCCCCACTGGTGCGTTTAAGGACACTACAACATTTAAGATTTTAGTTACCGCAGTTTCTTTACTTAACTGAACCATGTATTTACATTTTCATGTGCTTTCTTTCACACCCACCATCCCTCAGTCCCAGAAAGGAGGCAGGTCCAAGCATGCAGAGCAGGAGGTGAGCAGCAGCTGGGCCGGAGCCGAGGACCTGAAGAAGGTGGAGGAGGAGCTGGACGCAAGCATGGACCCCAGCAGCGGCTCCTCCCGGTGGAAGCCTTCCTCATCCTCCTCTTCCTCTCAAGCCCAGGGCTCGTACGAGGATGCCGGTCAGAAGGCCGCTGCGCTGGCCCAGATGTCCCAGACGGGTTCGTGGAGGAGGGGCATGACGGCCCAGGTGGGCATCACGCCACCCAGGACCAAGGGCACCTCTGCTGCTCACAAAACACCAGGTAGGAGATGTTTTTTTTAACCTAGAATTTAGAGGTAGAAGTGAAGTACAATAGCGCCCCTTTCCCATAAGACAAAAAACACAAACACCCACTAACGTCTCTGTCAAAGCAACGCCCAAAAATCGTTCAAAATTTAGTCTGCACCAAGTTTCAATAATAATAACTCAGTCTGAGAGACTGAATTAGTAAGAGATATAAGAAAGAAGAGACCAAGTAACATTTTCACTGGGCTTAATGCTGCTCTCTACTGTTTACTAACCTGTTTCCAGCCTCTCTGTGATGTCAAATGTGTCAGACCAGAAAATTACAAAAAAAATCAGTTAAGGAAAGAACAGTAGAGGAAATGGTGAAAGAAATATGCAAAAAAAAAAAAACCTAAACATATTTGCATATGATGGTGCAGGTACCGAGACAAAAAAACGAAAGGCAACAAGGTACCAAAACAAAAAATGTGTCTGTCATTGTACAGGACCCTTGATATATAAAATATTATGCTAGGCAGGAAACTAAGATAATCTGTTCCAGCTGTGTTGTTTTTTATTCAGATTCGAGCGTTTCAAAGTGAATTAGTGATAAAACAACATCTCAAAAGGTCCAGTTTTCTTTTCAGTCAACAATGGTGATAAATGATGAAGCTTTGATGTACAAACATATACATGTTTCATTTGAAAAAGGATCAGTTGCAATGCCTTTGAGCTTGTTTTTCTTTTAGATAAAAAGACTCTTTAAAGTTAGTTTATTTATTATATTCCATTAACAAGTGTGCAGTCATTAATATGTATGTTTTATGTATTTGAAATGAACTGAAACTATTTCAAAACAGTACACCAGTGTGTATTTGACTAACTTTGTTAACAATGCCTAAACTTTGTGAACCCAACTTAAACTTATGGAGAGAAATATAAACCATCTAGACACTAACAGATGCATTTCCTAAGCAAATTATATTTTGGGCTATTTTTTTATCTATGCAGTAAGACCTTTCACAGTTCTAATTTATCAAGACTTTGTAATGGTCCTCTTTTACAGCAGACATTTAATTCTTAATACTAGGAAAAGCCCAGTGTCTCAGTAATTCATGACAGTGAGTCAGCATGAACAACACCAGGACCCTGAAACTGAAGCAGCTAAACAGAATTCAATCCTCACTTATTTCATTACTTAAACCTGTGCTTTTCCCTCCTGTGACATGTCAAAATGTTTTAATGAAAAAATGACTGTAATGTGCTTCACTTTTATACTAAATTTTAAAAGTTTTATTTTTTATTTTTTGGAATGGAGAGTTAGTGGTTGCAGCAAATTTCTTGCCTCTGCCTAAAAACGATCTGATGATTTTTTATTTTTTCTCCACTGATACCTGTGCCTGAAGACTGTGCAGCCGCTCTTATATTTTCAGCCCACTCAGCAAGTTTAGCAGCTTTGTTGCAGATAAGTATTGCTTTCCGATGCAGCTGAGCTGTGATAAACAGACTTCTGGCTGTTGGCCAAAATGTACACTTATTTGTCTTTTCCTGCATTGTGGCACCACAGGTGATAAAAGCAAGTGCTGGGCCAAGAATCTGCTGAGGATAATGTTTTTGTATTTGTGCTAATAAGTGTTTATGCAAATTGACAGGCAAAACTGATGATGCCAAGGCCTCCGAGAAGGGCAAGGCGCCTTCCAAGAGTTCAGCTGCCATCCAGCGCTCCCCCTCAGATGCTGGGAAGAGTAGTGGAGATGAAGGTAAGAAACCTCCCTCCGGCATTGGACGCCCACCCACCACTGCTTCTTTTGGATACAAGAAGATCCCGGGTCCCAGTGGTACCCTAATCACCTCCAGTGGTGCAACGCTCGCCAGCGGCTCAGCCACCCTGGGCAAGGCGCCCAAATCCTCAGCTGCCCTCAGCAAAGGCACAGGCATCGGTGGTGTGCGTAAGACCAGCCTGGATGGCTCACAGCCCCAGGATGACGGCATCCTACTCAGCTGCAGTGGCTCCAAAGTAACCCTGCAGTACCGCTCCCTACCCAGACCCGCTAAATCCTCCAGTGGGGTGGCAGCAGGGCGCAGCGGGCATCGCTCCAGCTCCAGCAGCATCGACTCAAATGTCAGTGGCAAGTCAGCTGGAGGAGCAGCAACGCAAGCAGGTGCCAAACGCAGGGATGGAAAAGTTGGCTCAGACCGTTCCAGTCCCATCACCATCAACCAGACAGACAAGGAGAAAGTGGCGGTGTCAGACCAGGACACCACCGCAGGACTGTCCACCTCCCCCAAGTCCAGCCCCACCTCCAGTTCAGCAGGCCAGTCCGGCCTCAGGCAGCCGGGCTCCAAGTACCCCGATATTGCTTCTCCCACGTTCCGCAGGTCAGACACACAAAACACGCCTACAGCCTCTGTTCTGTCTTTGTCCCTCGCCATGTGTGTTTCTACGTGAATCAAGCATCTCATCACATGCTGTACTTTTTCAGTCCCTCGATTATTAGCAATAGGGGATGTTCTCTTTAGTACAGCAAGCACGTCTTCAGCTGCAAGTTTAGGTCTTACTAAGATTAGATTCCAATGATTCTGATTTAATCTATTTCAGAATTTTAAGGTTGTTTTCATTCATTATGATGGACTCATGTGGTGCTCAGCAATATTTCTCTTATGCAGACTGTCACCCAGACTCCTGTAACAGAGAGGGGCATTTATCGAAGACGTCATGCATAGCAGTAAAGTCTCACCATGGCTAAATAAAACACTCTGTCATCTCTAGCAAATTTAGATATGTTTGGATGCACCAAATAAATATGACACTTAATAAATCATATTTCAGCGCCTTCGTAGAAAGATTGATTGAGCGAGTTTACTGGGCTGCACAGCCACAGGGTGCCATTACATAGATTGTTCCCTGGTGTAGGTGATAAGCTGCTGCAGATGAAACATATCTTTGCCCCGAAGATGAAGGGGTGATGGCTTTTCATTTGGGCCAGGCAAATCCAGCTCAGCAGTTTGATCAGAACAGACAGGCGACAGGAGTTTCTCGGCACGCCAGTCCCTGAATCATTAGAGGCATGCGTTCTGCAGGCGTGTCCAAACATCCGTCCCATCCGATCTGTCAAGCCCACCCGTTTCATCTGCATGTCTTCAAGCTTCTTTTTTTTTCTCTCAAGTGAGTGTCACCTATATATTTCATGTGATTGCGATGACAGACTGGGACAGGCGCAATATGAGTAGCAGGCTGTCTGAGCATATGTGGGAGGCGAACAGAGTAGAGTGGCCTAACAGATTAGGTTCTTTAAAGTCACAGGGTTGAAACGGGCAAAGCTGTGAAAGCAGATGTGTCACCGTAAATTACTGAGAGTTCGCAGCTGAAATTAGTTGGAGTTTGCTACGAGGGATAAATGAGTTGAAAAGTGTGCTCAATATTTTATCTGTAGTTTAAAATTGGTGTTACAATAAAGATGTGGGGATGTTTAAGCAGCTGTTACTGTCACTCCACTGCACTGATCCTTGAGTTTCTTGATGCGTGTGACCAATGCAGTAATACAATTTGAAATGTATTATACATTAGATAACCTCAATGATATCCACTTTCTCAAACCCAAAGTATACCAGAGTTCTTCATTTTCCAGTATGGATCTTGCAGATGCTCATCACTTGTTCTTTGAGCATTTCTAAATGACTGCACCCACCTCTCTACCCTCAGATTGTTTGGCACCAAAGCCAGCAGCAAGGCCAGCTCTCCGGGCACTCCCGACTCTGGCAAGTGCCCGTCAATACTGGGCAGCCCCCACGGCACGCTGGCGAGGCAGGCCAGTCTGGACTCGCCCTCCTCTGGCACAGGGAGCCTGGGCAGCGCTGGCGGCCTGAGCGGTGGCAGCAGCCCACTGTACGGTAAAACCCCAGACCTGTGCACCGACTCCCCGGCCTCCAGCCCGGCCTCTGGCCTCTCCCTGCCTTCCAACGCTCGGCCCTGGCCTGCCTGTAGCTCGTCAGCTGGCAGCAAGGACACACTGAGCTGCCAAAGCATGACCAGTCTGCACACCAGCTCTGAGTCCATTGATCTGCCACTGGGCCACCACGGGCCCAAGGTTACACGAACCGGCAGTGTCAAGTCCACCCTGTCTGAGGGGTGAGTAACAGGGAATACGATTGGGCTGAATCGTATTCATTGTTTCATTTGAGAACAGAGACAAAAAGTATATCTCCCTACCCTATATAGACATACAACGCAAAGGAAGCCTAAGTAATATGGTAATAATAATAATAATAATAATAATAATAATAATAATTTTAAAAAGAAATTCACCCATCCAGCACGCACTTTGTTTGGATTTACATTTCTTTTTCTGGCATGGTGTTGGTATTATCATTATTTCTAGAGTCTTACCCTTTTACCACTCACTACCACAACTGACCTGCCAACTTGTCCACATGCAGTCTACTGCATTGACCCGATAAAAGTCTTACTGTTTCTGGGATCATCATTAAAGCCATTTAACACAGTCAAGTATTAGTTGTGGGTCCAAAGCCATGCTAGAAAAAGTGCCACAATAAAGTCAAAGCATTTCAGACGCTCATTCCCATGAGAAGTCTCTATCAGGGTGTTTCCATTGTTTTGTCCACATACTGTGCATGCAGTACATCACATATCAAAGAATAAACAGGATTCAAATTTATTTTCCCTTAGTAGTTTAGCTGTATGTCTCAAAAATGAAACAATTGATTAATATTTAAATCGGCGTGTGTTTTATATTTGTTGTCTGTACTGTGATGCATTAGTAATGTTTTTGTTTTCTCCATTGTGTGTGTCTTTGTGTATGTGTGTGTGTTAAAAGTCAAGTTTGTAACATGTGGCCAAAGTCTTTTTCTCATGTAGCATAAAAACAAATGTGTTCTGGTGTTCATCTAATTCACTCATCCTTTGTGTTTTAACAGCATGCCTCTTGACAGAAACACGCTTCCCAAAAAGGGACTGAGGTACAACACATCTGCAGTCAGATCCCATTCTCAACTGCTCTTCTTTTATTCACTCACGTAGATCATTAGCATACACGTGCATGCAAATAATCATTTTAATATCAAGTGTACTTTTCATGTTGTTGTATGTGTGGCATCATCTATAGCAGTGATTCCCAACCAGAGTTACTCTTATCCCAAGGGATATTTCTGCTTGCTTGAGGATATGTGGAAATACTGTGAAGTAGCTCAACTAATTTGAAAAAGAAAATGAAATTGCCATTAAAAAAAAACACATATCCTCATGTTGAGTAAGCTACAATACCTAGTTATAAATATTTAGCAAGCAAGCAAAGATGTTTAAACTGCCAAAAGTGATGGATAAATGGTTGAAGTCGAAAGCTAACATTAGGCACAGTTAAAATATTTAGCTTCAAGTAATAGATAAACAGTTAAAATAGATGCCTTCCAGTAATGGATGAACATTTAAAATCGTTATCTCAAAATAATGGATGAACAGTTAAAAAAAGCTTGAAGTAGTGGATAAACATTCAAAATAGTCACCTTAAGGTAATGGTAAATAGTTAAAGGCTTTAAGTAATGGATAAACATTTAAAATAGTTATCTTAAAATAATGGATAAACACTTAAATAGTTAGCTTAAAGTAATGGATAAACATTTAAAATAGTTAGCTTATAGGAATGGATAAACTATTAAAATAGTTTAAAGTAATGGATAAACATTTGAAGTAGTTAATTTATAGTAATGGATTGACAGTTTAAAACAATTATCTTACAATAACAGATAAACACTGAAATATTTAGCTTAAAGTAATGGATGAACATTTAAAATAGTTAAAGTAATGAATGAACAGTTAAAATAGTTTAAAGCAATGAATAAACAGTTAAAATAGTTAGCTCCAACTGTCTCCGTCCGTCCATCCATCCGCCACTGGGTGCAGTCTCCTGGGATAATTAAGGCTCAGTTTACGGCACAAAGGAAGTGCATCAACCACATGGATGTATAAAGAGAACTGAATACAGCTTTAGAGTTGTAGGCAGGGACATCTGTCCCACAATCACACTAGAGACTTTGTCGGCTGAGTGGCCAACTTCCAGTTGAGCCGTCTGCTTACTTGAATGGGGATGAAATGTTTTAATCATGCGTCTCTTCTAGACTTTAGAAACATTATTGGACCCAATTGATCGAATTCAGATAGTAAAACAAGTAATTTTGTTTGGATTGTGATGCTCAAAATATGGAATCACTGATTTACAAACGTCTGTTTACCTAAGTAAGTCTATGGGTAAAACTCTTTTTGGGCCCAATGGCATCAAATGACAGACCCGGAAGTTGTAGTTACACGGTTTGGCCACTATGTCAAATTGGCCTCAAAGCCCAGCACACTTCCTGGGGACCTGGTCAACCATTGTACAACCAAAACACGAAGACGGTAGCGCTTTTGTTTTTCACAGTAGCTATCCCTCAGTTACAAAACAGTATCAATATAAGTTGTTTGCAATTCCTATTCCCAGTGACAAAAATGGCAGACTGTGGAAAAACCAAAGGGACTGTAGAAACTGTGGTAGTTGCTATAGGCTCTGAGGAAAACAGACATCGATCCAGCGCAAAACAAAATATAATACCACTGGATAACCAGTTGAAATAGTAATCTTCAAGTAATATATCAGAAGTTAGAATAGTTATCTAAAGCATAACTCACTCTTGCTCTTATGTAGTTTGAATGCATATATTGTAAGTTGCTGTTGACAAAAGCATCTGGCAAATGAATATAATGTAATGTTATGTAAAAGAAATGAATAAACACTTCAATAATCAACCTGAAGTCAGGCAATAACAGGCGTTGATGAAAGGGTACTTGAGTTCATCTGACAGGGCTGTTGGTGTACAAATGACTTAAAAGGTTTGGGAACCACAGAACTATAGATCAGCAAATCTTGTGATTATCTCGGGCAGCATTCGCACTGCAGGACCTCAGTTTTTAACCCATTGTTTTACCTCCACAAAATGCTGTGGCACAAAAAAGACAACTGGTCCAGATAAGATTTTAATTCTCTTTTAAGTGAGGCAAGAAATTCTGGTGCAGTATAAATGCTACTTCAGATGATCAGGCAGGAATGTGTACGTCTCTTCTTCTGTATGTCTGGCTCTCCGTATGCATCCTCATGCTCATCTCACTATTTAGGAATGCAGCAAACACAGGCGCAATGACAGAGCATTTCTTCCTCAGCTCCCTAAAATGGCCTAAACCTCCTGATAACATTTGCTCTGCTAGCCGAGGGGGAGAAGTAGAATGGATACTTTGATTTTAGCTGAGACTAAAGAGACTGAGACAGAAATACCATAACCCATTCATCACAGTGGCACAACCTCTGCAGGGAACAACCTCTCTAGCCAATTATACAGCACGGCTGCAGAGGCGTTGGATGGCGCATGCTGGTTTCAAACCTTTTTTTTTTTTATTTCGATGGCATTTGGTGCTGACGGTCTTTTTGGGCCTTAAAGCATCTGATCTCATGCTGCACTTTATGCTTGTTGGATGTGATGTTCAATACAGACTGCAGTCTTTTCTTCTCAACTGTTTTCTCTGACCACAAATTTTTACGGCCATCTGTTCACATCTTAAACCAGGCAGCATTTTTTGCCTGATCTTTAGATTTCCTAGGAGCTTAGACTAGTAATTGCCCTCTTTAGTCATATAAATAAGCATGTTGGTCCTGCTTATGGCCATTTTGAAAGCACAGAGTACACTGAGTCAAACACTGACCCTTGGATATTTCAGTCTGTTCCATGTCAACACCAGTAAGGCACAAATGCTGCTGTGTCACACCATTCAACACACTCTGAGACACCCAATCCCTGGTGGGGAGAATACGAAGCCTAGGCGTGGGGGACTGGAGCAGGGTCAGATGTGACAAGCGTATTAATGGGGGCGTCGGAAGTAAGACGGCTCTGAAAAGGGATGAGTGCAAACTCAATTATCATCCTCAGAGGATTAAATATGGCCGATTGTCATGCCTGCGATAAGGGGGCCTTCTGTTGCTGAGCCACTTTGGAGCTGGGAGAGAAGAGATGAACGGCAGTGTCAGTGTGTTTGGCAGCTTTGAGCCAAAGCAGTGTGTGTGTGTGTGTGTGTGTGTGTGTGTAGATACATGCATGTGAGTGTGTGTGTGTGTGTGTGCGCGCAGCTGCATGTTTTTTTGCCATCTGCTCACATGCTTCGATTATGTAGCTCTGCAATTATATCATCACCACAGAACCTCACTACTTGGACTTTCACGTATCTCCCTTTTTGCCTTGAGTTTACTCTGTCTTTGTGGGTGTCAGGTACCCGCCATCCTCCCGGCAGACGTCCCATGAGGAAGGGAAGGAGTGGTTGAGGTCCCATTCAACAGGGGGACTTCAGGACACAGGCAGCCAGTCCCCACTGTCACCCCCTGGAGCTTCCTGCACCACCACTGGAAAATACCACTACTCCAACCTGCGTAAGTCCGCAGGAATAAACTGTACTTGTAACACATCTTGAATAGATAGTTGAGTTATAACCTGCCAATAGGCCGTAAATACACATATATTCATCCACACTGGCAATAGCAATTGCTGGCGGCATAATGTTTTGGGATAGTTCGTACATCCCGCCCTTGTGAACGCAATATCTCAAAAACGCCTTGAGAGAAGTTCTTCAAATTTGGCACAAATGCCCACTTAGACTTAACAATGAACTGATTAGATTTTGGTAGTCAGGGGTCAAGGCTACTGTGACTTTGCGTCTGTCTCATCTTGTAAATGCAATAGCTCAAGATGTCCCTGAGGGAGTTTCGTCAAATTTGGCACAATCATCCGCTTGGACTCAAGAATGAAGCAATTAGAATTTGGTGGTCAAAGGTCAAGGTCACTGTGACCTAAGAAAACATGTTTTTGGCCATAACTCAAGATTTCTTACGCTAATTATGACAAAGCTTCACACAAATGTTTAATAGGATATAATGATGAGATGATGACATTTTATATCCAAAAGGTGAAAGGTTAGCTTCACTGTGACATCACAATGTTCTGCTAAAACAGTTTCTGCCCACTATTCAACAACATAACAGAAGGGAGACACTTGGTCAGATACTGATTTGGTGACACTATCTTGGGTGTTCACTTGATTAATTGTAAAGATCTTCTGTGCTGCCAGGGGTGGGAGATGTGTGTAATGCATCCATGTTTTCACAGACATGGATATAAACTGCAAATGCAACTTAACTTAAAAGTCCCAGATCAGAGGCAAATTGCAATTGGCTGAACGCTTGCAAAACGAGGCTCAAGCGCTACTTGTGAATTTTTAAAGACGAATACTGGGAATTTCGTCAATGCATCGCAGATACAAGGCTGAAGTTGTGTAGTTCAAACTAGGCAACATTGCATGTGGTCCCGCTGCGTTAGTGATATTGCAGGGAATATTAGTCTTACTCTTTCATAATATGAAGTATATATGCATACTTTTTACACTAGCTCTTGTGGTCTCATTCTTTCTGATGTCATGATAACTCAGAAGGAATATATATAATTTATATATATAGAGTTTGTTTTTGTCTTTTCAATGGCTATAACTTATCAGCGCCAATCTTGGTGTTTTTCTTCTCGGTGCAGTGAGCCCCACGAACATCAGCCAGTATAACCTGCCACCAGGCAGCAGCAGCATGAGCCGCTCCAACAGCATCCCCGCCCAGGACTCCTTTGACCTTTACGGAGAGGGTCACCCACTGGGTGGCAGCGCAACATCCCTGGAGGACAGACCACGGGCCATCAGCCGCTCCGGCTCCTTCAGGGACAGCACCGACGAAGGTGGGACACACTCTTAAAAACATACTCTTTAAATGAGCTGTGTTCCAAAAATGACCTCCCTACTAAAACGCCATTTAAAATAATATAAGGGCCACATTCACCAAAGTCCCATCAGTCATCAAGTACTTTAATACCAGATTTAATGAGCTCTCGCTGCGTGTTCATACTGTGAGTGACTTGGCTGATGGCTTGCTCTGTTCTGATCTTTTTGTGGGTGATGCAAGAGCCTGTGATTGCATCCTTATAGAGGTCAGCTTTTTAACGGGCAAATTATGTTTTTTTTCACTGCCTTCTTATAACAGTTCACAGCTCACATCATCTGATTGACTTAACATAGCTATCAAGTGCTATTGAGTCAGCTGGGTAATCATGAATAAATAAGAAAGCAATTAAAGTGACTTCAGATTCGTTAGAAAAGGTGGAATATTGTAACAAATACATTTTTTATTTAGGTTCTCTATACACTTTTATCACTCATTACTCTCCATATGTGCCTACAGTTCATGGCTCTTCATTATCTCTGGTCTCCAGCACGTCTTCACTGTACTCTGCGGTAAGTAGTTGCCAGATTCTCTTTGTGAATTTACAGCTTTCAGAGTTAGCATTACAGTCAGGTGCTGCATACCTAACACTAGTAAATCATGGTGTAATGTCTCCAGTCACTATTTTTATATTAGCAACATAATGAGTTTGTAGCACAGAGAATTACAACCAGACTTGGCAGTTCCACTCAACATGTGGAGTGTTTTAGCCTCCCTCTGCTCATTGGTTTTCCAACCTGGGACTCACTCATCAGTGTTGTTTCCAGACACAGTAAGCAGCTGTTTTCAGTTAAAAACACTAATAAACTGTTCACCACCTGCCTAGCACCAGTTGGCAAAGTTAGTGACAAGCTGGTGAGTACATAGTTGAGCATTTAGCAGCTAAAAAGCCAGATATTTCCTTCAGTAGTTAAATGGAGACCAAAACAGAGCTAAAGGGCTTTTCTTTGCAAGGTAACGGGAAAATAATTCGAAAAAATGAATGCTAATGTTCCTTTGTGGCTGCTAAATGTGTATCTATGCCACTGATTTGAACAAGATTGCCATTACACCTTTATAAAGTGATAATATGTCAGTGTTTACAGCTTTTTACGCTGCCCCCAAGTGGCCAAAAAGTTATTGCAGATTTAGAGCTACATTGCCTTCTTTTTTTATACAAACAGCACCCTAAGTCCTTAAACGTCTCAACTCACTGTTTTGCAAGATTTTACAGTTAAAAATTGATTGCTGGTGCAAATTGTTAAATGAAGCTAATCTAAGACAGCTGCATACAAAAAAAGTAAAGTAGGATTTCTTAAAGAGGACAACACTAGAATTCAGTCAAAGTGATGCACATACTGTCCTCCAATATTTCAATCTCCCGTTTTTGTAAAACCAAAACATAATTTTGCATCTTTACATGCTTGTAATGTAACTTTGGCAGATAAGACTCTGGACTAGTGTTGGGTTTCCAACAGCACAGGCAGCGTTCCAGTCTTTATGTTCAGTGAGGCAACAGATTTGTTTTTGGGTGGAGATGGCGAGTTGCCTGGATGAATGATGGAGGAAGTGACATTTTCTGTTATTCTAATCATGGATTTAATTCACTTCAGCTGTGTGTTGGCCATTCCACAATTTCTCTTCCCTGACATTAAAATGCGTCTCATGTTTTATATGCTTGATTGAGCACAATACACAGAGCCAGTAATCTCTTTTGTTTTAATTATGTTTGCTTCTTCCTTGCAGACGGAGGAGAAAGCACATTCAGAGGTAAGGATGGGTAATATTCCTTCTGTCTGCATGTCTGTTTCTCTTCAGCACCTTCCTGCTTCACATACAAACAGTCAAAAACATTTACACCATGAAGCTGCTCAGTGTAGCTGCAGTGCTGCACTGTTGGCCACCGAGCAGCTCTGCAGATGCGGGCGGGGGTTAAGTGCCTTGCTCATAAACACAACTGGAAGGAAGAGGAAAGGACTTTATATTTTTCAGTTTCAGTTACCTGACTGTTTTTTGCTGTGATTCACATCAACAACCTCCATGTCACACACGTGTTTTGCTGCCCTTTAGGTGGCTGCTGTGTTTTTCTGCATTCGTATATTAATGTTTGTGTCTTTCTTTTACATTGCGTCAACATCCAGAGAGTCTGTCCAAGTCAGTCTTAGCACAAATAGTGCTCAGCTTAATTTGGCCCACAGTTAATGATAAGTTTGAACCAAAACATAAAATGGTATCAAGTTCTTTATAAAGCAATTTAACCCCATGTTGCATTGCTGTTTATTACTAGTAAATCTTTTACATTCATTTCATCTTCATCAACCGCACTGTGCTACATAAGCTGATAACTCATTAATAAAACTCATACTATACATATGCAATGCATGCAGCGCCCTTTGGCTCTTTTTTGTTTGGCTTTGTTTAACAATCCTGTTAAGTTTTCATCCATTCTTCCTTGATTTCCAGGTTTATGGTTTTATTTTCTGTGTTCTGTTAGAATCCCTGAGCTTTAACTTCAAGTTTTGATCAAACAGTAGTTGCAAATGCACTGTAGTGTTGGTTTTAACCCTGCCAGATGGGTGGAGTTTAATTTGAGGACAGACCACATAGCACAAACTGACAGTCGTGCATAGTATATTACCAAAAGTGATCCAATTCTGGCTTTGTTTCCTTCAAAACTGACTCCTATTTCAAATCCCCTCACAGGTGACCTACACATGACTTGAATTTAATATAATTTACTTGAGACATTAGTTGTTAGGTTGGCAAAACAGTGACGTGGCTAATAGCAGCATTGAAGATGAGAAAGAGGAATTTAAAGAAATCATAAAAAGGACTTGACTGGTAACTAATGTGTTGTCCACTTTGTTAAACTGACACATCTGGCACTTACCTTATTTTACAGGAAACAGTATCAGGTATTTGCAAATGCTATTTGACCCAGGTCAGTAATACTTAGCTTTATCTCTTGCTTTGCTGCTCAGAGTGTAACCATCAGAAAACCAGTGCTTGGCTAACCTCTTTGTCTCCAGTCATATCAGTACATGCTGTTTGATGGAGGCATGCAACATAGTGTTAATTTTCACTCTTCTCTTTTCAATCAAGGGCCAAACAGTCCAAAATTCCACGGTAATCCCCCACACTTTGTGTTCACACCTCACCCCAGTGTCTTTTTACACAGTATTACCATGTAACTGCACATTTATCACATCAAAGTTATCAACACGGGAGTTGCAAGTTCAACGCCTCTTTGCCAGTACAATCAGTCTTATGTTCTTTGTTTTTCAGGAGCATTAACTATACCTCTTTAATTTCTTCCCCCGAACAGCAAATCAGAAAGCTGCGTCGGGAGCTGGACGCCTCTCAGGAGAAGGTGGCAACCCTGACGTCTCAGCTGTCTGCCAATGTGAGTTTGTTTACTTCAAAAGACACCGTCAAAACAGCCGGCTCATTTGCATGATAACCTGCTGTCAGAGAGCTTTTATGGGAAGCGTTGCTTATCGAAGTTCTGGAAGGAATATAAATCTTAAAGACACCCACTAATTCCTTTTTTCTGTGTTTGAAGCCACTGTGTGTGTGTACTTAGGCTTTTGCTTGTTTGATTTATTTATTTATTTTTTTATTTTTTTCTGGTGTGTGTTTCTGTGCTGTCCTTAGATGGGATGTTGTCTGGTGTGTGTTTGTGTATCTACGGTACAGAGAGGATTGTCTCTTTGCTTTTGTCTCAGCCGGTGGGGTTTTAGCAAGGAACAAGAGCCTCTCCCAAATTCGCCCAAGCAGGGAGAATCAAATAGAGATAGACAGGCATGGAAAGAGAACAGGGAGATGAGGATAAGTGAATCTAGACTCGAGTGCGTCATGCGTGGGTGAAACAGAGTGAGATACAGAGACCTCCAACCCCCAGACGGAGCTGTCTTTGTGCTCAGATGCAGATAGATCGACAAACTCCAGCGTCTGGCTCGGCTCAGCCTGACTTTATAACAGAGGCGATACAGTATGTAGGGACAGTCAGACAACTTCTGGTTTGTTTTGGTCATGTAACACCACTTGATGGTGAATCTCACATAAAGCTTGACTCAGTGGAATCAATCACCATTCAACACTTTTAAAGGGGAACTCCACCGACTTTAGACATTGAAATGTGTTGAGGTTTCGGGGAGCACTACTGCATACATTAAAAATAAAAGTTGTAGACAGTCTTTTGTGGCTCCAGAGGGAGGTCTGTGAAATCTGATAAATGTCAAAATGTCTTGAGTAACGCCATGTGAGTCGGCGTCGGTTTAGCTGGGCACACACTGTACAATTTTTGCCTGTTTCTGACTGGATCTTTGATCTGCACAACTCATTTAGAGTTGCACCGAACTTCAGATTTGTCAGGCGTCATTTGCCGTGCGGTGTACACTGGGAGCGGGGAATGATCATATCCGGATCAGCTGCTCTCATTCTGCTGTCAGACATCCAGATGAATTTCTGACATGTCAGAATTTTGTTGAACAGCGGAAGTTTGTGCTACTTGCATGAGTTGATTTCCCAAGGTCAGGCCAGTTGAAAGACTGGTTCCATATGTTACCTTAATGCAGGGTCACAAGGTGTGGGGAGGAACTCTAAAGTTGTCTTATTGTACATGTTGTGTCTTTCTATCTTGCTCACATTAGCCACTGGAAAGCCAATATTCACTTGTCCCATGCAGTCAAAGTTAAGATAGCTCTTGATGGTCACTAAATACAGCCAAAACATAGGCTGGCTGCTCATTAAACTAAAATGTATCTTTTTTTATTGATTAACATTTTAAATACACATAAACGAACTTCATACTTTTCAATAATATCTGACATGTGGGTGTGATAATTTGTTAAGTTGTTAAAATGCACCTTTGAGAGAGCTGAGTAACAAAACTAAAGTAACGTTAACAAGTAATATAACAAATTATTTTTGCCATTGAGGAATTTAGTCAAGAAATGTATAACTTTTTCATTGAGTAATATGTAATGAGTAAAAGGCCACATTTTCAAGCAACGTGCCCAACAGTGATAAATACACAGCTGTGTGTTTGCGGTACAGAAACTGGCAGTGTAGCGAGCAGTGTAGCGAGCATGACTCACACATGACAGCGTGTCCACTCAGCTTTATCTGTACTTTACAGTGTGGTACATTTACCGGCTATAACACGTCACTGACTCAGGACACCGGCGATGAAGCTACTTTGGAGCCTTGAATTGAAGAAGAGATGAGTCACTGTCAGTGGTGTCAAGTCTTTAAATGACAGCCATTAAATCCTTAAGCTGCTTCACAGCTTACATGCACAGAAGCTGTGAGAGGCAAGTGAGAAAAAATATTCTGTTGATCCATTTTCTAAATCTGATCTAAATCGTTTTCTCTCCTGTGTTTATGTGTTTATAAAGTTTTTTATTCATTTGTGAAAATGGTGGAAATGAAAGTTTTGGCTGGTGAATTTTTGTTATCCGAATCATTTTTATGCACCTGTTTTTGTGCGTTTGTTGTTGTAATACTCTTTCTCGCCACAAGAGGCTTGCCGCAAGAGTGCATGACTACTTCATGTTCTAAATAGGACTAGAAGAATTAATGTTTTCTTCCTGGTGAGTTTTATTTTCTCCATTCACTCTAAATACCTGGTACATACATGGTGTGTAGCAAGTTGACTTAACATTACTGGCATGTGTTTATTTTGGCTAGAAATACAGCCAATGCTAATGGAAGATTAACACTGATTAGAATACATTTTCAGCCAAAAAAGAGACATGACAGTAATGTTACATAACTTACTAACATAATATATGTAACTACCTTGTGTTTAAAGTGCATGGAGAAATGCAGATGAAAAAAAGATTCAAGGTACTTAGAGAGATTATCCTTCACCTTTTCTCCAGTCATAAACACAGGGGAGGAAACAATTTAGATCAGACAACTGATGAGAAAATGGATCATAAGATTTTTTTTTTCTCACTTGCCTCTCAGGGCTTCCACAGCAGTAGGTAGCTCGCACCCACATTTTGTGTGTAGCGGTTGACACCATTGCAAACCGAGAATTCTCACAGTTTCTTTACAGATCAGTGTGGTTACAGTAAAGTAAAAACTTTTTGATGCAGTATCATTATGTACAGTATTCGATTCTAACAGGTTTCAAAAGCTTGTTGCAGGATTTTCATCATCCTGCAACAAGCGAGAAAGGGATGCTGTAACATTGCAATAACACAGAGCAAAAACACATTCAAGATCTAATCAAGTATGGCTGGATGAGAACAATTTACACTTTACAGGGGCCGAATCATTTGTGGCATATATTTTAGTAAGTATGTTGCCATAGCTTTGTGTAGCAAAATTATTTAAAAAGGAAGACCGAGACAATATGAATAAAAGACTTAAGTGTTTCCTGAAATCTGTTGTTGATATTCACCGGCCCTTTACAGGGTCACTGAGCATTAAATCAGTAGTGGAAAAGGCTACCAGTCTCATGCCTCACTGTGCCAAGACATATGCAAACACTTGCACAACAGAAACCCATATGTGCTTTACAGCTCCCACTCTCATGTTAGAGGCTGGGGAATTTAAAAAGAAAAAAAAATGTCTGGCTGTGTTGTACTGGAGCTGCTTCACACTGTAACCACATGACAGCGTGATGGGTTGCTGGTGTTATAAGCTCGTCTTATCCTCCCAGTGGGGAGTGTGACCCTATGGATATGTCAGCCTCAGCAGCCCACCCACGGTCCAGAACTAGACACTCGCTGTGCCATGTTAGAACTGCCAGAGACAACGCTTAATCATTTATGTTCCTGAGCACATATAGAAATACATGCATTTATACAGGAACCTACACATTGGAAGATACTTGGCTCAACAGTTCCAGTTTACTCAAACATGCATGCACGTAAATACTTTTTAAGCACACATACTTACTGCTCTGTCTTTCACACACACTTTTAGGACATGATGTGCAAATAAATGTTAGATATTGTGACCACAGAAAAAAACTGGGTAACACTTTACTTGAAGGTATCTACATAAGAGTGACATGACACTGTCATAACTATGACATGCCACAGTCATGAACCTGTCATGAACATTATGTACATGTCATAAACGTTTATGACTGCTGTCATTAAGTGTCATTTGGTTTTTGTAATGACAAGTTGACATTGTTTGGGTTGTCTTGATTATGACAACTTGACATTAATCAAAGTGACATTACCAGAAGTTGTCTTTGTCATGACAAGTTGACATTAAATTTGTTTGGGATGTCCTTATTATGACAACTTGACATTAACAAGAAATGCACCTCTTTTTGTGTTTATGACAAGGTGACATAATGATTATTGTTATGACAAAGACATCTTCTGGTAATGTCATCCTGGTTAATGTCAAGAAAGTAAAGAACCAAATGACACTTAATGACAGCAGTCATAAATGTTTATGACATGTACATAATGTTTATGACAAGTTCATGACAGTGTCATGCCATAGTTATGACAGTGTCATGTCACCCTTATGTAGACACCTTCAAGTAAAGTGTTACCAAAAACTGTTGCCACTTTGAAGGAGCATTTTGAGGACATCTTGCTTCTCTAATGTGATGACACATAACACTAATTTCTTCACCATTTATTCTTCAATACATATATGCCATGGTGTGTATCCTAAAAGGTCATTTCAATTTGGTTATAACCTGAAATTTATACATCCTTGACCTTGTGATTCTAGAAAGGGCGTCAATCGTTCAATTGTCTAATTGTCTCAACCTACGGACGAACACAGTCCTTAAAGTTTAACCATGAAAATCACCAAAATTGATGATGTCAGTTTAGTAAGAGAGGGTATTTTCTGGGGAAGCGATTTGCGGATCAGTCTTCGGAATCGTCATGTAAACTTTCAGTGGCTGAATAATCGTTTCATCTCCCGTCTTCTCGTCTGAAAGCCACAGGGAATGTTTCGGTGATTGAGGTCATCTGATCTCTCTAATTTGCTGTGCCACTGCATACATGATTATTATTATTATCTTGTACTGGGTTTGTTTTGTGCAGGAAATTAAATTTGGATCTTAAACAAAATATTCTGGGGGTGTCAATACTCTCGGTCATGCGTGCTGTCATAAAAAATGAGTCACATTAAGAATATATTTGCTGCTGCACTGTCATGTTGGATTAAAAACACTCCACAGATATCGTTTTAATTACCTGCGTGTTTGTTTGAGGTATTATTCGATCAAATCGGAGCAGAATTAGTAAAACCAACATCCTGTCAAAAATGGATTACAGAGAACAAATGCTGCCAAACTGGTGAATTATTCTTTCAGCTAAGGAAGGCGATATGTTTTCCTGCCTGGACTGACATTAAATCGGGTTTAAGAGTTCACACAGGCACCCCTCCTCCTCCCTCAATCTCCTTCCTCTTTCTACTCACCCTTCACTGTTTCACCTTGTCACCCCTCCCTTTCTGCTCAGCCTGGAAAGGGTTCCCCCCTCCCTATCACCCCCTGTTCTGCTTATTCTTCTCCTCCCTCATTTTGGCTGTATTCTTCCTTACTGTCCCTTCCCTCCCTCCCATCGTCCCCTCCCCCTTCATGCTGTAGTTTTTAAAAAAGGGAGCCCAGCAGCAGGTGCTGGCTTAGACCACTGTAGTCGTGACTGTGCATTGCCGACATAGAACCCTTTTGAGATGTCGTCCGCATCTTTAGCAATGGCGTCAGGCAGCACTAACACAGATGACTTCTCCTCGTCCAGTTCACTGGTTTGGCCCACCGTCAACCTCTACCCCAGACCACAGGATCAGGACGGTGGTCAGAAAAGCGGGGGTTCACGGTGCATGCGTGTCCACTGGGGCTGGACCCCGGGAGCAAAACAGATGGCTCAGCCGTGGGACGTGTTAAAGTCTGATCAATGCCTCCTTCAGAGCGGACAGGTGGGCAGGGGGGTGTTGAGTCGGAGCTCACAGGTGGAGTTGGAAAGAGATGTGGAGCTGGAGAGATGAGTTGGAACAGTTGGCATTTCTAAAGGTCAAGACCTTTGCTGATTCAGCCAGGGACACAGAGTGGGAGAGGCAGCACAGAGTGCTACTGTGTGTTAGTATGAGTGTGTGTTTCTAGATTTAAGAGGTCCTCCTCAAAAGGATAGATGAATGAGGAATATTCCCATTTTGACAGAGCTAGATTGCACATTTGGGAACAAATGCTGTTAAATTCAGTAAATGTCCGTAAATGTTTTACAAATGTGTGTGTACATGTGTGTGTTTGAGTTAAGCAGAGATTGTCTGATCTGTCTGGGCATCCTGCCCACCTCTCTGTGACACACCAGACCTGACAGGTGTCTCAGGGTCTCTAGCTAGAGATGGCAGGATGAGCTGGCAGTACACACACACACACACACACACACACACACACACACACACACACACACACACATACATATATATAAAAACAGATTTTACAGTCTCAGATTTGCACAAGGACACACAACCGTGAACATACGGCTTCACCAGACATTCAGACATAAACATGCATTCAAAAAACACATGCACAAGCAAGTCTGGTTACACATCCAGACACACGAACACAAACCACAGGTTCAGCAGAGCAGATGGCGTGACGCCGCGAAACATTTGCCATCCTTCAGCGTGTCGCCTCTGCATCTTCAGGTGACAGATGAAGTCAGGGAGGGCACTAATCTGAGTGCCTCTGTGATATCCACAGCTTTCTCTCCGTGCTGAGTGTTTTCTTGGTGGTATTCGTCCAGAAAGACGTTTTGGAGCATGCTTAAATCCAGGATGGTTAATTCACAGCAATAAGATGCAACTGTGAAGTTATGTAATCACTTCTAACAAACTCCCCGTTCAAATAAACCATTCTGAACATGCTCTGTGTGAACTTGCCCTTGAAATCTCAAACTGTGACTCAAAGTGAAGGGCTATGTGTTTTTGTTGTTTTCTTTTTTGAAGCTAGGTATCCCAGCAGCACTCCATTATATTAGGGTGCAGGGAACCTCTTCAGAAGGGCTCAGTAAGAGCCTTCAGATTTGGGCAAACAAACTTTTCAGACCACATCTCATGTAATCCTGGGCTGTCTTTGGCTCAAGTGAAAATTCAGTTGAAAGTTATCGTCACCAACCAGCAGACCAACTTATTAATTCTCTGGATGGGTTTTTCTTCAAGGGAGGACTTTTTTTTGGCAAGTGATAATTGGTGTTTATTGTACTGTGGATTTTGACTGAACGTGTTTTACTGTGGATAGGAGTCCAAATTAGCTTGGGTCAGTTGTGAGATTTTTTAGTTTTTTTATTCTTGAAAACTAACATTTGAATGCTCTACCATTTTAAATATAGTTTTTATAGTTTGCCTGAGGGAAAAATAAATGTTCCAGTGAGTAAATGAAGTTACTCTACTAAGGAAGCATAATGCATTTACTTCGGGGAAAAACAATTTGTGTTTCTGAGTTTTAAAGATTTCTTTATCAGAAATCTGAGAAAACTTTTCATGCCAAAAAAAATCTGCTCGTTTTTCTGAATTAACACGACAACAATCTTCTAAATTCTTAAAGACAAGAGCAGAATTTTAAGATATAAATCTCGTTAATTCTTAAAAGCTAATCAGATATTTTTTATGCATTACACCTCCGCACTCTACATTCCTGCAGCAGCTGAAGCTGGATTTGTCTCTCTCTGTGTCTGCAGGCTCACCTGGTTGCAGCCTTCGAGAAGAGCCTGAGTAACATGACCTGCCGCCTGCAGAGCCTCACCATGACCGCTGAACAAAAGGTACAAGAGCTTAGTCCTGAATTTGAAATAAACTGTATATGAACTCCATGGCAAGGGGATTACAAGGAGAAGAAATGATTAGAAACAGGCAGTGGTTTGACATTGAAATAGTGCAGTGAAATGTAAGAACGTAGAGGTCGGCGGTTGTGGATTAATGGATATTTTTATCTTTAGTTTCAGTTCCTGACCCATGTGAAAGGTTTCCACTGAAGTTTTCGTTTTTCTATTAAAGTTTTAGTTGTTGCCTGAATTTTTCCCTAACTTTACTCCTGACCTTAACCAAAGGTGTTTCACAGGGGGGTAGAATTTCCTAGTTTTGCATGGGCATGCAAGGGTTCAGTATATTCCATATACCTAAGGCCCAAAAACCCATTTCAAACCAGTGTGTTTTCCAAAAGTCCTCCAGCATATATTTGCTCCGGGGTCTATTTTTCTCCATTTTCATACAAGTCGACTTTTTGACCGACAGGAGGTTTCAGAGGAGCTTGAATTGTGCTGAAACACTGATCACACAGCAGCAGAAGCAGCAGCAATATGCTGAAAGATACATATCCCTACCACAAATTATGAATCCTCCCCTCTGTTCATACACCCACCCACACACAGACACATACACACACAGAGTGCTGACGAGCCCTGGCAGCTTTTTAATCCTCTATAAATTAAAGCAGACTGGGATCTGGTGGGATGTCTTTGTTAAACAAGGCCGTCCCAACTTTTAATTAAAGCGGAAACCCTATCTGCAGCCCTCAGTGGGTTTTCGGGCATGGCAAAATAGGAAACTCCTTCTATCTGATCGTGTTGGTTCAACAGAGTGGAGCTTTTTTATTCTAAGCAGGTGGTGCCGGGGTTGGGGCAAATCCACTGGGAAACTCCTATCTTCTCTACCCTCTCTTCATTTTTGTCTCTTGTTTCCTTCCCTGAAAGCCATGCCAGAGCCAAATTTAGGAATTTGTTTTCAATGACAGTGCTCAACACAAGCCAGACAAAGAGCAGTTTTTGGTGCGTCATCCTTTTTTTAAAAACTGTCTCTCTCCCCAGGAGTCTGAGTTGGTTGAGTTGAGAGAGACAATAGAGACGCTGAAGACACAGAACACTGATGCCCAGACAGCCATCCAGGTGGCGCTCAACGGCCCTGACCACCTGCACAAAGGTAATGAAGGAACCAGCAGGGGATGTTGGAGCAAGCTTCTCTTAGTTCATCTAAAGTTTAGGTCTTAAAGGCATTAGTGTTCCATATGTGGATGCTTATTTTAGCCTAATTGGCCCCAGGGAGAGTTGAAGCCCTAATACTTGAAGTATTTATGCTGTATTGGTCAGTTTTGAAAAGCCTTGATGAGTCTTATAAACAACCTAAATCAGGTGTGTAATCAATTTTGTGAAATGACGTTTTCAAGTATCCAACCTCCTCACAGCTGCCTCCAACATAGCTGAACTGTAAAGCTATAATAAGTTATAAAATTGTGTTTTCAAGACTTTACGGTTTATATTTCTCAGCAAAGCCATTCAGTGTTTTTACGTTTTGTTGTTATCTCTCTATATAGTTGTTTTCATTGGTAGTGGTGGAGTCCGCCATTGCCGCGCTCGCAACAAATTGCCTTTACATCCATGAGGGATTCACAGGAAACGATAACCTGGCTAATTTTATCTCATCAAATCTGCCTCTTTTTACTTTTCACTCCCTGAAAGCTGTTGTCTGAGCTGTTTTAGGTGCTAATGCTAACCCAACAATTCCTACTGCTGCTGGTTCACGTTAAAAGTGTCAAACATGCGAAACACAGGCTGGCTTTTATTGTGAAGCCATCACAGGAAATAGAACACATTTGTCACAGAGTTTGCAATTATTTTTAGGTGACTTCATCAAAATATCATGGGTTTGTTTGGCTGCACTGCATTTTTTTTTTTTTACAAAGTAGCTACTTTACAAGCATTTACTGTAGTGTTAAACTTTAACATCTGATACCACCATTAAGCATGGGTTTTACCAAATCACCAAGTTCTGACATGTTTAGACAGTTTAAAGAGAAAATTAGACCAGTTTTTGAAGAACATTTTAAAGTATGGATCAGCTTTGCATTGTATCTCATCTTTTCAGTGCACTAATATAGATTTTGTTTGTAATTTCCAGACCTACGTATTAGACGACAGCACTCATCAGAAAGCATGTCCAGCATCAACAGTGCAGCCAGTCACTCCAGCATGGGCAGTCTGGGCAAGGACGCCGAAGACAAAAAGAAGAAGAAGAAGAGCTGGGTAGGTGGAGAAACTAAGGAAACTATGAGACAAAAACTGCAAAGAAAGGTTGAGTCCAAAATTTGACCAAAAAAGGAAATCTCAGACAAGACATGCTCAACTGCTCTTCTGCATGAAATGCCACAAAATAAAAAATATAAAAGACAAAAATACCTGTATATAACTTTTGAATTGGACTTCAGTGTACCTACAGGTTATGCAACCCAGGCATCTCCATCTCAAACTGTTCCAATAAGTTGCAGTAGACATCAGGCGACGTTTATTTTTACATTCAGTTTTCTAGTCATTGTTTAGGAGGTGGATTCGGTGGTGAAAGACTCCATATTCAAACACATATGAATTATTCAGTGGTAGTTAATCTAGTTCAAATACACTCTGTATGCCTGCATTAAAAGATTAAATGTCATCTTTACATAGATGAAGGCGTTTTTGTGGAACCAGGGAATAAAGCTTATTGTATTGTCGCACCAACAGGAAGAGCTTCGAAATCAGCGTTGATTATTCTGACTATACCTGCATATAGCTCAACCTAATCAAGAACTCTGTCTGAGTTTGGTTGCGACTTCTCTGTATTTAATCAAAACTCCGAATCAAAAGTAGGATGATCATTTCAATCCCAAATGGCAATACATTTTTATTGCAATATCCTCCTTCTTTTATTGTGAAACTGGTGGTTAAAGTGGGTTTGTGCAGCTCTGTAAGTGAATCATCTTGAAATAATTGGTTGGTACAATTTCAAACCAGTCACTGCTTGCCATTAAGTCAACACTTGCCTCCACAGTCCAAGTGTTTTGACACTTCTCAGGTTGAAGACAGGTCATCTGCAAAATCCTAAAATCGCACTCACCTCTTGCTTAACGACATCACAGTCTGCCATCGTATATTCGTTGCTAGGTTACAGAGCTGAGATGGTGTCAGCTGAGTGGCTGAGGTACCACCCAGCGGTGAGGGCTAACAGGGAGGTCGAGCAGAGGAGTCAACCACCCTGCAATTATTGTTTGAGACGCGCTTTGAATCCATATACAGTGACAACGGCATGCAAATTAGGTTGGAAAGAAGCAAAGTGGCCACTAACATCATGGATACTGAAGTTGAGCTTGAAACCAGGGCAACAGCTGCCCAAAGGGGAAGAGAAGAGAAGTGCTGGTTGAATCTCTGAGTCAAGTGGGAAAGTCTGGGCAGAAGAGAAACACTTTCACTTCCCACAGTACTTTTGAGAAGGGCTCTTAATCCCTCTGTTACTCAACTGGACTTGGTCAAGTTTGAAAGTCTAGAAAGACTCAAAGTCTTCCACAAAGTTGACTTTAACTTGTCTCTCTTTTTGGCAACTGGGTTTCTTTGGTTGCTAAAGTGTCCAAGAGGACACTTGCACCTGCTTTGGGTTTGCAATTTAGCCTCAAAACATTTGCTTTATGCAGTACCCATTTCCTATTTCTTTTCTACTGAGGACTGTGTCCACAAATACCCACAAAACAAGACATAAAAAGACCAAATTATCGAGAGAAAAAAATGCACATCCACAACCATAAAGCTCTCTCCTCTCCCTCTGTCCCTCTCTCCGATTTTTCTGTTCTTTGCCTCACTCCACAATAGCAGCTCAGTGTCCCTGGCTGGAGAGCTGTTATTTGCTGCAGCCCCCTGAGTCAGACGGATGACATATTAGAAGTTCCGCCTCAGCCAAAGAGCGCAGAGCCAGAGCCAGTTTTCACCCTCTGCTGCAATGCAAAACGCCTGCCCTTGAAAATGCATGCTAGCAGCCCAAAAGTTCGCCACTGGCAGTGACACCCTAGCCTGCTATGTCAAGTGATACCCCCAATAATAAATCAAGTCAGGCTTATGAATGCAAATCAATCCCTTATTTAAGCAGTAATTAATTATTCATTTGCATAAACCCTGCCTCGGTGCACACACGGGTAGAGACACGGATAGAGTTCAGCTAAGGTTACTGAGAAGTGACTGAAGAGTGAGCAGGAAGGCAGCAGATCTGACAGAGTAGCACCAACAGGATGGCATTAAAAATAGGCGGGGTGTCCTTCAGTAAGGCAAGGACGTAGCCACCGTGATGCCATCCCTTCGTTTGTGGATGTTTTGAAGCCTCGACTTCTTAATTTCAGCCTTCGCCATCTTGGTTTTTTGGAGCCAGAAGTGACCAAATTTGGATAAGAGGGTGGGGCTGTGGAGGAGTTAGGGATAGATCTGACTCACTAGCCCCTTTTACACTGCCAGATTTTCCGCCAATGTTGGGCCGTTTTGTAGGCAAGCAGCGAGCATTTAGACACACAGAGCTGGATTGGCGAGTTGATGCGAGGTGCCCTATTTTCCACCGCGTAGGGGTAAACATTTTGGCGGAACCTTTTTGGTTTAAAAAGAACGAGGCGCCCTTCTGCAACGGGAGGGGCTGTTGATGACTTGTGGGAGGAGCTGTTGATGATGCCACACGTGCGACCCACTGGCGGTGGACTAACAGGAGACAGCTGATAACAGGAATTAGCGAGCAGCTAGTAGCAGGAGGGAAACACAAACCTGACACACTGTAAAGATGAGCAACTGGGGAGACAAGGAATTGCGCGCCCTCCTTGCCCTCGCAAACGAAGAGGCCATTAACGGTCAGATGACGGGAACGGTGAAGGACAGGCCAACTTATGAGAGAATCGCCGAAGGACTGACCAGCCGTGGCTTCCCTCGGAGTACGGCACTGTTTATGTCACACGCTGAGCTACACGTTTTGTTACTTGCACACGCCCCCCATTGCCCCAAAAAGGCACATTCTGTATAAACAAAAGTAGGTAGGTGGCAATTTGCCACACTCCCCGATTTTGTTTTTATACTGCCAATGCTGAACGAAGACTGATTGGGCTTTCCTGCAAATTTGCACAATTCCTATTTAAAAAGGGCTGCTGATTGTGGTCACACAGACAGCCTGTCACTCAAAGTATCCACGCCCTTAATTATGCATACCTTTAAGTCTTAATAAAATGTTAATGATTGAGTTATATAAAAATTCATCCCCGTACTCTTGTCAGGATTGTTAAAATTAGCAATAGAGACCAAAACCGTGTTTTGTATCAGGCTGTGAGCATGTTTATTTCTGCTGTAAAGTTGGGCATTTTAACATGGGGTTATATAGAGAGTGACTATCTCTTGGAGCCAGCCTCAAGTGGCCATTTGAGGAACTGCAGTTTTTAGCATTTCTGTGTTGGCTTCAGTTTTCTGCCCCGGAGGTTTCCCCTTTGCAGCAAGTATCTGACCTGCTGAATTTGCCGTGAGCATGACACAGACCTCGTTGTGGAGGACGTTATGCAGCATACTCTCATAACTGTAAACATGTGTAAACATCAGGACTGTTTATTGTAGGCTCAACCCTTAACACTAACATTACACAACTAGTCGTGTATGTGAAAATCTGTCAGAATGATTTCTGTTGTAAAATTCATCCCTCCATTCATTTTCTATAGCTGCTTATCCAGCAAGGTTAGCAGGGGGGCTGGAGCCTTTCCCAGAATGCACCGGGTGGTGTTGTTAAGTGTTTAAATTTACATTTACTTTTATTAAATAAATGAATGTGCTGTGTTTGTGTGTTCTGTTTAACGTGATTACGGTCCTGTTGATTTCATGCAGCGTCTTGTACTACATGCTTATATTCATATATGCTTATTTGGTGACTCATATTGTTCAAAAATGCACTAAACTTACTACTCTTCATTATCATCATCCTCGCAACAGCAGTAGCTGTATTTGCTGAGAACAATGTGCTCAGTAAATCAGACTCATGAACAGCATGTATCTTTAATCAACCAGAGGGTTTGTTGTTGGTGGGTGAAGTAAGCAGGAGTGTGTGTCTGTGTGGCTTAACATTGGGTGTGTTCTGCATCTTCAGGTGGCTGATTCCATCCCAGCTCAGGTCAGTGGCTCCCAGAGTGTCCTCTGTGTGTGTGCTGTGGTTATTCCTCATCCTCCCATCCTTTCCTCTCTTTGCTCCCTTATTCGTTCCTCCTGTTCCCCCTCTCAGAGCAACCTCTTCTTTCCTCTCTCTGGAAACGTCGGCATGGATACAGCAACCCTCCTCCTTGTTACTACCTCCTCCCTTTTCCTCTCCCTTGTTCAGTTTGATTGCCTGTTCAGCCCTAATTTTCAGGGTCATTAAAAAGCCTGGTCTCCCTTCTCCTTCTCTCATTTCCATCTCTACTTACGGCCTTGCTTTTTGCCTCCCTCTTTACCTAAACCAGACAGTGACCATTGCTTGGAAACAACACACAGTGACTTCCTGATCTGGCAGGATGCGAAATCACCAGAACATATCTCTTAGGAGCTGACATGATGTGATTGTAGAGTTGGTGGGTGGCGATATTGACGTCTTTGCCTGTGTGTTTGTGTTATCTGTCTTGCAGTTGCGCAGCTCCTTCAAGCAGGCGTTCAGCAAGAAGAAAACCAAATCCCAGTCGGCCCATGACGAGATGGAGGAGATGACCGACTCGCTGCCGTCCTCGCCCAAATTGCAGCACGATAACAGGCAAGGCAGCATTGCCACGCTGCATTCTTCACCCTCCACCACAGAGTGAGTTTGTTACACATGCATCCACTCTTACAACCATATACACACAGGTAATTCTCCCCCCTTGTGCATACGAATCGACTCTAAATTTATTTTCACTGTTATTTTTGTGTTTTGTTTTCACATATGTCTGTTAATCCTCACCTCACTTTTTCCGACCTATCTGTTCATCCTTTTCTTTAACCTCTCTCCTGCTGTAGCAAGTGCATTTGCGATAGCAAGTCCTCCCCCATTTGGACGCCAAAGAAAAAGCTTAACGGCCATGTGGTCTACAAGCACAGATCTCGGTAATAGGCACTGTGTGGCCTGCTCCCAGGGAGTGTGTGTGTGCAGTGGGGTGTGTTGGTGTGACTTTCCTCCTGCATCTTAGTGCACCCGGGCATGTCGGAGGTGATGATCTCTCAGGTTCACAAACTGAACCAGAACCTCTGAGGTGTCCAGTTCATGAGACGTAGCGGTAGGCTGAGTAAAGGGTGAAAAGGATAAGCTCACACCAGAACGAATTGGCACTGTGACACAGCAGAAGGGACAACATGTGGCAAATTTGCCAACCAGCAACAAGCATGCAAGCACTGTGCACATCTGCTGTGCTGTGTAGCAGCTGGTGAGATAATTTCCTTTTTAAGAAGTGTGTATAGTTTTCTCAGGGGCTGAGCATGTGGACGTGTCAGTTATTGAATTTCAGTGTGACAGATTCTTGTTCCATTGCATCTAACTCTAGATATTGTATTAGATCTGTGCCTGTTTACTATCAAAATAGCTGAATCGTGATAATGGGAATACTACACACTACAGGATCTTCACTATCACTGCAACATTTACACTATAGTTGTCATTGTGCTCATAGTAAGTAAATGGGGAGTATTGTAAATGGGGGTGGATTCGCTGTCCCAAATGTCCCAGCTCCCCATTCACCTCCATCTTCTAGCTACCTGTGCGGTTTTCACCACTGACTCCAGCTTCCCTCTGAACTTAAGCTCTCCTGTTTCCTTTAAGTGTGTATTTTTCTCTCTATATTGTGTGTGTTTGGTATAACCCTTGAGGTGACCCCCTCCTCCTCCCTGTGTGTAACCCCGGTTGCAGGCTGTGCGAATGCACCGAAGCCGAGGCGGAAATCATCCTCCAGCTGAAGAACGAGCTGAGGGAGAAGGAGCTCAAGTTGACAGATATTCGCCTGGAGGCGCTTAGCTCCGCCCACCACCTGGACCAGATCCGAGAGGCCATGAATCGCATGCAGGTGAGATTACACTCGACTAAACGCGGGTCAAGCTTGTGCCAACTGACCTGTGGGTATCTGTTTATGTTTGGAAAGGTCAAACTGCAGCTGCATGCAGAATTCCCCATTTGTCGGGGTAATATAAAGGTGAAGAACTCAAATATCAAATTGGCTTCAGTCATGTTTATACCCTTCTTTTGACAAAATCTTAGGCAAAATCACATGGAGAAAGAAATACCTTTGGTTCTGCTACAGTTTTTTTTCTGCAAAGGCTGATGCAGGCAAAACTTCCCTCTGTCTGTCTAATTTATTTGGGCTAAAGTGGTGTATTTCTCCCTAAAGGCACTGGCACATTACAGCTACTACCAGTTAGGAAGTTAACACTTCATTCAGTGGGTTAGTGGATGGCTGGTTGCTGACAGGGCACCAGTGGGGCATCAGGAGAGCTGAGGGCAATCTATACACCAAACACTGCAGGCTAGCTAGTAATTGTAGTTCAGGATATTGCTTCATTCTCCCCACTATTCATTTAAGTCTAAAATATTTAGGAAGAGTAATACAAGGTAATATAAAACTAGGAGAACACATGATACTGTGGCTTTCCAGCTATCACATATCACACTGAGCCAGCATGCTGTATCACCTCTAAAACTGGCAAATAATAAATGACTTATCATTTAAATAAGCTGTCAAGGTGAACACGCTTCAGAGAGGTGGAATGAAATTGTTTAATAAAGTTTCCTCCCTGCAAATACACGTATATAATTTACCTCTATCCTTCCCGTTGATGTATTGCAATGAGACGCCACCCATCAGTTCAAAGTATAATGTTCAGAGGTGCTGCGTCATTTCGTATTCTTAAAAGGAACCCGTGTTCAAAGAATATCGCCATAAATGTCTCAGTTAAGTGGATCTGTGTGGATGTGGATTGCCTCGTCTGTAGAAGCCTATAGTCTCCTCTTAGATCTGGGGATCATGTAAGGCGCCTTATCTGAGACTTAACCTTCAGTACAAAGAGAGCCTTGAAGATCAAAAAGCCCATAATTCCAATAACACTGATTCAGAATAACAACAGCCTGAATGCAGGGAAATGGCCGTCTGCTGTCTGAGCAGATTATTATTCAGAGTCTTTGAATGGGGTTTGTTGGATTCTGCCTAATTGTCATTCTTTTGTCAACAAACAGAACGAAATCGAGGCACTGAAAGCGGAGAACGATCGTCTCAAGTCCAGCGGTAACGCCACGCCGACAGCCACGCCCGTCAAGACGGCCCGGCCGCCCTCTGAGACCTCCAGCACGTCCTCGTCCTCCTCCCGTCAGTCCTTGGGGCTGTCACTAAACAACCTCAACATCACTGACACCATCATGTCAGGTCAGTTCAGTGTCAGCTCCGGTGTCTGATGTGTTGGTGTAAATCAGCGTTAGCAGCCTGCGGTTGTTTCTGAAGTGAGAGCAGTAAGTGTGAGAGTGGTAGAAGTGAGTGTAATAAACGTCAGACCTAAAAATAATACATGTCAGAATGCTTTCACCTGCCAATCAGGAGTGAGCATTCAACAGAATACCACCAAGAAATATTTTGTAGTTGTAGTTGCAGTTGGCAGGTGTATTCAGCTAGTAGGAGTTAAACCTCAAAGTATGGCATTGTCAGTGTCATGTTCATATGTCTAGTTAAGCCGTAGGACACACTTTATGGTCTGCAGCAGCTCTCAGGGCAGAAGTTTTTTTCCGTGGCATCAAGTTGGATTAGCTCTCTCCACACTTGCTTCAATAAATGTGAGAGAATTGTGTTTGCGGAGAGAAATGATCCGGAGGAGCCGCATGAAATGATGAAATAGCTGCTCTCTTTCTACTGCGAGGGCTGGCAACGCAGCAGGAGCCTGTTATACACACACACACATACACACACACACACACACACACACACACACACACACACACACATACATGAAAATGCTGAGAATCTCTCCAGGCCTGCTCCATTGGAGAAGTGAAAGAGTTTTGTCCCCCTCACTTGTCCTGTAATTAACATAGAAGGCGCAGCTCTCTCCGAGGACTCGGGCCCTCGTTAATTGATGGAGGGATGAGCCGAGAGCACTGACGCGTGGGAAGACGAGTGGGCCAACGGGCCGTTATCACCCCAACACAGAGCCCTCGGCTAAGGGAAGCCAGCCGAATACAAAGTACCTCCTTCCCTCTCCAAAATGGAGTCTGGGATAAAGAGAATGAAGAGAGATTTATGGTGGGAGTTGTTAGTGGTGGGGTTGTCGTCAAAGGTTAAAGGTGGCAAGAAACTAACTAATCAAAAAACTTGCACAAAGCAAAAAAACCAGGGCTGCAGAAAATTAGAGTGTGCTCTATTTGCTGCAGCCAAAAACCTCCTTTCATGGCGGTATGATACGCCTCTGGGCAGCTGTAGTTTGTAACACAGCTGGACGTAACCTTTTGCAGTGCTATACAACGCCGGTCAGCTGGATAGCACCTGTTGCGGCAGTATGATTATCATGTGGCCAGACAGCACCTGTTGCAGCGGTATGATACGCCGCTGGACAGCGTCAGGTTGTAACGCTGCTGGTAACAACGTGATATAAGGAGCAGGAAAGTCCCTGTAAGACAGGCAGGAGGGGTGGTGGACAGGTTCAACAAGCCCTGGACTTTCACCTTGGAGCCTGGTGTTCTCTTCCTGCATAAATGTAGAGCCAAACCATGTACTTTTGTTGCCCAAACCTAAGCCCTGAACATCAACAGCAGACGCAGAAGGATACCTTGCGTGTAATATGTAGATGTGAAAGACCTAAGACTCAAGATTTTTGTAACCTGATGGTCATCAGGGAAACGCTTATCAGTTTGCCTTTAGTTCTGTTGCTGTTGGTGAAGAATTGCACAAATAAAAGATGTGTGGGATGTCTGATTGTTGCTGTAATGTGATGTTAATGTCCTCTGCCTCTTTGCACACATTGTCAGATTGATAAATATCATAAGTCATTTTTTCTTTGAACAGCTGTCTGCGATTTTGTCCCACTGCTGTCATGATAACATCCTACTGACTAACCATTTAACTCTAAACAAATACCTTAAATAAACCTTTTTCTTCACAGTGATTTCCCATCTCGACATATTCTTCTTTTTCCTCTTTGTTCCCCTCCCTCAGATTGTGATTTCCTAACCCACAGTCGTTTTTACATTATCATTCTGTGCACTCATTCGGAACCTCTCTGTATGAAAACATTGATTAGACGTAAAAGTAATTATCGCATGAAAGGAACCCATTAGCTATCTTTTACTTTGGAGGCTGTTTGTCCATTTCCAGCTGTAATTTGCCAGCAGGCAGAGTTTGTTTATAATGAATCAAGGCTCTGACAGATGAAAGTTGGCTTCCTAACAAAAAGTTCTGTTTTCAGATATTCTGCTCGATGATGGCTACGAGGGCAATCTACGCAAAGAGGGCCGCAGTGTGCGAATAGTGGTTACCATCAGCAGTGGGCCATATAGCACCAAGGTTAGTGCATGAAGATTTTACATTCTCTTCTCCTCAAGCTAAAACCACTGTAGTCTTACATGTGTCTGACTCCTGTTATCTCTCAGGGTACACAAAGCCAGGCGTACCTGATTGGGTCTATAGGTGTGAGTGGGAAAACCAAGTGGGACGTCCTGGATGGGGTCATCCGACGCCTCTTTAAGGTAAACACAGCATTGCTCATATGTTCAGGTCAGTTATCTAAGTTTAAAACAGGTTTGACTTTTCATAGCAGAAAAAACACGTAACTTATAACATGAATGATGATTCAGTTCCATTTAGCTTTATTGATAGGCCAATGTCAAGTCAAAATGTCTGCCACTGCATGGTCCGGCTCAGCTCGACTCGACTCAACTAATGTCTGGTTTCAGGTCCTTTAATCCATTTCTTTTTCCACTGTGGATAGCATCCCCTCAATGTAGGTGGGTTGCTCAGCTGATCGCCATAGCGATGCCGTGTGAAACTGCTGTAATATTGTCAATGCCAGGGTCTGACGTAGACCGTAGACTTTTAGGGGCCCTGAGTAGATTTGATTTGGGGGTCCCCCTCATTGTCACATGTTGGCACATGGCGCTGAACCAGCTTGTGTATTGTAAATATTAGCTTAGGCGCATATCATTTTACATTACTTTAATTTACTGACAGACTTCGATGTTTACCTGATTGCTGTTCCAGCACTTCACGTTTACGGTGGGGGTTTTTTTTCTCTTTTTATGATCAGAAGGATCGTTTGTTCCATCCTCTTTTGAAGTTGTAAACATTGACACATACTTTGCCTTATTTTCGGAGTCTGTGAAAACTGCACAGTGAGCATAAGCCCGGCTCTGCTTGTGGAACATTTCAAGCACCCTTGGGGGTCCTCTGCTGGGGGCCCTAAGCAGCTGCTTAGTTCACTTATGCATCGTGCCGGCTCTGTTCAACACAACATTCGCTGAATCCTGTCATGAGCAACCAAACTTAGGAACATCTGTACTTTGTTAATTATACCAAGTAGCGTGTGGCATAGCGTACGGTGTAGTTTTGCAAGCAACCATTTTTTATCTGGGGTGTGTGAATTAAAAACACTGTGGCTGCTGTTGACATTAGCTTGGCTATTCTAAAATGGCAGGTTTATGCAGGATGTCACGTGTAACACCAGTGATGTTACTCTCTGACCAGTCATTGGTCGGCAGTATTTTTAGCTCCACCTTCTAGTATCGACTCAGTTTGCTTGTACCCTCGACTGATGTGGTACCAAAAAGAACAGCCAGGTATTATCCGCAACTTTTGCTAATGGAAAACCAAAAGAGTGCAAGTCGAGTTAAGTAGAACCATGCTGTACCATGCAGTGAAAATGTGGCATATTATAGCTGTAATAGAGTAAAATAACCGGGGACTTATTAATCAGCTGGGTACTTTTGCAGACAGTTAGAATAAAACATTCTGCACTTATTTCCCTCTGGTCTTATCAATGATGTTTTTATATGTGGTGTAAATGATTTATTATGTGCTTGTTCCTTAAAAAAGAAAGTGTGTAACAGAAATTACTGGATATTCATTTTATTTAAATACAACTGCTTTTTGAGATGAAACTAATTGGAAAAAATACAGCAATGCATATTACAAATGCTGTATCCATTCAGCCGTACAGAGGCTCATATCTATTAAAGCAATGTATTCCTCTTGATTGCATGGAATTGGATTTTGTATGATGAACGCATACTTTTTTTGTCTTTAAAGTAAGCCAAAGTTAAACTTAAGAATTATATATCTACAAAAAAATGTAAAAACACTGCACATTGGAAACCGCTTGAGTAAAGATGTTAAAAACATTGTCTCTGTTACCGCTGATATATTCATTTATTTACAATATTTTGGTCTGCTTGACTGTCATCAGTTAAATAAAATGATTGAAACTAAAACATTATGAAACCAATTCTTAAACAAGCTCAAATAACTGTCTTTATTACTCGCACCATCACATGGTGGTTTTCTGTGTGAAGTGATTTGCTTGAGGTGGAAATCTAAGCATCTGTGTCTGAAAGATTGACAGATACACACAACCAGCTCCGCTGTCACTCTGAAGATATGTTGGACAACAAGAATCACCGCCTATATTTCAGGATGATCAATAGTGCAGCTCTTCATGTTTCACTGTCCTCTCACCTCTCCCTGCCTTCAGGAGTACGTGTTTCGAGTGGACCCTCTGACCAGCCTGGGTCTCAGCTCAGACAGCATCGTCTGCTACAGGATGGGTGAGGTGGTTCGTTCCCACGCCTCCGAAGTGCCTGAGCTGTTGCCCTGCGGCTACCTGGTGGGCGACAACAACGTCATCAAGGTCAACCTCAAAGGTATGGCAGCAAGGAAACAGTGTGTTTCTATTTCAGGAGTAGAGCTGATGTAGAAACTTGCTTTGGATTTTTAAGGGAAATGTTAGAAAGTAGAGTAGAGAAATATATATGAACTTGAACCTTGAACATTATTTTTTCTTTTCTATTCCCTCCCTCCTTCTTCCCTCCTTCTTCCCTCCTTCTTCCCTCCTCTTCCCAGGTGTGAAGGAGAACAGTATAGACAGCCTTGTGTTTGACACGCTGATTCCGAAGCCCATCATCCAGCGGTACCTCAACCTGTTGATGGAGCATCGTCGTATCATCCTCTCAGGACCCAGCGGCACCGGCAAGTCCTTCCTGGCTGCCAAGCTGGCTGAGTACATCATTTCCCAGATGGGGCAGCAGGTGACGGAGCACAACGTGGCCAGCTTCAACGTGGACCAGAATTCCAGCAAGGTAGGAAGAGGAATCTGAAGGTGGCAGTTTGGGATATTTTGGTGCACTGTGGCAGCAATTTTTCTCACCCAGTCTGCCATATCTACAGTACTGCTTTGGTTTAGTGACTTTTACATCTCCCAGAATGCCTTTGAACAATTCTAGAGGAGATTCGGATGATGTGTGCATATAAATGGAGATATCAATGTATATATATTTTTTATTAGATTGTAAAAAGTGGCGACCAACCTATCAGACATGGTTTTCCTTATCACATGTACATATTATCAGATCTTCAAAGATGTACGCCCAGTTGTCTTTTTGCCATGGATTTCCTCGTGTATAATCATACTTACATTCTGAATGCTGGTACAAAACTGCAGCTCTAGAAGAAGTGTGAAGTGAAGTGTAAAACTTTAATTGTGACAGAGTGACTGTACAACTTGACATTTTCCTCTGATGTTTTTGATTTTTGAGTGTAATAAAAATACACTCACATCTAAATAATGGGCTCCAGAATGTGACACACATCACCATTGGCTGTAATTTGGCTGTCAGAGCATAGACTGTATAAAAGAAATAGATGTAGCCACCATGCCTCACCCGTTGCTTACACTGTTTTACCCTAAATGGGACCATCATTTACAGAATAAACATCATGCTGTATTGGGTAAGACTTTAAACTAGTGACTGAGACCATGAACTCATTAGGAAATTTTTACTGAGGTAATAAATCCAGTGAGAAGTAGGGCCATTTTCTCATAGACTTCTCTACAGTCTGACTTCTATTTGCAACCAGTGGAGTCGCCCCCTGCTGGCCATTAGAAACAATGCAGTTTTACAGCACGTCCACACTGGCTTCACTTTTCAGACCCGTAGGCTCCGTCAGTCTATGGTCAGGATGGCTTTTATTTAAAGAACCAGAGATCAACATAAATAAAAAGGTAGTGGGGACTCAGATCTTAATTGCATCCAATTGAAAACCTGTCACTCCTTCCTTCCCCAGGACCTGCGTCAGTACCTGTCCAACCTGGCAGAACAGTGCAACTCTGAGGACACAGACATGGAGCTCCCCACTGTGGTGATCCTGGACAACCTCCACCATATCGGCTCCCTCAGTGACATATTCAACGGCTTCCTCAACTGCAAGTACCACAAATGGTGAGCCACAAATGTCT
This sequence comes from Epinephelus moara, assembly GCF_006386435.1. Lineage (NCBI taxonomy): Eukaryota > Metazoa > Chordata > Actinopteri > Perciformes > Serranidae > Epinephelus > Epinephelus moara. The sequence goes on from NC_065528.1 coordinate 7,216,260, forward strand.
TGTATTGAATATCAGTAAAATCACAGCTAAAATAACTGTAATGCCAAAAATAACACATTTTAACAGTATGTGTCTCAAATTGAGAAGCCAACCTGGTGCTTATCATCACTGATCTAACAACAACATAATGCATAATCTACATGTTCTCAGTTATTTAGTGAAGCACGTTGTTGTCTTTGTCTCTGTTCAGCCCTTATGTTATCGGGACCATGAACCAGGGAGTATCGTCTTCTCCTAACCTCGAGCTACACCACAACTTCAGGTTTGTGCAACACACACAACACAACCTTGACTTATACAGAAATGAACTCTGGTGCTGTCTCTCAAAATATTATGATGTTAGTAGTGTTTTCAAAGATACCTGTCATATTGTGTACACGCTATTGGTTCCACAGAGAAATGACTTTCAGTTTTGTTTGCTTTGCATCATCTCACCTGTCAGACGATGTGCTTCTGTCAACATATTATCTCTCACAGATTGTAAACTAAATGCATTCTTCCTCTGAGAGTGCTGTAATCACATCTCTTGGATAATTAGCCTTGTTAAATGAAAATGATTTGACAATAATGCATGTTCTGAGTGGGGATCATTTCTGCTTGGCATGTTTGACTAGCTGATGATTTGGCAAATATAAAGTCATTAGGAAAAGCTTATCATGAGCCAGACATTCATTTAATATGAATCTATAAAGGGAAACGAGCCCAAAACTCTTCACTCTGAGCTGCTTTGATGAGGAATGTGGTTAAATGTTGAGCTGATTTATTACCTCCTCTGTTTCTGTTTCACCATCGATTGTTTGTCCCGTCGTAGGTGGGTGCTGTGCACCAACCACACCGAGCCGGTCAAAGGTTTCCTGGGCCGTTTCCTGCGGCGGAAGCTGATAGAGACGGAGATCGATAAGAACATGCGCAGCAATGACCTGATTAAGATCATCGACTGGATCCCCAAGACCTGGCAGCACCTCAACACCTTCCTGGAGGCACACAGCTCCTCTGACGTCACCATAGGTCAGTCTCACAGACACACACACACACACAAACTTTCTCCTGCTTGTGCCTGTACTGTTAGTCGGATATTGAAGCCAGTGTGGTGTTTAAAATTAAGTGTTGTAACCCTGTGATGTTCTTGTGCCTCCACTCTTGAGTTGAGAGTCTGCTCCATGTCTTTGGTCTTTGGACCATGTCAGCACTCATCACCTGGGCTCTTTTGTCCCTACAGGCCCCCGTCTGTTCCTGTCGTGTCCCTTGGATGTAGAAGGATCTCGGGTTTGGTTCACTGACCTATGGAACTACTCCCTGGTGCCCTACCTGCTGGAGGCTGTCAGGGAGGGGCTTCAGGTATGTCCCAGCAACACTTGATTTTTCTGATCGCTATATGGCAGCATTATTGTGGCATATGTGTGCATTTATTCGCAGTTTTGTATGCCTATCAGCACGGACACAAAGAGTTAAGAAGCAGATTGAAAGCGAGACCCTTCCCTCTCTCTTAAACTGAGTGTAAACACTGATCAAACTGTAGAAGTAGGCAGTGCTGATGAAATATAAGCCAAAATTATGTTAATGTATTGCCTATTTCTCACCTAAAATGTCCTCAGAAACACAGTGCACTCTTTAACTGTAATTCAGAATCCTTTTTTACCAGTAGGTTTTCTACCTTTTCAGCAAAAGTACATTCCACAACTCTTTTCCTCTGTATTCTCTGGTCATGTAGAACAAATGTCAAAAGTATTTGCACATGTCTCCTGCAGAGACAGCCCTGTTTTATGAAAAGACTGCCTTTCCAGCAGTGAAATACTTCTTTAAGTCTGTGGGCCATTGGCACAGCTGTTCAAATGATATGAGACGAGTAATGAAACTTAGAAGATAATGATAGTCACCACACTCTGTGAGTTTTATGTCACTGCACATAACTCTGGCACATTACAGGAGGCACAGATATGAATAACAATTGCAGGTGAGCTTTGACAGTAACCCACCACTTGGTGCTAGTTATTGTGATTGCACCTTTACAGGAGTATCAAAATCTGATTTAGAAAATAACCCCAATTTCTCAGGCACTGATACAGAGTTTGACTTTTTTTTTTTGCTCATATCTGTTCTACTATGTCATCTATACCCTTTCTCCCTCTTTGGCACACCTGCAGCTCTACGGCAAAAGAGCAGCATGGGAGGATCCATCCAAGTGGGTGAACGACACATATCCATGGAACGCCGCCTCGCTGCAGCAGGACGGCCAGTCGCTGCTGCAACTGAGGCCGGAGGACGTGGGATACGACGGCTACAGCTCATCCAAGGAGGGAGCCTCGTCCAAGCAGGTGTCTCAGAGCGACACTGAGGGAGACCCACTGGTGAGGAAGACAAACACAAAACAACTGTAGTGATTACTCTGTTAGGGAGTTTCTAGTTTACCTGTAACATATAAGAACAACATCAGAGAATACAGAGGGACTTTAAAGTGAATTAAAATAGGCTCAATGTAAGAAATCTTAACAGTAGGGGAAGAATATGAGGTAAGTGATGTTAGCTCTGTGTGTGTTACTAAAGATAGAAGCAGAGAGGAACGTGCTATGGAGATAGATACCGCCTCCATATGTAAACTGTGACCCAAACCATATGATTTTATTCAGTTAAACAAATCAAACATATATATTCATAATGCAGATTCATAAAGTTATTCAATTCAATGATGCTTGTTTCCATAGAAACCCAGGATGAGTGTTACCTTGGCTCTTTTCAAATAACAAATAAAATAAATTAAGACGCTAGTAAAGTAGCCAGGTGGTATAGGCTGACACACACACACACACACACACACACACACACACACACAGGCAGGAGGCTGGACTATTCAGGGAGTGGAGAGAAAGAGAGAATTAATTTCCATTTGCTGGGTTATTGCAGCCTGAGAGGAATTAAAGGGTAGCCATCCAAAAACAACTGGCTTGATTTAGCAAGTGTGCGTGTGTGTGTGTGCGTGTGTGTGTGTGTGTGTGTGTGTGTGTGTGTGTCCAGGCGAGACCAGTTTGAGTGCAGGTGTGCCAAGGCTCATTTTAGGAACACTCGAAGCAATGCACCATATGCAGCAGCACTTCTGCATTATTTAGACCATTAGCTCAGTTGCAGGGATGAGGAGTTCTGCAGTTTTATTAGGCTGATTTACCACAAGGCTTTAAAAGTGCTTTTTACCACGTGTAAAGTATAGAGACAAAGTTTGTGAGTCATTAGACCGAGGTTTATAATGGGGGTTTTAGGTATGGTGGTTAGTCTCATTACTGCTTTTCCACTCTTGACCAGGCACTGTCGCTTGATCGGAAGTGTCCTGTTTTTCCAATTCAGGATTCTTGTGATCACTTTAGAGCTCTGCAACTGTGTGCATTTAGCCAGAGAGACACTATATAATTATGATTGGTCACCACCAACAAATTTATTTGAACCAAATTTTCACCAGACCAATTGAACATTGATGTGCAGTTTGAGAGGGTTTGTGATGCCCATTCATTGTAGCACAAGGGTAGTGTCACCTCTGTTTTTGCTTTGACAATGTTGAGGATGTCGTACTTGGGCAGGTGAGTTAAACACAATTAAATACCTCCTTCTCATCTCACACGTTAAGTTTCCAAAAAATGTTGTTTGATGTCTGCACGCCCTCTGTTTTCCCACACACAGTCTCTCTCGTTAAGGCGTTTCTTTGTTTGTGTGTTGCCTTTCCAGATGAACATGCTGCTACGGCTGCAGGAAGCAGCTAACTACTCCAGCACGCAAAGCTGCGACAGCGACAGCACCAGTCACCATGACGACCAGCTGGACTCCTCGCTGGAGTCGGCGCTATGAGACGAAGAGCTGCGCTGGGAGACACCGGACCCCTTGAACCTGGGAACCTGGGAACCTCTGAACCTCGGTCACTACCAGACACCCCCTATAGTGCACAGATACATAATATATGAAAAGTTTTATTATCAAAATGGTATACCTGCCATTTGATAGAATATTTTTACATTACAATGGTGCAATATTAAATCAGATTATTGTATGTTTTAAAGAGCAGCCAACTTGGTCCTCAGTGATCAACGTGATAAACAATCATACAAGTTGGATCCGTTATATTTTAAGCACATAATTAAGCTCAGCTAGTCATTTAATGGATGTATAACATTTTAGAATACAACTTTTCATATGTGTGTAGGCGGGATGTGTCTGACAAGGGACAGTAGTTCCTTTTGAAGTTGACTTCCAAGGAGTAAATCACATTGTGCTCACTCACGATGAGCCACAGATCACCCCGTAATTTTAACATGGGGTGTCAATCTCTGAAGTGTCAGAAAAAAAGAGAAAGCCAAGAGTTTAAACTGGATTTTTCTTTTTCTTTTTCTTTTTTTTAAATCCCAGATATATCTTCAGATGTTTACAATGGGGGGAGATGGGTTCTGTTGTTTATGTCTTTCCTTGTTTACAGAGGTGCTTCTCACACAGACACACACACACTCATGCACTTACACAGGCAGCAGGAGGACACTGTCCTCTAATCAGAGGCTTCGATTGGTTCAAGCCCCCATGTGACCAACAATCCAGCCTGCCAAAGTGTCCTTGAGCAAGGCACTATTTATACCACCCTGGGACCCCCATCTCTGACCCCACCTATTGAGGGATTGTTGAGTGTTTTCAGGTGATGTAATGCCCTCTGGTGGTCACAATGGAGGTTTTCAGCTGTTAGAAAACTGGTTCTAAACAGATTTTCTTTACACACAAATCACAAACTTCTCCGTCTCCTTGTTTACCACTATATCACCTTATTTGGGTGTCTTTGCCTTTTCTGAACATAAGGACAATTCTGCGCCTCCATGATGGCACCAGACGTGGTTGATTTAAAAACATTTGCAAAGCCTCTGCAGCCCAATTAGGATCACAAGAATTACATTTTCATAACGGCGCACAACCCTCCTGCTCAGTCGTCAGTTGAGCTTCATGGTGCTGGTCTCCTGCCCTGAGCCTCCTCAGTGTCAGGCACTGCCAAGCCGCTCCTCGCTGCCCTGCATGCCAACAACAAGCACAACGAAAGCCCATTGTCTGTGTGTCATCCAGCCACATTGCTACTGTGAAGAAAAAAATGGACAAGTGCCAATGTTTCCCTTTGATTTACTGCCAAATGTAGACACGCGCACACACAAACACAACCATACACACACAGAGACTTAACATCACAACACACAGCCGAACATGGTTGTAAACTTAGATTAAGTTGTTCTTGGCCTTCCACGCTCCACAGCCTGTTGTCACTCCATAGCTTACAATGCACCATGAGAGCAGCAGGCAGCGCCTTCTGTGGGTCCCCACAGAACTGTCTGTATTGACCGTTTGCTAAACACCTCCCTTAAACAGTGACTGTCCAGTCATTAGCAACTGTAACTCAGCATCTCTGTCAGGCTTTCTCCACGTGTTACAGTGGCATGCAGAGAGATGCAGTTCGTAGATACTCAGCATTTACAGAGTTCTGAGGGTTAGTTGCAAATGTTAGCATGATTGGCTAATTAGCTTACCACCTACAGTAGTAACTGAGCATAACCTGCTCTTTATTTAATTTATGGAGGTTTAAACTCCAGCAACCCCAGCCAGTATAACCCTGAGACTGATAGTGTTTGCTAAACACATAGGTTAGTTCTCACCCCAAATGCCTTTTCATGACAGTGCCCCATGACAAGGCCAAATGCCCTATCTTATAGTGTCAATGAAAGTCAAAAATAATGCTCGAATCTACCATAGATGTTAGAACTGGATACAGTGATGGAGGCAGGACCCTGTTCATTCCTAGTAAAGTTGCTTAGTGGCACATAAAGCCAAATAAACCTCGATTTCCGTGGTTTCCATGCCGCCCATAGAGCAAGCGCGCTAGCGACTTACGGCCGAGTGTCTGACTTCCGCCAGCCAAGCAGCTGACTTCCGGTTTAGCCCTCGGCAAAAGTATCTTGCGGCTCTAGACTTTAGAAATGTTATTGGACTAGTTCAGATAGTGAATTGATGTCATTTCGCAGTGGTTGTGTTGCTGAAAAAAAAACATCCACTGATTTGCAGACGTCTCTTTCACAGTGTAAGTCAATGGGGGGGGAAGTATTTTGGGGCTCAGTGTTGTCACATGACAGACCCAGAAATTGTAATTCCACAATTGGCCAGTATGAAAATTGGCTTCAATGCCCGACACTGTTCCTGCGGGTTCAGTATCTGTCCCGTGATTCAAATCTGCTCCAAACTTTAATGGGTTCTTCCTTGGCCCATGTTACATCCTTCCAACAAGTTAAAGTTAAAAATAGGGTCAGAGTTTCTTTCATAAGCCTGCCGATGAACAAACAGACCACCCAAATGAAGACATAACGTCCTTGATTGAGATAGATATGAATAAGTATGCTAGCTAAGCAACTAAACAGATTTATGTTATAGTCTAATCTTACTAGATTAACAAGCTAAGTCTGTACTGCAATACAAGAAAAATGCTGTTTTTGTTAAGCTCCATTAGCCTCAGTCTTTCAGCCCGTTACCATGTATGAAGCGCACATTAAAGACCTATTTCAAGATTATTGTTTTAAAACAAGACATACGCAAATATTAAGCCCATGGAACTAACGTTAGCTTAATTAGCTAGCTAGCTGCAGCTAATAAAATGTTGAGTGGCTAATATACTATCAGTATTATTATGAACTCATGCGGAGGTGTGAGAATGGAAAGCCTGACAGATGAAGCAACAGGCTTAGCGAACGGTCACTTGCAAATAGCTGAATTCTTATGACATTTGTGTTAACCTGCATGGAGAACCAAGTAGGTGGGGTTTGCTGCAACATTCAGAAGGTAAACAGTAAAATTCAGGAGAGCAGTAAACTGACTTTGAAAATGTCAAGGCCTTTACTTCAACAGATATGAATCAGAGCTGATCAATCAACAAATTAATACTGAATTGAATGATGCAAGGTGACAAGGTGTCCTGTCTGGAACTCATTTGATAGTCTTGTTCAGCATCTGCACCCATCTGGTATCCATGAGGTACCAAAAAAGAATCCAAAGTATTTTGAAATGCAAGTGAACCAGATCGGCCCAAGAGCTGAGAAAGGGAACAATGATACTGGTGCTTTCTCACTGCCTTAAATGTGCAAAAGTCTGGGAGGCATCCTCTGCTCCCGAGTGAGAAGAAGAGACGTTAATGTCAGACGATGATGATGATCTGCTTCCTGCTACGTTAAAGAAGCTGCTTGTAGTCGGAAAAACAGCCTCTTTTTGTTTTTTGTTTTCTTGCTCCCTCTTCCTCCAAACCGCCCTTTCTTGTTTCTGACAGTTAAAGTATAAAATGCTGTATTTGAATTTAAAACTGACCAATATTGTAAAAACATTTAAAAAAAGGGGTGGGGTATTTTTTAGTTGTTGTTTTTTCGCCCAGTTGAGCTGGGCTCACTTGAACAGGAGCACAACCAAACTGTTTTGGGTTTTTTAGCCTGATGAGCATGTTTTGAAGCTTTTTAAAGGGGATGCATCGAGGAGAGACCTTTACCGTTACGTATGCGTGTATTGGACGGAAGCCATTTTGAATTTTGATTGTCCTCTCTTTGTTTAACGAGTGGGTTGGTTTTGCACACTTTGAGGTTGGGGTGGGTTGTAAATACTTAAGTCTTGCACAGTGAATCAAAGATGCATTCTGCCCTGTTGATGTTACAATATGCTTAACCCGCTGAGTAAATTATTGTACTTTGAAAACAGAGAGAAAAAAAAGAAATGCAAAAACTCAACACGCTGTCAGAAACAGGTGTGTGTCTTGTGGTGATTGGATGTTTTGCCTATGCAGGAGGCATACGGTGTACAGTAAGAAACAGTTTTTAGCTCACAAAAATCACAGACTGAGAAAAAATAGGCACTTTTCCAGTATCCCCCCTTCCTGCCATAATATTCTCTGGATCCTCTCCGTCTTTAGGAATGCCCTGTTGTTCCTTAGATGCACTTCCTCTCTGGACATTTTCACCCAAGCTTACCGCCACGTTAGGCTTGCAAGCTGTCCGAGGCACCGAAGCTGACCTGACACCGTACTGTATACATCCAACAGGTGCTACTGGTCAGTCAAAACCCATCAGAGACCAAGAAGTCATGTTGTCACAACCTCAGGACAATCCTATCCTCTACAATCCTACCTGTGTTCAGCTTCACATGTGTCTCTGCAGCCAAGCCTCTGATGGTTCACACATGTATCTGGCCAACTTGGTCGGCCTTGCGTCTGCAAGGGTGTTTAGTTGCATGATAAAGGGGTAGTTACCATGGTAACAGGTTGCTCCTTACCTACAGTTACACCCGTGTATCAAACCTGAGCTTATATCTCCCACAATTCACCCTCTCAGCTACTCTACACTCCTGTTGTGGGCCATGAGAATCCCGAGCTAGCAGAACTTTGGCACCGTTAACAGTGTACACCATAGTGTTGATGATCAGCTGGTCATTTTTCCCCACTTTACACTTTGCAGTTACATCTCAGTTGAAAACCATAGCATTTACTCTGGTTTGAGAGAAAGTTTTCTTCTTTTTGGGTGAAACATTTGTCCTTAAATGTTTTATATTTTGTACATTTGTATGTAACATATCATGTAAATAGACAGAGACAGTGATTTAACTCATCTGGAGGATTTTGTAGTCTTTGTAAAGCCCTAATAAATGGTATTTGGTGTCACACGAGCAAACAACATGCTGAGCCTTTTTCTGTGTCCAACTGAAATGTGTGGTGTGTTTTGGGCGGTTAATGGAGTGGAGGGTAAAGGCATCGGAGATGAGTGATTCAAAATGAATATAAAGAATGTCAGCATGTTACAGTGGCCTTGTACTTTGAGATTATACAAAAAAAAAACATTTAGTACAGGTCACAAATTAAGTCAGAACTGTTTATCATTTACCAGGGTTGAAGTAAACAGGACACTGAAGTTACTAGGTCCAATAGAAATGGCCTGTATTACTTTAGCAAAACCAAGTACCTTTAATCCCTAAGTGTCTGTAGAAAACTTGCT